>NC_039271.1:1200668-1557917 GCF_003368295.1 Carassius auratus | reverse complement strand
AGTAAACACTTTACAATAAGATTTCATTTATAAACATTATGTTAACATGAACAATATTTATATAGCATTAATTTATGTCAGTTAATATTCCAAACTTAAACATTAAAACATTGTTTTATTGTGATTTTTTTCCAAGCACATTTACCAATTCCAAACCATATCAATCTTAATAACTACCATTATTTTTTATTTAATCATTTATGAGTGCTATACAATAGTCCAGGAAAGCTGTAAGAGAAAAACTCCTTATATTCATGTGCAGAATTATTAGGCTGTTTTCTTTTACAGATGAAATGCGCTAAAAAAGAGTTTTAACTCAAACTGTTTTAACTCAAAGTCGAAAATTATGAAATACCCATGAGAAATATCAAACACAAATGCAATACAGAAATGGAGAAGTTAAGACTTGACCATTGTACAAAAATGCTGACTGGGTCATGAGGTCAGAAAAGAAGAAGAAAAAAAAAACAGGTCAAGAAGAACTGACAAAAATAATTGCAAAATAATTAGGAATTAATGTGAAGATTAATTTTTAGTCAATTCTGCAAGACAGACTTTCAGGAAAGGAGGTGGAATAAAAATGAGCTCCTAAATCTTAATCCCGGATTCTGGAAGATATATTCCTCAAACCATCGGACAAGAGGAGGTGGTGCTGGTCCTTCATGAGTCACTCTAATCTGTTCATAAAGCCTATATATAAAGTCTTAATATATAGTATTTCACAATACTTCATGGTATTCTAATTAAATCATTTTTTGGAATCTTAAGTCTCTCAGAACCTGACACCGAGTAATTCTGAGACTCCAGGAAAGTGGCAGTTCTGTAAAATGTTGGCGCTGGAGACTAAATGCTCCCTGATAGTTTCACACCTAATTCACTTAACACACACACACACATACACACACACACACACACACACACACATTACCCACAGTGACAGAGGGACAGAGTGACATCAGATGTATGATAGTTTTTTAATTTTCTATCATCCATATAGTGTTGTATAGTCATGAAACTATGCATATTTCCTCAGAATGACTTGTCTTCTATGTGTACATTTTTTTGAAGTGTTTAGAAGCTGCACTTAAAAAAATAAAAGACATTTACTGGTTACTTTTTTACTGTTATTTCAAAAAATCACCACGACAAAACCATTCAAGCTATTCAAAATTCATCCGCACCTGTTCTGTAAGATACATTCTTTAAACAGTGGTAAAAGAGGATGTGGTGCTGATCCTTCAAGAGTCACTCAAAACTTATCTGTCCATAAAGCCTATAAAGAATTATTCTTAATATACAGTTCACAATACTTCAGCATGTTGTTCTAATTAAGTGAGGGTCATTTTATCAGTAAAATACATAAAATTCATATTATTTTTCTTTGAAAGATTTCTATAAATGATTTAAATCATACTTGTTTCTACAATAATTATTTAAAAGTGATCCTATAGCTCCATCTGGTGGCCATTATTGGTACTAAGAATTGCCAGCTTGATTTATATGTTATGATAGTTTTAATTTTATGCTGGCTCTTGAAAATGATAAAGCTATGAAACTTACTGTGCTTCCTTCAAATGATGACTTCTAGGTATATAAAAAATTATGAAGAGTTGGAATTAAAAATTTTAAAGATATAGTAAAATAACTATGGTATTTTTTTATGTTACTTTAATAAATCGCTATGGCCACACCATTTAAGGTATCCTAAACCCATTCGCAATTTAACATCTTCAGTATATGGCTTCATGTTAAAAAAGTTTGGTGTGAACTACTTGTGTCTTCTTGGAGGAGAATTAATTCATTTACAGGCTGAGTTTATCATAAATCCACAATAACATTTCTGAGTTCTGTATCAATCAGTGTTGTTGTTTGTTTATTTTTATTTTTTTATTTTTCATAGGAAGATAACTGACCCTTTACTCTCCTTTTTAATAAATTAACTATTTATAGCTGTATTTATAAACTGCTTACTAATGACTATTAATATTGGGACAAGGCTTTATAAAGCATGAACTGACTATTTACTAATGAGTGCAGTTATTATAAAGTGTTATCAATGCATTTGCTAATGTTAACAAATTAGACATTATTTTACAGTGTTATCAAATCCCTTAAATGATTTGTAAGTGTTTTGTAATGATTTTATTGACCTAAAAGCATTTGTGAAAGTTCTGCTTACATTACAGCTTAGTCTTGATCTGTGAGCTGAACAGATTTACTGTTACATCCATGAGGTTATGTAAATTCAAATAAATATCATGTCACAGGATGTCAGAGGTCAGTATCAAATTAGTTTGAAATTATTATTTGCAGCACAAATAAGGTTTTTTAGGATTTTTAAAAATCCCTAAAACTGTCAGAAAAGGATAAGGCCTAAGATTTCTATGTGAGTGGCTAAATTTGTTTGTTTTTATAACTATAATGCAGAAACTATGAAACTATACAAAATGTATAAAAAAGTACAAGTTATTCTTTTCCAATGTTTTTTATTTATTTACATTTTTTTTTTTTTTTTTTGGGATTTACATTTTTAAAAATTAGCCTATGGCAATCATTCTAAACAGCTTGAATAAAACCTGTCAATATTTATTATAGACCACTATAACTGTGTATAATCTAACAAACGAGTTTATTATGAAAATAAAGTGTGTACACCAGATAAATTGGACGATAAAGAAATTGCTAACAATAGTATAATAGAGCATGTTTTAGGTTTTTAGGCGTTTATATGCAGAAATGGACAAATCAAATGTAAAATCAAATGTAATTGATTTAATTAAATATAGATTAAGTCTTGTTAGAGCAAAATAATAAATAAATACGTACACACATTAAAAAAGCAGCCAAGATGAATGAGTTTAATTTTTATATAGATTAAAATTGAAGGAGCAGCTGGTATATGCGGTCACTTAATATTCAAATCCAGTAGATCCACTTCAGATTTATTTCTCAACAGTTTATGTTCACGTGGCTGTTTTCGTTTATATTAGCCAAGCTATTATGTATTTTGAAATAATCTTGTCCGTGATGTGTTCGTTCTTACGACGAAAGACAGAATCCTGCAGCTCGAGAGAGAAATGTTATTCTGCCAGTCGCGCTTTCAAATAGTCTTGCGCACTTAAACGGGTCACAAACACCTGCATTTAGCTCGTGTAGTGTTATAATGGATGTATTGTGTGCATTTATGGCAATAATTTATTTTGAAAAGCTCTTAAACAAGAATAAATTCGTTTGTTTTGAACTTGTGACACTGTGCGCGCTGATCGGAGGCAGTGATTTCATATAGGCAGCCGCGAATATTTCATTTTCACACAAACAGTTCAAAAACATCTTAATTTAGCTCTTGGTGTGCTCTAATTGGTGAATTGTGTGATATCGCTGCAATACTTTATTTTTAATAGCTATAAAACAAGAATAAACTCGTTTTTTTCTGAGCTCATCATTCCACACGCTCCTGCTCAGAGCGGTGATTCATCTCTCGTGTTTCTCACGTATCACTGACCACACATCAATTATTAATGAGCCCTGACATGGTAATAATCATATATGTTGGTTTAGCTTGTCAGTGTGAATTAAATCCAAGTATTTATTTGTATTTTAACCGATTTAAAATCGAAACCAAAAGACAGTCTCCTCCCTTTTTTATTCCGGTAACTGCACCTGTAGGGGCGCTATTTCTCTCAGACAATGGAAGTCTAAGCACACACACTCAAACAGAGGGACAGAGTGATATGAGATGTCTGACAGTTTTTTAATTTTCTGTTATCCATACAGTGTTGTAAAGTCATGAAACTATGCATATTTACTCAGAATAACTTTTTTTCTTTATGAAAAAAGGTTTTGAAGTGTTTGGAATTTAAAAATGCAGGAAAATTAATAATTCCATCTTTATTGTCATTTTAAAAAATCCCCACGACAAAACCATCCAAGCTATCCAAAACCCATTCACAATTTAAGTTCCTCAATGTTTTTTCAACATGTACACCAAGTTTGGTGTGTATAGTGTTACTCTCCTCTGAGCAGTATGCATTAATTCACAGCTAAATGTAAAAAACAATCCACATTCAAATCAAAATAGCCGACTTCCTGTTGGTCGTAGCTGATGACTGTGAATTAGAAAGTTGTCCGTCTTGATAAGAACAATTTTTGTACTGAGTTTGGTGTCTGTAGCTAAAACTAACCCCCCCACTTTTGACAAAAGGTGGCGCTATAGAGTGCCTCTTCCACGCCCTCTTATGAAATTTTGCCAGTGTCTAGCTGTCACTAATACTGATATGTGTTCTGAGTTTGATGAAATTCTAAGGATGTTATATGCCTCAAAATCACCTGAGAAGTATTCCAGTTTGACATGTTGCCACGGCAACAATATTTTTAGATATCAATATCCCCCCAGCAGATTTATATCGGCTGTGTTTTAACATTATTCTGATGAAGTTTGAAGCAAATCGAGTAAAAATAAGATGCTGAATTCAAAGCATTTTGAAAATGACACACTTCCTGCTGCCACTTGGTGGCGCTATAACTTTGACTCCTAATAGTCACATATATGCGATCGACATCATACAATGAATAATCTGATGAAGTTTGATTAAAATTAGGAAATGTATGTGGATGGTATTAGACACTTCCTGTTTCTCATTTCTCGCCATAATTTCAAAGCCTCGCCACGAGCAAACCGTTTGAGATATCAAAAATCCCCTGGCAATTTTTCATCCCCAATGTCTTGAGATCATGTTGACCGAGTTTGGCGGCAATCGAGTAAAAAACCTATGACAAGTATTTCAAATTCCAGAGCATGCGCTTTTTACATAACTCTAAATAGCTGACTTCCTGTTGGGCGGAGCCTATGATATGCAATACGAAAGTTGTTCGGCACGATGAGATCTATATGTGTACTGAGTTTCATATTAATACGTGCAAGTATGTGTGAGCTATACATCAACATTTATAACTGTGATCCAGGGGGCGCCGTAGAGCCCCTGTGCCACGCCCAGGTCTCAGCCTCTGCAGGCTCCTTCAGGCCACAGATTCCAAAGTGTGCGCAAATTTTCAAGAGTTTTTGAGTATGTTAAGGACCCCAAAAGCCCCCACAACTTTGACGACAAATATGAATAATAAACCCCAAATAGCCAACTTCCTGTTGGGCGGAGCCTATGATATGCAATACGAAAGTTGTTTGTATTGATGAGTTCTATATGTGTACCGAGTTTCGTATGTCTATGTGCAAGTATGTATGATATATGGCCCTCCATATTCCAGGGGGCGCTGTAGAGCCCCTGTGCCACGCCCGTGTATCAGTCTCTGCCCGGCCCTAATGGCCGCAGGTTCCAATGTGTGTGCTAATTTTCAAGACTTTTTAAGCATGTTAAGGGCCCCAAAAGCCCCCGAGACGTTGGAAAAAAAAAAAAATAAAATAATAATAATAATAATAATAATAAAAAATAATCCTAAGGAAAACAATAGGCCTCTCGCCCTTTGGGCTTGAGCCCTAATAATAAAAAATAATCCTAAGGAAAACAATAGGCCTCTCGCCCTTTGGGCTTGAGCCCTAATTATAAACCATGGACACAAATAAGGACTTCTCAGAGGTAATTAACCTAATCATTTTCTATGGTTAAAATTAAGATTTGAACTTAATTAAATGTGACACTAATAATTAAAATGTAAGAAGAGGTTGAGTGTATCAGGAGGGTATTTCCTAGCAATTTTGACCAATACTATTTATGAAATAAGAGTCAGTTTAATGTGGTAATAAGCATGGTACAATTGCATAATAATTCCTTCAAAATCTGAAACTTTATATGTTGGAAAATGGGATATGAGTGCAACAATACACTCTATAAAAACATTTTTGAAGTGAGATTGTGTTTTCTCAAAACTGTAAAGTAAAATGACATGAAAATGAATACAGTAATAGTCAGGGTCATTGTAAACATGAATTAATGAAAGAATGAGCAAACCTATAAAGGAAAGAATTTTATGAGCGTTTGAAAATGAGACTTGATGTAATAGTGCAAAGGTGCACATAGATACTTGGGTTGAATTTGGCATAAATTTTCTCCAAAACTTTACACTACAAAATATTTGAAAATTACCACAGTAATAGTCAGGATCACCATGAACAATAATCAATTGAAAGAACGAGCGAAGTTACAAAGAAAATATTTTTATGGGTGTTTGAAAATGGGTAATGGTGCAACTGGTAGAATGAACTTTTTTTTAAGTGATTTTTCCATTAATCTTATTCAAAACCATACAGTCAAAATAAAAAAAATATGATCATCCCACCCCTATCAGGAATGCTGAATCCCTGACAATTTTCAAGCGACAGCTGAAAGCTCATCTCTTTCAAAACTACTTGGCTTCATTGGAAAAAAAAAACAACAACTCTATTTATTCCTTCTTTTTCTAGCTTTTACTTATTTGAACAATGTCTAAAACTTGGTATTACAAGCACTTCCTGTGTTTGTTTGCCTCTAAGAAGAATCACTTTATGTATCCCGAAATTGTGAGTCGCTTTGGATAAAAGCGTCTACAAAATGACTAAATGTAAGTCGTTAAAGGTACTCGATGGCGCCGCGCATGGCTGCTTCAGTGCTTGGCTCTCCAGTGTTTGTACTGTTTTTGTTCGTTTTTCCTGTTTTTTGTTTAACAAACACTATCAGTTTCACCAGGGATGAACTGCTGAACATTCGGCAGAACACACCACAAGATCTTTTACCAGATTTAAATTATTCAGACGTTTTACTGAACGTTGTTATCGGAGGAGCGGCGGCGCTGATCAAACGCTTCAGGACGCGCAGACGGGTGAAGAGAGCGGGAACGCTCGTCAGACTCAGGAAGCGCGGATTTCGAACGCCGTTGCCTAGCATCCATCTGGCAAATCTCCGCTCTCTACCTAACAAAACAGACGAACTCCTTTTGCTCTCTCGGACAAATAAGGATTTCTCTCACTCTGCTGCTCTGTGTTTCACGGAAACCTGGCTGAATGACGCCATACCGGACAGCACGCTCCATCTGCCGGGCTTTCAGCTGTTCAGAGCGGATCGCGAATCAGAGTCTACTCGGAAATCGCGCGGCGGCGGGACATGCTTTTACATCAATGAGCGATGGTGTAGAGATGTAACTGTGTTAAAGAAGATGTGCTGTCCTGATCTAGAAATGCAGTTTGTCAACTGCAAGCCGTTCTATTCGCCGCGGGAGTTTCATTCGTTCATTCTGGTTAGTGTTTACATCCATCCGCAAGCGCACGTGAGCTCAGCTTTACAGAAACTCGCTGATCAGATCACAGAGACAGAACAACAACACCCGGACTCTGTTTTAATCATTCTCGGGGACTTTAATAAAGCCAATCTTTCCCGTGAACTGCCAAAATACAGACAGCATGTTACATGTCCCACCAGAGACAGTAATATATTGGATCACTGCTACACCACAATAAAGGATGCATATCACTCTGTTCCACGAGCTGCTTTGGGAAATTCTGATCACTGTCTGATTCATCTTATACCATCCTACAAACAGAAACTTAAATCTGCTAAACCTGTAGTAAGGACTGTGAAGAGATGGACCAGCGAAACGGAGCAGGATTTACAATCTTGTTTTGACCTCACTGATTGGAGTGTTTTTGAAGCTGCTACCACCGATCTGGACGAACTCACAGAGACTGTAACATCCTATATTAGTTTCTGTGAGGATGTTTGCATTCCTACCAGGACTTATTTAACATTCAACAACGATAAGCCATGGTTTACAGTAAAACTCAGACATCTTCGTCAGGCCAAAGAGGATGCCTACAGAAAAGGGGACAGGGTCTTGTACAATCAGGCCAGGAACACACTGAACAAAGAGATCAGAGCGGCTAAAAAGACCTACGTTAAAAAGTTGGAAGACCAGTTTTCTTCCAACGACTCAACTTCAGTTTGGAGAGGACTGAGGGCCATCACAAACTACAAGACACCATCCCCTTGCACTGAGGCTAATCAACGGCTTGCTAACGTCCTGAATGAGTTTTATTGCAGATTTGAAACCCCCAACACCCATTCTGACCATCTCCCTGCACAACCATTAACACCTCCTGCAATCCCCCGTTCCACACCTACTGCTCTTCAAATCTGTGAAGATGATGTGCGCCAGGTCTTCAAGAAGAACAAAAGAAGAAAAGCACCAGGCCCAGATGGTGTTACACCAGCCTGTCTGAAAATCTGTGCTGACCAGCTGGCCCCCATCTTTTCACAGATCTTCAACAGATCCCTGGAGTTGTGTGAAGTACCTTCCTGCTTCAAACGCTCCACCATCATCCCCATCCCAAAGAAACCCAAGATAACAGGACTTAACGACTACAGACCTGTGGCTCTGACATCTGTCGTCATGAAGTCGTTTGAAAAACTGGTTCTGGGTTATCTGAAGGACATCACTGGACCCTTACTGGACCCCCTGCAGTTTGCTTACCGAGCAAACAGGTCCGTGGATGATGCAATCAACATAGGATTGCACTTCATCCTGCAACATCTGGACAAAACAGGGACTTATGTGAGGGTCCTGTTTGTGGACTTTAGTTCGGCTTTCAACACCATCATCCCAACAACCCTCCAGACCAAACTGACCCAGCTCTCTGTTCCTAGCTCTATCTGTCAGTGGATCACCAGCTTTCTGACAGACAGGCAACAGTTAGTGAGACTGGGGAAATTCACATCAAGCAGCTGCTCCACCAACACTGGCGCCCCTCAGGGATGTGTTCTCTCCCCTCTGCTCTTCTCCCTTTACACCAACGACTGCACCTCTAAAGACCCCTCTGTCAAGCTCCTGAAGTTTGCAGATGACACTACAGTCATCGGCCTCATCCAGGACGGTGATGAGTCTGCTTACAGACAAGAGGTTGAGCAGCTGGCTGTCTGGTGCAGTCTTAACAACCTGGAGCTGAACACGCTCAAAACAGTCGAGATGATCGTGGACTTTAGGAGAAACCCACCTGCACTTTCCCCACTCACCATCATGAACAGCACTGTGACTGCAGTGGAGTCATTCAGATTCCTGGGAACCACCATCTCTCAGGACCTGAAGTGGGACAATCACATTGACTCCATTGTAAAAAAGGCCCAACAAAGGTTGTATTTCCTTCGCCAGCTGAGGAAGTTTAACTTGCCACAGGAGCTGCTGAAACAGTTCTACTCAGCCGTCATTGAGTCTGTACTGTGTACTTCTATAACTGTCTGGTTTGGCTCAGCAACAAAATCGGACATCAGAAGACTCCAGAGAACTGTTCGGACTGCTGAAAGGATTATTGGTGCTCCCCTGCCCACCCTTCAAGAACTTTATACATCCAGAGTGAGGAAAAGGGCTCATAAAATCACTCTGGATCCCTCACATCCAAGTCACCCCATTTTTGAACTTTTGCCATCTGGCCGGCGTCTCAGAGCCGCAAATACCAGAACAGCAAGGCACAAAAACAGTTTCTTCCCCCAGGCAATCTACCTCATGAACAGTTAAATGTTCCCCACTTATGCTTATGCAAACAAAATTGCAACATCCTTATATTTATTTGTTACCCCTCCATCCTAGTACATCCCTGCATCTTTTTCAATCCTATCCCATTATCATTTATAGCACAATTGTTTATACACTTATTTATTTGGCTACAATTTTTTTTTATTTTTTTTTATTTATTTTTTTTATTTTTTTGTCTGTGTGTTGGTGTCTCTGTGTACTGGAAGCTTATGTCACTAAAACAAATTCCTTGTATGCGCAAACATACTTGGCAATAAAGCTCTTTCTGATTCTGATTCTGATTCTGATTCTAAATCCATCCATCCATCCATCATCTTCCACTTATCCGGGGCCGGGTCGCGGGGGCAACAGTCTAAGCAGAGACGCCCAGACTTCCCTCTCCCAAGCCACTTCTTCCAGGTCAGCCGGGAGACATAGTCCCTCCAGCGTGTCCTAGGTCTTCTCCGGGACTCTGCTTCTGCTTTGAAAATGAATCCAGTGATAGTATGGGTTACTCTGAATACATATGATTTGAAAGAATAAAACAACCCTAAAAGAATGAGCTAACCTATAAAGCAACCCTTTTTAAAAGGGTGAAAGTAGGGGTCACTCTGAATACATATGACTTGAAAGAATGAGCTAACAATAAAAAGTGTTAAGTGCAACAATGGATTTTGATGTTTTGGGTGAATTTGCTTTTAGTTTTCTCCAAAACTATACAGTAAAATGCCTTGAATATTAATACAGTGATAGTAGGGGTCACTCTGAATACATATGACTTGAAAGAATGAGCTAACCTATAAAGGAACACCTTTTATGAATTTTGGAAAATGGGAAAAAGTGTTAAGTGCAACAATGGATTTTGATGTTTTGGGTGAATTTGCTTTTAGTTTTCTCCAAAACTATACAGTAAAATGCCTTGAATATTAATACAGTGATAGTAGGGTTCACTCTGAATACATATGACTTGAAAGAATGAGCTAACCTATAAAGGAACACCTTTCATGAATTTTGGAAAATGGGAAAAAGTGTAAGTGCAACAATGGATTTTGATGTTTTGAGTGAATTTGCTTTTAGTTTTCTCCAAAACTATACAGTAAAATGCCTTGATAATTAATACAGTGGTAGTCTGGGTCACTCTGAATACATATACATTAAAAGAATGAGCTAATCTATAAAGGAACACTTTATATGAATTTTTGAAAATGGGAAAAAGTTTAAGTGCAACAGTGGAGATTGATGTATTGCGGGAATTTGCTTTTAGTTTTCTCCAAAACTATACAGTAAAATGAATAGAATATTAATACAGTGATAGTAGGGGTCACTCTGAATACATATGACTTGAAAGAATGAGCTAACCTATAAAGGAACACTTTATATGAACTTTTGAAAATGGGAAAAAGTTTAAGTGCAACAATGGAGACTGATGTTTTGCGGGAATTTGCTTTTAGTTTTCTCCAAAACTATACAGTAAAATGCCTTGAATATTAATACAGTGAAAGTAGGGGTCACTTTGAATACATATGACTTGAAAGAATGAGCTAACCTATAAAGGAACACCTTTTATTAATTTTGGAAAATGGGAAAAAGTCTAAGTGCAACAATGGATTTTTATGTTTTGGGTGAATTTGCTTTTAGTTTTCTCCAAAACTATACAGTAAAATGCCTTGATAATTATTACAGTGGTGGTCTGGGTCACTCTGAATACATATACATTAAAAGAATGAGCTAACCTATAGAGGAACACTTTATATGAATTTTGGAAAATGGGAAAAAGTTTAAGTGCAACAATGGAGATTGATGTATTGCGGGAATTTGCTTTTAGTTTTCTCCAAAACTATACAGTAAAATGCCTTGAATATTAATACAGTGATAGTAGGGGTCACTCTGAATACATATACATTAAAAGAATGAGCTAACCTATAAAGGAACACCTTTTATGAATTTTGGAAAATGGGAAAAAGTGTAAGTGCAACAATGGATTTTGATGTTTTGGGTGAATTTGCTTTTAGTTTTCTCCAAAACTATACAGTAAAATGCCTTGATAATTAATACAGTGGTAGTCTGGGTCACTCTGAATACATATACATTAAAAAAATGAGCTAACCTATAAAGGAACACTTTATATGAATTTTGGAAAATGGGAAAAAGTTAAGTGCAACAATGAAGTTTGATGTTTTGGGTGAATTTGCTTTTAGTTTTCTCCAAAACTATACAGTAAAATGCCTTGAATATTAATACAGTGATAGTTAGGGGTGTGCCGGTTTCAGAATTGGTGATGACGGTTATGACGTGAGTCAAATGTGACGGTTCATAACATAGCCGTCGGGGGGGGGGGGGGGGGCGGATAGCGTGTTTCATTTTGTTTCATATTGTCTCGCCACCATGCTAGTGGATCTGCCGTAGTGTCAGTTGGTTGATCTTGGAGATAGCGGGTTAACTCCGTTTCAGCGCGCGCTCTGATCGGTAAAGGGGCAGAGATTTCAGTCCTCCGTTTATTAAGGAGATATGTCACAAAACTCATCATCCGCGCCAAAGTTTTTTGAGCAAATTTCAAAGCCGCACCCGCCCGCCATCCGCTGATTGTTTTGCGGTCTATGCTTTGCTGATGCGAGCCGCAAAAAAAAAAAAAAAAAAAGCCATTGTCTGTTCTGGAAAGGATGCAGCAAAAATATTTAATGCTAGAGTATGAGGCATAGGCCTACGCTGAGTTTCATTTACAATGAGATGCGCTCTAGTTCACAGTGCAGTGCAAGTGAACGCGGCGCGCTGGTGCTTCCATGTCACGGTTATCATTGTCTGCTATATTTGCTTTTTATTTATTAAAATACATACAATTGGTTGATGAAACATCTATTAAAATTAAGATAAAATTTGTTCAAAACGAAATTCGTTTTTAAGAAAGGTTTTCTACAAAGCAAAATTTAATGAAGTGGTAAATATCATGTCTGACGATTTACAAAACTTCATTAAGTGGTAAAAACCATGTCTCCCGATATATTGCGCATCTGATGATCCTATCTAAAAAATGAAAATAATTTTTGATAAAAAATGTTTGTAAAAAATATTTTAGTGACACGGTTTTGGCGGTTATAGAGTTCTAATGACGGTGTTCAACTATAACCGCCGGTCTCACGGTTATATACTAACCGTCACACCCCTAGTGATAGTAGGGTTCACTCTGAATACATATGACTTGAAAGAATGAACTAACCTATAAAGGAACACCTTTCATGAATTTTGGAAAATGGGAAAAAGTGTAAGTGCAACAATGGATTTTGATGTTTTGGGTGAATTTGCTTTTAGTTTTCTCCAAAACTATACAGTAAAATGCCTTGATAATTATTACAGTGGTAGTCTGGGTCACTCTGAATACATATACATTAAAAGAATGAGCTAACCTATAAAGGAACACTTTATATGAATTTTTGAAAATGGGAAAAAGTTTAAGTGCAACAATTGAGATTGATGTATTGCGGGAATTTGCTTTTAGTTTTCTCCAAAACTATACAGTAAAATGCCTTGATAATTAATACAGTGGTAGTCTGGGTCACTCTGAATACATATACATTAAAAGAATGAGCTAACCTATAAAGGAACACCTTTTATGAATTTTGGAAAATGGGAAAAAGTGTAAGTGCAACAATGGATTTTGTTGTTTTGGGTGAATTTGCTTTTAGTTTTCTCCAAAACTATACAGTAAAATGCCTTGATAATTAATACAGTGGTAGTCTGGGTCACTCTGAATACATATACATTAAAAGAATGAGCTAACCTATAAAGGAACACTTTATATGAATTTTGGAAAATGGGAAAAAGTTTAAGTGCAACAATGAAGTTTGATGTTTTGGGTGAATTTGCTTTTAGTTTTCTCCAAAACTATACAGTAAAATGCCTTGAATATTAATACAGTGAAAGTAGGGGTCACTTTGAATACATATGACTTGAAAGAATGAGCTAACCTATAAAGGAACACCTTTTATGAATTTTGGAAAATGGGAAAAAGTTTAAGTGCAACAATGGAGATTGATGTTTTGCGGGAATTTGCTTTTAGTTTTCTCCAAAACTATACAGTAAAATGCCTTGAATATTAATACAGTGATAGTCAGGATCACTCTGAATACATATGATTTGAAAGAATGAGCTAACCTATAAAGCAACCTTTTTTATGAATGTTGAAAAATGGGACACACTGCAATTTCTCGGATGCATTTTTTATTTGGGGTGATTTTGCTTTTAGCTTTCTCCACAACTGTACATTAAAATGCTTTGAAAATGAATACAGTGATAGTCAGGGTCATTCTGAATGCATATGATATGAAAGAATGAGCTAACATATAAAGGAACACTTCTTTGTGTAGGGAACTTGGACAGTGCAATTGGTAGAATGCATTAATATATATATATATATATATATATATATATATATATATATATATATATATATATATATATATATATATATATATATATATATATATATAGATGTGTGTGTGTGTGTGTGTATATACAGTATTGTTCAAAATAATAGCAGTACAATGTGACTAACCAGAATAATCAAGGTTTTTAGTATATTTTTTATTGCTACGTGGCAAACAAGTTACCAGTAGGTTCAGTAGATTGTCAGAAAACAAACAAGACCCAGCATTCATGATATGCACGCTCTTAAGGCTGTGCAATTGGGCAATTAGTTGAAAGGGGTGTGTTCAAAAAAATAGCAGTGTCTACCTTTGACTGTGCAAACTCAAAACTATTTTGTACAAACATTTTTTTTTTCTGGGATTTAGCAATCCTGTGAATCACTAAACTAATATTTAGTTGTATGACCACAGTTTTTTAAAACTGCTTGACATCTGTGTGGCATGGACTCAACCAACTTGTGGCACCTCTCAGCTGTTATTCCACTCCATGATTCTTTAACAACATTCCACAATTCATTCACATTTCTTGGTTTTGCTTCAGAAACAGCATTTTTGATATCACCCCACAAGTTCTCAATTGGATTAAGGTCTGGAGATTGGGCTGGCCACTCCATAACATTAATTTTGTTGGTTTGGAACCAAGACTTTGCCCGTTTACTAGTGTGTTTTGGGTCATTGTCTTGTTGAAACAACCATTTCAAGGGCATGTCCTCTTCAGCATAGGGCAACATGACCTCTTCAAGTATTTTAACATATGCAAACTGATCCATGATCCCTGGTATGCGATAAATAGGCCCAACACCATAGTAGGAGAAACATGCCCATATCATGATGCTTGCACCTCCATGCTTCACTGTCTTCACTGTGTACTGTGGCTTGAATTCAGAGTTTGGGGGTCGTCTCACAAACTGCCTGTGGCCCTTGGACCCAAAAAGAACAATTTTACTCTCATCAGTCCACAAAATGTTCCTCCATTTCTCTTTAGGCCAGTTGATGTGTTCTTTGGCAAATTGTAACCTCTTCTGCACATGCCTTTTTTTTAACAGAGGGACTTTGCGGGGGATTCTTGAAAATAGATTAGCTTCACACAGACGTCTTCTAACTGTCACAGTACTTACAGGTAACTCCAGACTGTCTTTGATCATCCTGGAGGTGATCATTGGCTGAGCCTTTGCCATTCTGGTTATTCTTCTATCCATTTTGATGGTTGTCTTCCGTTTTCTTCCACGTCTCTCTGGTTTTGCTCTCCATTTTAAGGCATTGGAGATCATTTTAGCTGAACAGCCTATCATTTTTTGCACCTCTTTATAGGTTTTCCCCTCTCTAATCAACTTTTTAATCAAAGTACGCTGTTCTTCTGAACAATGTCTTGAACGACCCATTTTCCTCAGCTTTCAAATGCATGTTCAACAAGTGTTGGCTTCATCCTTAAATAGGGGCCACCTGATTCACACCTGTTTCTTCACAAAATTGATGACCTCAGTGATTGAATGCCACACTGCTATTTTTTTGAACACACCCCTTTCAACTAATTCAACTAATTGCCCAATTGCACAGCCTTAAGAGCGTGCATATCATGAATGCTGGGTCTCATTTGTTTTCTGAGAATCTACTGAACCTACTGGTAACTTGTTTGCCACGTAGCAATAAAAAAATATACGAAAAACCTTGATTATTCTGGTTAGTCACATTGTACTGCTATTATTTTGAACAATACTGTATATACATATATATATATATATATATATACACACATACACACACACACACACACACACATATATATATATATATATATATATATATATATATATATATATATATATAGATAGATATATAGATATATATATATATAGATATGTGTGTGTGTGTGTGTGTGTATATATACATACATGAAAAAAACAAAGAATGAAAATCATTAATATTGTAATTTATAATCTCTAATAAACGATTTAAAATGATTAATGTACAACACAAACGTTTATACAATAATGAGTTAAAATAAGCGAAAGTATAAAGGAAACGTGTGTACGACAGCTCCTTTACATGCATTTTGACTGCTCTCAGCACCCGTACCGTAAGTGCATGATTACACGCGCAAAGGAAAAAAAAGTGCGGCTGGCTTGACCGTGTATTTTCAAAGTGCGGCTGGCTTGACCGCAGTTTTTTAATGTTTGAGTCAACGTGTCACTCGCTGGCGAGGAAATCACTGCAAACTCCAAATAAAGCCTTTCAGCTTCCTTTAACCTTAGAAATGTTATCTGTAAGAAACGCTACAGTAAAATATGTTACCAGTAGAAAAAAAAGTTTAATGGAATAATATAACTTTATGGTAAAAAAAAAAAACAGTTTAAATTCTTTATTTCCAAAGCTACAGTGAAAGTTTCTAGAAGACAGTAGCCTACTCTGCTGGGAATTTTTTTTTTAACACAAACAAACAAAACGCATCTAAACAAACCCAAGATTGTTTGGCAGTCTTTTGTTGAAACCTCTTTTACAACCAGTCAGAGACCAGCAAACCAGCTTTTTTCCTCCAACAGTGAGATATTGTTACAAGTACCTGTATGACACATTACTTTTGATGATATATGTAATGGTATGTTCCTTTAATAGCACTGTATTATTGTGCTAACAGTATATTTTATAGTATATATTATACTATATCTAAATTGACAGCATCATAAAGTATCAGTATGTGGTTTAATATTACAGCATTTTTGGAAGTAAATCTGTATTATGAGGTAAGATCAGCCTTCGGTAGAATTCTTGAAACATTTCTTTGAATACTTGTGGTAACCCATAATGACACAAAGCCTGCATGTGTCCCAAATCTCAGCCAATGCCATGGGTCTGTCAACAGAGTGGACAAGAGGATAGTTTGTCTTTATCAGACAGACAGTGAGGTGAATAATAAATGCAAATGAATAAAACATTATTCTGTACTAAATCCTTATTCCAAATTTAAAGTTCTGCATTTGGAGTCTATCACCATGATAACTAATATGTATTCACTGCTCAATACAAGTATATTGAAAAAGCACTCTGTGTGATTACTACTGACACACAGCCTACAGGCCCTGAGACGTGAGCGTGTCATCTGTCTGTGGCAGAAACCCATGGGCCACAGCTGTTAATTAACATGTCATAGAAAAGAACAGTGTTTGACTGCCATCTCTCCAAAAGCCTGTTTATGCTCCTGCCAACCTCCTCTTCTTTGTCCTTTTCCCATTTTGTCTCATAAATACGCAAAGTGTGAACAACCACCGCTTCATGAGAACATCTTTTCTTTAGCACTTCTTTTTTTCTCTCTTCTCACTAACAGGAGAGATGGGCAGCTTGTATAAGGATGAGCAGGACAACTGGATCACAGTGTGTCTCAAGTACCTCCTCTTCGTTTTTAACTTCCTGTTCTGGGTGAGTCTTAGATGCAAAAATTTAAATTTGCTGAAAATTTACTCCACCTCAGCTTTACTTTTAGCCTTACATCACTTGCTCACCAGTGGATCCTCTGCAGTGAATGGGTGCCGTCAGAATGCGAGTCCAAACAGTTGATCAAAACATCACAATAATCAACAAGAAATCCACATGACTCCAGTCTATCAGTTAACTTACTATGAAGTGAAAATACATTTTTAAAGTATTTTAACTTCAAACTATTCCTTTATTCATAAAAGTTGTTTTGTCTGAATAAAGAGAGAAATATGCACAGATCACGCACCATTTACAAGTGAAAAAAGTCCAAAACAGTTCTGAACTAATATTTGGATCTGAGAGGACAACATGGGATTGACTTCTTCACTTTTTCATTAATACGGATTATGGAAACCTGTTTTGAAGCAACAGTTTAGTTAAAAGGTTGATTTTAAGCAGTTATTTCACTTTGATGTGCATGAAATTATGTTTGGAGAACATTTCCATCTTCTGTTTTATGCACCATTCCTATGAAATATCAGAGGCAGTGAGAGACACAAGACAAAGTGTAGGAAGAAAAAGTGTATATGTGAATGTAAAAGCGTGATATTCATAACTTAAATTTGAGTTTTGTCCCATCATCTCCTTTTTCTCGTTCTCTTCCCACCCACCTGTGTATTAGCTCAACAAGTACAGTTCCCTCTGGAGTTGAGTGTGTTTTCTAAGTTGATCCGAGTGGAGAAAGACAAACCTGCTGTCTGAGCAAAAGCATTTCTTAATATGAAGCATTATTTAATTAAATATATCTTTATGATTACATCTCTACTACAGTTTCAGACAGATGGATTTCCATAAATCCTAGACAAAAAAAAAAAATAGAGGGAGAGACAGAGAGATCCAGGAAATGATTCAGAAACCAAACTTTCAACCAGAATGCATAACCCCGTGCATTAATCGACTTACTTAAACAGATAGTCCATCCAAGTCTGTATGACTGACTTTCTTCTGTGGAACACAAACAGAAAAATTCTGAATATTGTACTGTATTGTACTTTTTTAATGCTGTTAAAATGCTTCAAAGTTAAAAAAGGACAAAGAAGCATAATAAAAGTATCATAAAAGTGGTCCATATGAATTTCAGTCTGTATTTCACACTCAGTCCTCATTATATTCACCTTTTGTGCTGCATGGGAAAAAGATTAATGCAAGTTTGAATTGTCATGGGTGAGTAGTAATGACTCATTTTTATTTTTGAGTTTTTCTATAAAGCTTAACCTTTATAGAATAACTTAATATATATTCAGTATATACTCGAGTGATTCATTCAATACAGAGTTTTTATAAAGGAATTTTCTCCTCAAATGCTAAGTCCTCACTGTGTCAGGTATGCAAGCAGCTCAGGGAGCATTAAAGAGTCTCTGGGATAGCTAGTGTTTAAGTTTGGCACTGGAGATTATCATGGAAAGTGTTGAAGGGAGGAGCCTTGTTGGATTTTCCTCAGTTTCCGACTTGGATAGATCTGAGAAAGAGATAAATGAGTGTGTATGCATATAGATTATTGAGGTCTTTACTCTGCTGCTGCACCACACAGGTGGATCATTGACTTGTGCTGAAATCTCAGGGTGAGGGAATGATTATTTGAGTTGGTTAAATAATGACAACCCTGTCAAACTATGAAATAACTGTTGATCATTTGAAACTTTTTTGTGCATTAGAAGAAACATTCTGATATGCTGAGATGTATTTTTGTCTTTCAGATGGGTGGTGGGGTGGTGATGGGTGTCGGGATCTGGACGCTGGTTGATAAAGGAGAGTACCTGAGCCTGCTGGCCTCCAGTACATTCGCCGTGTCCGCCTACATCCTGATCCTGGCAGGAGGGCTGGTGATGGTCACGGGGTTCTTGGGCTGCTGCGCTGTCATACGTGAGCAGAGGAGCTGTCTGTCCACGGTGAGGGGATGGAGATGAATGAGAGGACATCATGTTATCAGTTGCACCAATTTATCCATTATCCAACCGCTAATTGCTTTAGATCCCGGCCTCTTTTCATTCACCTCTGTTATTGTCACTTGTTAGTCGAGGTGGGTGGCTCTTAGTGTCCATAGACAAAGCTGGCTCCATGGCAGCTGTGACAAATGAGCTGACAGGCATCTGCTTTCTCTCCATTTTATTACATTTTTTTAAAGATAGTACCTTGTGTTTGTTCGAAAGAGAGAAAGAGACAACAAGGTTGTGACTGCCACTGCAGCAGTGCTATTTATAGCCCACTCTCACTCAGATGTATGAATCTACTGAGGAGCGCCACCTCGCTACAAATTAGTCATGAGGACACTGCTTTGCTGGTCTGATCTGAGTGCATTGCATTCTGGGAAAAACATGCATGCATGAATGTCCACACGAGACCGCTGCTGTTGAGGTTAACAGCAGTTTAGTGCACTGTTTTGTTTGAATAACCTTGAGTCGGTTTATTTAATTTGCTTCACTGCTCGTGTTGGTGTTTATATAAATTACATTGGGCTTCCTGTCCTTTCTTTTGACATCTAAATGAGAATTGCAGCATGTATGGATTTGTTTGTTTGCTCTCATTTATTCTTCTCTCACACATACACTTTGTCTTTTCAGTTTAACTTCACTACTCCCTTTGCAATTCAAATAAAATGTGGAGTGTTCTTAGAAAGACATGGAGAGTTTGAGTTATGTATATTCTTGAAATGGTGTTTCTTGGATGGCTTGTTTTCAGTTATGCCACAAGAAATATTTTCCTGAAAACGTTTTCAAAGGCAGATTCGGGGTTGTTATCACCCACTCTCTCTCCCCCACAATAAACTATGACGGCTTATTCAGTTCATTTATTGTTTCATTTTCCTCTGAGGAAAATGTCACTGTGTCTTTTATTTTCATTTGTCAGGCATCTCCACCTCTGCCTGCTCTGAGCAAAACATTTCTTAGAAACCAGTTGTATTTATTTTATCCCTATGACAGGGATTTTGAAGCTTTTTGAATGTTGTTTGTTGATGCGTGAATAAACAACCTTGTTGTAATATAGTTTCCTATAGAGGAACGCCATTTAAAACTATGCTTCATAAGGACAAAGGCATATGAAACTAATTAAGAACAAATTTTTTCATTTTCTGAACAAAATATTTTTTAGTTACTGTGGTTGTGACTGTGATTAGTTCAATAGTTAATTAATTAAATGAAATCTAAAATAGCTTAAATTTAATTATATTGTTTTGTATTGTATTGTTTTGATACTTTAATAGATTTCTGTTTGTTTGTTTGTTTGTTTGCATGTTTGTTTGTTTATTTGCCCTTTTTTTAGCAGTTCTGTTTTTATATCAGATAATTTTTTCATTTATTACATTTTTAGTTTTATGGAACATCCCCTTGACATTTATGACTTTATATATAATCAGTATAACAGGAAACAGCATTTTTAAATTCGTATAGCGTATCAAGAGTGGCAATCGTTACTATTTCAATAAATTCAAATTCAATGACTGGATTTCATGATGTTTCCTGACAAAGATGTTCTATCATTTGTCTACAGTACTTCTCCTGTCTTCTTCTGATCTTTCTAATTGAGCTGGTGGCTGGTGTTCTGGCCTACGTTTATTATCAGTCGGTGAGTGAACTTCTAGACACACTCTATATTACTACAAAACAAAGATCTAAAGAACCAACTCCAATTTGCTTTTCATGATGGATGTAGTTGTAGGACCATACACTACTGGCATTTGACAGATGACACTGCATACTGCTCATTCTCTATCTTTTTCATCATTTCTCTCTGTCTTTCTCATCTCCTATCTCTCCCAGCTGAGTGAAGAGCTGAAGCAGCACTTGAGCAAGACAATGACAGAGAACTATGCCAAACCTGGAAAAGAGAGCATCACACATTCTGTGGACAGACTACAGCAGGATGTGAGAAATGCCAAATCCCAGAATGCTACTGGGCCTTTTCAACTCACCTTTTTGATGTACACACAAATATCAGAATCAGTATATTGAACATTTTATTTAATTAGATTAGAGAGAAAAACAAGAGTATATGGGTAGGGCAAATTATTTTTAAATTGGATTAGAGTTTTTTGTGAGATGGTAATGGAACATGAGTGATTCTAATCACACAAGCTACTACCTCTAAACATCATGTAAAATCACTACTGTGAAAGAAAATAATGCAGAAATATAAGCACCCCATACCAGACCACTCTGCATGCTGATCCTAATTAATCCCATAACTCCATAACATCTTTTAGTTCAAGTGCTGCGGGAGCAACAACTCCTTTGACTGGACACACAGCGTGTACATCATGTCCCTGGAAGCGGAGAAAAGATTGGTCCCTGACAGCTGCTGTAAGACCATCACCCATCAGTGTGGAAAGAGAGACCACCCCTCAAACATCTACAAGGTGGAGGTGGGTCAGAGACTGTTAACCTCAAATCAACCCCCACACCCAACATTTATGCAACATGTGTCTATTCATCTTTACTTAACTTGCTTTACAAAACACAGAAATCCAAGTACACTAAAGGGACTTTGTTAATGTACTGTTGTAGTATGGGGGGTACAGACAAAGCCACCACAGACTCTGATGCTTCCTCGTTGCCTGTGTTTAGACTAAGAAAGCACAGCAGTGAGCAAAGCAGGCGTGACTGGTAACATATACGAGCTTGAAGTGTGAGGTAACACTACAGTTAATGGCTGCCAAGCTCTCTGTATTCTGTATTCTTGGGAACCATCCGCTGGTGTGATAAATAATACAAGAAGACACTGGTTTTACTGGCCTCTAGTGGGCCATTAGTTTTCTTCTTAACGTGGTCTGTTGAGGCTGTACCCACGATACTATTGCGTGAATCATGCAATACAAAAATCACCCATATAGCTGTAACTCTTCATCAGTCTGCAAAATAAATCCGTTTACTCATTCACAACTGGGCATTGACACTGAAAAGAAAAGATCATGATCTACACATTATTCTGAAGTAGTTAACGGTGCTGTGGTCTCTTACAGGGCGGCTGTATCACTAAACTAGAGCAGTTTCTGGCAGATCACTTGCTCATTATTGGTGCTGTGGGAATAGGCGTGGCCTGTCTACAGGTAAGCCCCGCCCTCCTCAGGTATACTGTGCAATTAAAGGGATAGTTCACACAAGCTGAATCTGCAGTAGTCATTACGCCAGTCTTCAGTGTGACATGATCTTTCAGAAATCATTCTAATATGCTGATTTGCTGCTTGCAAAGAGTTGTTTTGATTAAATTTGAAAAAGAAGATTGTTATTGCCTTAACTGTCACTTTTGGGTCAATTTAATATGTCTTTGCTGGATAAAATTATTTAGTTCTTTTAAAAAATAAATAGTGACCTCAAATATATGCATATTTATATACAGTATAAAGTATTATTTATTTATTGTATACTTTGAGTTGAACTCAACATGTACTGTACAACCTACATACTTTACAATATATTTTTTACGTTTATGCCAAATTACTATGAAGTACATCTCAGAGAAACAGTAGAAACAAAGGATCATTAAGTTCTTCTGATGTGGTTCAATAACATGAAAGCCTTCACTAAAATAGCTGATGCAATGACCTGCGGGCAATCATTTAATGGACTCTGTTTTTGCCCCTGACCGTTAATGCACACGGTAGTCTCGCAGAGCACTGCCCGCTGGGTAAAAATAGGTGGAGACCTCATACAGGTTTGAGAAAATGAATGAAAGAGAGATAAAGAGCTCTTAGCTTTAAGTGCAGATCTCACAGTGTGAGTGCTGAGTTCACTGCAGGGTGGAGAGGCCCATTGATCTGTTTCCTTTGAATAAACTCTGTATATAAACACCACTGAAATGTGACTCTAGCTCTGACCTCATATTGATTTTCTGAGCCGGGAGGGATATATAATGAGCAGAGATTTATCTTTTAAGAACTTTATCCCATTTATTGTCGTTTTAGTGGATAGTGGTGGTTTTTATGTGCTGTACAGAAGTCTTTTTTTCTCACTATTCAACATGTTTTTTTCTCAAAATTACTATGTAGTACTGTATGTTAGTCCCATATATTTGGTCAAATTGGTTTAATAAATTCCCCAAAGTCAGTTGAATTAACAGTCAACTGAACTTCTTTTTTTGTGAGAAGATTTAAGTAGATGCATAAAACTGTAACTACTGTATAAATATGTCAGGATTTCAACATATGCAGCATTAATGCAACGTTTCCAGCATCAGGGTCTCAGCTGATGGTCATGTGATCATTTCGTCCAGGAGATGTGAAGCTCTGGAGTGATTAGGTGACTAAAAATAAATCCTGTGTTGACTTTAATGTAGGGATGTCAAATTTCGATTATTTCCATGATCGATCGTCGTTTAAATTAACGATCAATTAATCGATTAATCGTTAACCATAATACTGCAAAATGCGTCTATTGTAGGCACGCAGTCAGCGGTATGACAGGATGTGCAAAAGCCACACACACACACAAAACGCTTTCTCACTTGAATTAAAGAGGTTTTAGTCTGAATAAAATGCTAGTAGCAGGATTATAAAATGAATAGATGCGATTATGATCATTTGATAAAATGAAGCGCGCCATACTTTTGAGGTCATTTTACTTTGTTGACAGTTTCCAATCCCGCACGGAGAACGCTGAACGCGCCTCTTTAAATGGTTTTGTGGTGCTCGTTGTTGTATTTTAAAGCACAATTGCAATGTTTTCAACTGACATTATTGTATAAAATTATCCGAAATGTGGAGCGCGTGTGACTGCGCTGCACATTAAGTGAACTACATCGGCGCTGCTGCACCAAAACACAGTTGCTCACATTAATTTGATCCTGCTGGATTCGGTCCTAGAAAATGTCAGATTTTTAAAAATCCGGCATACAGCACATTAGATCGTGACAGTGCATGCGTGCAGACGAGGATGAGCGAGCGCGGCTTTGGCTAGATTTATTTGGAGGTTATTGCTCATGTCTCATTCGGCAAAAATCGAAATGTTTCCATATTCGCAATGTATTTGAATGTTAAACTATTATTTATAATGTAAACTAGGCTTGTACTTAACACGCATTCGCATATAGACGGAAAAGATGATCCTCTGAGCAAAAACGTCCTTGGCATAACAGCAGAGTGGACCGGTATACTACTGTCTATTTAAACTGACCAGTGTAACCTTTTAATGTTTAGTTGACATTTTATTTTGATAATGAACAGACTGCGATGTAAGTTTGAATCGCTAGAATATACGTGTGCAGCAGGCTTCGGGGCGATCGAAACAGCTGAGACATTAAAAAATATATATATTTTCCGCAAAAGTGTTTACTTTCATTTGTGCACACTCACAATAAAAACAGAAGATTTGTGCTCTTGTAAAATAAAGCAAACAAACAGAATGCGTTGTCATCCTTTTTTTTTTTTTTGTGAACTTATGGAGCGCCCACACTTCTGTTTTAAATCCGTTAATCTTAATTAGCCTATTTAAGTCGGATATATTTCGCATAGCCTATTTAAAAAAAAAAAACATGAAAACAAATTGTTATTTTTATGTTGGGCCTATTACTTAGTAGGCTATAAATTTTCTTTAAAACTTCCCATTTTGTCCCAGGGCTTAGAACCTGTGCCCTAGTCAGGTCCATGCAGAAACTTGTGAACGATGCTCGGCGTCACCGTTTAGTGACAGCAGTGATAGCTCCAGGAATGTGTCGGTCACAGCGCCTATTAATCGCTGTTTTGAATCCAGCAATTATTTATTTAGAAATAATAAGATCTGATTATGACAAGTGTGGTATAAAAGCTTTGTTTATTAGAGGAATAATAGGTTAACTGGAAAATGTTAGATCGCGACCATGCTTTTGGACCCCATAGTCTTCATTTACGCGGCTTTGTTCTGGTTTGCCGGTTGGTCACGAATTTCCACAAATTCAGTATATTTAGGCATTGTTTCTTTTCATAAATCTTCATCGTCTAACCCTCTAATTTCCCAGGTTTATTTTATTATCTTTCGATTTTAATAACTGTTTTCGCATCTCTTACTGTGGTAAACATGGGAAGGGAAATTAAAGATTTCATGAATTAAGAATTCGTTCGATTTATTAATTTGTTCCCTTATTTCACTTAAATCATGGGTTATTTAGGGAACAAAATTAATGAAACATGGACAATTGCCACATTAATAATTCGTAGGAATGAATTAACAAGTTGTAGGAATGAATAGACTACCTGTCCTGTCACTGTGTCCCGCAGCCCTGCAAAGTGCACGATATAAAACAGTCATCTGATGAAATGATTAGTAACTACATTTCTATTGCATTTAATGTTGAAGAACTTTTATGTTGTTTCTATTTTAATGTACTTTAAAGTTTAAATCACACTAAAAGCTTAATTTGTACATTGTGAATGAATGATGATGCTTTTATATATCGTCACCGTCACTCACAGCCGCTCGCACGTGTTGAGTGCGCATGAGCCGCAGCCCAACATTGAATCGGTTAACCGACCATCGATAGCCTTAATCGATTGCATCTCTTATCGACAATTAATCGATCATCGATTAATCGTTGACATCCCTACTTTAATGTAATGATTTTACTGTAAAAAGCCACAATGTAGCTTGAAGTGGCTCTCTAGAGGGAGCGCTAATTGAATTGATCGTTCATTATGGCTGTAAATACAGTGCTGCTCTGCAGGGGTCTAGAGCATTGGTTCACATTCAGAACATACTGTTAAACATAATATTGCTTGGTTTTATATTTTCTGTGTAATCGCAGGAGTGTATCTATGAAGAAACGAGTTAAAAACTGTAATTATCGCTTTAAGTTAATATCACATAAATCAATATCTATAAATGCATAAATTAATTCTGCAATTAGATTTTAGTCTAAATTAGTCTTAATTAGGGTGATTAGCATTTAATTGACAATAAATACAACTAATACAAAAATAGAAAACACAATGAATTATGTTACAGAGTTAAAGAATAAAGCAGCTTTAAATGTAATATTTCACTTCAGAAAAGGAAATCTGTGCAAACAAATTTATTTTCTATTTCCCTGCTGTAAAAATGTGATAATGTATCAACACTTTGTCTTTCCTTGAACATATTTTTCTCAGATTGTCTTATTGTCATAATGTTTGTCTTCAATTATCTGTGTCTCTGTTTTGTCTTTGTTTTGTTTGTCTTTGTCTCTCTCTCTCATTATTTTTGGTGTTATCTTTCTTATCTGTTTTGGTGTGTGTGTGTGTGTGTGTGTCATTTAGCTGGTAGGAGCAGTGTTGACTGCCTGCTTTATTTATCTCCTTTATAAAGAAGAGGAAGAAGACTTTTCTGATGTTTGACTGGCTAATGCCAATGTTTGATTCCTGAAGCTCTATGTGTTGAGAAGGTTGGCCATTTGAGTTTGTGCTTGTGTCTGTGCATGTGTGCATATCCATGTGCCTTGTTCCTGTCACTTCATGTCCACCTTATGCTTTCGGTATGACTTATGTGTATGTGTTGGCATGAAACAGTCAGTTTTACACTACACATGCTGAATGCTGCATGGCAAAAAAAAGAACAAAAACTCACAACTAATTGAACCAAATATCATTTTATCATGTTAAACTTTTGTATTTTGAGACAAAAATTGTTTCATAACAGAATAAGGCAATTAATTGAATCGTAATTTTTTGAGAATAAGTATCGACAGTTTACCTGATATAACCTTTTACCTGCAGCCTGCTGTGGGACTCCCAGTGTGTCTGATCTATTTCAGGCCTCTCTCTTCCTGCCTATTGTATCGCTATCTCTGGACCTAGACCGCTGGAAAGAAGAGCTTTCAAAGGTGTCAACATATCTGCTCAGAAAAAAAGACTGTTTGTCCCTGGCTTTTTGTGAAGGTCTGCTGATTGCGTATAAGTCTCATCTCTCGGTTTGTTGTTGTTGTGCAGTTAATCCCACTTTCATTTGGTTTTATTGTCCTCTGGAGTAGCATTTGAAGTGCTGGCAGACAGCAGTATTACTGCTTCTCACTCAGTGCTTTATGACATGGAAGACAATTCCGTGAAAAGAACATGCTTTTTAAATGTGAAAATGAAAAATTGACACAAAGGAAGGTATTCTGTAAATTTTCTAAGATGCTATTTTCCTTGCACGGAAATGAATGAGGTTTTGAAATGAATGAAGTTCCAAAAATGACAAAAAAAAGAGGCATAAAGCACTAGAAAATTGTCTTTTGGTGCACTATATTCTACATTTGCTAATGAGAGATGACATATTTGTGTTTAAATAATTCTTTACGACAAATTTACGCAAAGTTTGGGGTCAGGAAGCTATTTGAAAATTATTTTAAATTAACATTATATTTTAGAATATTACTGTTTTACTGTGTTTTGACCAAATAAATGCAGTCTTGGTGAGTATAAGGTGAGTATAATTTATGTTATTAAACACTCGAAATGGGATTTCCAAGATATATTTGCACCAGGTTTGGTCCAGCTGACATCAGATATCACTGGTTCTTGTAATTTCCTGATTGCAAAACTGTTCATTTTTATTAGCCCTCAGGCGCAAATAAGAGTATTCCTTTCCGTTTTCATTGTATTGAAAAGAGCAGCTTTGACATTCTGTAAAATATCTTCAAAAGGAGGAATAACATAAGGGTTAAGAATGTTGTTTGAGTTTGCAAATTAGAAAAGATGAAAAATCTATACTAAATCTACACTTTGTATACAAATATATATTATAATATATTTAGGTTTTGTTCACATTCTGATTTAAGCTAAATAATGCCGCTCAGTTATAACATAAAGCAAGCTTTATGAACTAAGATCGGAATGTACCCCATTTTTAGTCCATAAACGACTGTGACACATATTTTACAGTTCCCATTCTGAGGTTCATTTGAAACCTCTAAAAACACTCATAAACTAGAGATCCTTATTGGTATGTGCCATGAATACTCATTTGTCCAATAGATAACTACAGATTAACCAATTTATAGTTTATGGTTTTCCCATAATTGTAAAACATTATTAAGGCAGGCAAATACTTGAGTTGAGCTGCACTTCCAGCTCTGGTTTATTTGTGTGTTTGTGGGTAGGTTGAGGCTCCTTCATTCTTGTAGAAATGATCGCCCACCAAGAGCCCTCCTAGGACCTAGCTTCCGATTTGTCTTTAGCATTTTCCAGAGGGAGAGGGGAAAAATATAGCATGGCTGCATACTGAAACACTCTGTATTTTTAGATTATGTTTTGTAACATGTAGACTAAGTTTGTAAAGGTTTGGGAAGATTCTTATATTTTTATCTCCTATTTATTTTTAAGTTGTTTTTCCCAGGATTACAGCTTGAAGAATATCTCAGGATTTTTTTTTTTTATGCTATCACAAAAATATGTACCTCTCTCATAAGAAATTACCAATGTGAATCTCAAAATTGTTGCTATGAATTATTCTACCATCATGGCAATATTTAAAAGTGACTTGCCATTCTGAAATATAGAAATGTGTAAATTAATGTTAATGCTCTTTTCATTATGTTAGTTATCACTGATCTGACTCTCCCTGAACGTTATAGCCTTATACAAACACGTGCACACACACACACACACTACCGGCTGCCTTACACCTTGGTTTCCATAGTAGCTCAACACCGCTTCCCTCTTCCTACGAGCCTTTTATGAAGAGTGTTTCAACATTTGCCACAAGCCTTTTAAAATATCAGTGCTTTTAAAGGAATGGCTAACCCAAAATGAAAAAAATTACACACCCTCAGGTCATTCAAGAAGTATAAGAGTTTGTATCTTCATCAGAACAGATTTGTAGAAATTTTGCTCACCAGTGGATCCAATGCAGTGAATGGGTGCCACCAAAATGGGAGTGCAAACAGCTGAATAAAGCATCACAATAATCCTCAAGTATTCCACACGACTCAGGTCCATCAATTAACATCTTGTGAATTGAAAAGCTGTGTGTTTGTAATAAACAAATACAAATAAAAATAAAATTTGAGTCCTCTATCTAATATTGTTTTGCCAGTGAAAAATCATATTTTCTGAATTATGAGAGAAATATGCACAGATCAAGCAGAAAAATATTCCAAAACATTAATTGGTTTACTGGAGATGTGGATTATTGTGATTTTTTTTTTTTTTTTTTATCAGCTGTTTGGACTCCCATTATGACGGCACCCATTCACTGCTGACGATCCATTGGTGAGAAAGAAATGCAATGCTAAATTTCTTCAAATCTGTTGAGCTAAAGACACAAACTCGGATGGCCTGAGGGTGAGAACATTTTCAGCAAATTAACATTTTGGCATGAACTATTCCTTGGACATCTTAATTGAAAAAAAAAAGAGCTAAATCTCAAGATTTTTCCATTATCCATGCTGACATTGTTGGAGCTCTTTTTATGGAATGTTTTGCTGCCTGATGCCTGCCAGTATCATAAGTTATTATCCATATTTGACCAGACAGATGTCCACCAGACATGAAAATGTAGCTGATGGCCATCTTATCTAGTCAAATGCAATATAAAATCCAATCTTTACCATGTTACTTTGATAATTTTCTATCATATGTGTGTTTCAGATTTGTGGAATGGTGTTCACCTGTTGCCTGCACAGGCGAATTAAACTTGACCCGTACTGATGGCTCAGAAATGTTATATGCCGTTCCTGACACTCAAACGCACAGCCTTACTACCATTTCCATTTTAAACTGCATGACCAAACCATTTACATTGATATAAGGGCTTTATTATCTTTCATAGGCTACATTTTTAGACAAATGTTGCTATTTTTAATAAATCCTCATGATCCTAATAGTCTTGAAGGATATGGGATATTATTATCATTTAGATGTCAAGGAATTGGTCAGAAAAAAAAACTCTTAATTTTCACTTTTAAGTAAATTGTAATATATCAGAGTATTTTTTATTAACCACATATTTGCTTTGATTCACTCATATTTAATGTATGTAATGTGCTGCTTAATCTTAAACAGGTGTGGGAACCTGCTTATAGGCACAAAACACACTAGACCAACGTCAAGACCATGTACCGTATTATTATTATACAGTATGTTCATAAAATGTGTTTGAAGCTTGTAGAAATATCACTGTTTAGCATGTTTCAGGTATTCATATTCTGGGAAGAAATGCCATTATGTCAACTGTATCATATACACTGAGAAAAAACAATGAAACTATTTTCATTCAGAAATTCATGTCATTTTGGCAAAATAATGACAAAAATAACAAGTGACACATTGACTTAAACATTACATTTTGAAGTAAAAAGACTGATATCATGTTTTCTTGTATTTTCTTGTTATTTTCTTACTCCAATAATCATTTTATTTATTTAGCCTACACTATTTTTTTGCAGTGTAGTAATTATTATCATGGCATTACAGTAAACAAGTGTCTTTTTAATCTGTGAATCTCTTTAGTAGTTATTCCTAAATTATATATCAACTTGTAATGTAAATTCTGCCAGTTGTTACACTTTGTGCTAAAAATCATTAACAAAAAAGATGAAGCTGCTTTTTGAGCCTGAATGATTTCTCTAAATGATGGATTGGCTGAATGTTATGCTTATCTTATAAGATATTTTATTGAATCAATAAACTCTCATTTATGGTCATGTTATGAAATGTTCAGCTGATTGAAGGAGAAGAATGAGCACCATTTCATTGCAACACACCAGTCACAGCTGCAAAATCTTAATATAGTTGCCACAGCAACGTCAGCCTTATTGAAATTCAATGTCATTTGGGGAATAAATGGTTAGGAGAAATACATTCTTGTTTTTTATTGTGCTGATTACTGTCCAACTGAAATCCAACAGCTTTATGCTAATGTTAGTAAAGCCATTGAGCAAATAAACAGTCTCCCATCAGAGCTGCACCTAAGTCTTTAAAATATGAATATAACAATCTTGTTATAGTTTATATAATAGATGCAATCTTCCATTTGAATTTTGTGTTTGTAGATGGAATGTGCATGTATTTTCATAAAGAATTCACTTCATAAACTATTTTCCTAAGACTTTTTGTGGGTAGGAGAGTTTTATCTGGAACAGCTACAGTATATGCTTATTCTGTTTTTTAAAAATCTATTTCAAATAAACTTATTTTGTTGACATATTCCGGTTGGCTGCTTGTACTGACATACTTTAGCCAGTAGATGGAGACAAACACAAATGAATAAGCTTGCTTCAAGGACAAGAACTCACTTTAAATTGAAAATCCAAACGACTCTCATGTGCTTTATTTTGGAAAAAGACCCACTGAGATGCAACCACTAATATCCGGATAATAACTTTCATATCCGGATAATATCCAGATCCAGAATGTCTTTATATTTGACCACATAAATTTGTCTCTGTTTTCTGTCTCTTGTCAGATAAAATCTGATCTGTAATGCTTTTCCCTTGTCCCAAAAAAATACGGGCAAGCTAATTTCCTGGTTGCTTTTTGTGATGATGCCATAAAATGTCATTGTTATATGGTTTTGTGTGCATAAGAACAAGACTTTGAGTTTTTTTTTTTTTTTTTTTTTTGCAGTCTTGTGGTTTTTTAGTTTTAAGCTTGAGCTGGCATTGCAGCCTCACGCATTTCTAACTGTTCTGTCATCAATTATAAGTAAGTTACTGACAAATTCAATTAGGGTGGTGTAATCATGACTTATGCAACTTGAATAAGCAGATGTTTTCAGCTCACTCACATGCACAATGTGTTTTAAAGCACATCTCAGTGTACTTTGCGCAATATTATTGCAATGCATAGATGCCGTTACACTGCAGGGCATCCATCTGATCAGGCCCATAAAGTGGGTTGATCTGGCCAAAATTCGACTCTGCTCCTGTCATTTCCACAGGAAACTGTGAAAAACTGAGTAAAGCATATGAGCGAGTCCAACACTCCCCACACCCCACACTACCCCTGTTTAACATTACCAACAAGTGAGAGTGAATGAAAGACAGCTGGTGATACATAACACTCTGCACACACACACCCTGATCTCAAATCTCTGAGTTATGCTACACCTATCTGCTTCATTTCAGCTGACTGTCTGTCTGACAGTCCGTCCATCTTTGTTGCCCAAAGTAGAACGGAAACTAACCTGACATGAATATTTAAACTGCATTATACTCTGCAGTAAACATGCTTGAATGTTTCAGTGCCATGATCAAAGCTTGGGAAGGATGGATGCATAGACAACAAAAGCTGCGAGTGTCAGCAGGACCAGGACCGGAGGCCCGTCACACATACTAAAACCGTAGGGTGTGTTCCTGTCAGCATGCGGACATGTGTCAGAACCAAAGCAATCGCAGCAAGCGATGAATAGTGCCAGATGTTGTTTCTTGGATCGGCGCCTGGAAAGATGGCCTCCAGACAAGATCTTTCAATCAAACTTAAGTCGGATGAGTGAATGTTTTACATCTGTCAGTTGTTCAGTGTTCTAAATGAATTAAATGAAATGATGTTTGTCATTGTGATTGAAAAGCATTGATGCTTCATTAGGCAACTGAGTAGATTGTTGTACTTGATTGTTTATACATTTTACACAATGTGACCTTTGGCCTTTACATAATGTAATTTTTGTGTCATGGCCTTATGACATATTATATTTTTAATGCAAATTTACACAGATCCATCAGTAAAATACTTTGTTTAGTTAGCTATTTGGCCTTTCCAGCATTGGAATGAAATGAGGGAGAAAGACGCTGAAGTCTGATGTACTGCCTTACCATAATATATTAATCTCTTCTCCAATTATTTACATGACTTGTTATAACTTTCAGAACAAGCCCTCAAAAACAGTCAGCCAAAACCCAAACAAGATATATTATGAAGAAAAATCTAAACATAATAGACAGCTAACTAAACATAATATTATTTATTTACAAAACACACACACACACATGATGTTCATTCAATATTTTAAAATGTTCAATAACTATCGTAATAGGCTATAACTCAAAAAGGAGGAGAGAGTTACATTTTTTTAGACATATTTCACTTTGTTTTAATGTCTTTTTACAACCCTTCCAGCCAATCATAAACAGTTTCAGCGTTGCCCTCATTAAATATTAATGTGCTGTATAATCGGATGAACTTAACTTCTCGCGCTGTTTAACCGCATTAACACCAAGCGTGTTAATTGTCGTTATAATTAATATTATCATTTCACTATATATGTCAGAAGAAAACCAGAGCGAATTTACATGGCGCCATTTGTGTTTCAGTGTTACTAACCTCGTAAATACGCAAAATACGAACGCTAAACCCGTGTTTACAAGCGTATAAGGTAGGCCTCATGAAATCCGGAGAATTAATTACTAAGACAGGGTAAAGAATAATGAACAGTGTTATAAATTAACTAGATAACCAAGCATTTCAATAATCCAGAGTTATTTAAAAAATGTAATATATAAAACACCTCAGGTACTATTCAAGTGTGCACAAAGCAACAGATGTACAAGGATATACACTGACACATTTAAACGTTTGTATTGTTTCAGGTAAAGAAGCTTATTCATTTGGATAAAGGCATTTCTCATCTGATTTGGTAAGTCACCTAACTGTTGAATTATGTATAGGCTAAGAGAAAGCAAAATGCTTTGGTTTGGTTTTTATATTGTTTTTATATTATATTGTTTTGCTTTGTTAACCCTTTTTTTCTTTTGAACTGATGGGTGTTGCTTGTGCTTTATGTTAACATCTGCTAGGGCAGTTGTATCAGCATTCATGTCATATTCTTTGAGTATCACAGCATCAGTCAGTTATATGTCCTTAACACACTCTGCAAATTAGGGTTATCAAAATAAACAAACGACCAAAATTGCACTTGTCTTGATCAAAGACTGATTATAAAAGCAATTTTTGAATATTCAATGGAGCAATTTTTCCAATTTAAGAATTTTAACTTGAAAAGCTTTTTTTTATTTTTTTTATTAACCTAACCATGTTTCAGTTCTCATCTCCATTTTTCAATTGGACTTTAGCCTACATAGTATGATCAGTTTTGAATGTTTCCTGGTTTGTATCCTGACTGAAACATAAATGTGAAATACTGTGTGTATGGGCAAGTTATCGATTGGCTTAACATACAAACAAAAAAGCGGGACAATGAAAATGTGTCAAAGAGCATATGACGAAATTCAGCTTAGCTGGTCTTTGAGGTAAATCTACATTTTAATGAGATGATTCAAACATCTCAAAGCTGTATGAGCACACATGTCAAACAGTGCACAGAAAGACAGCAGAAAAACTATATTGACATGAACACCTGGAACATATTTTCTGTGAGCTAAACAGTCCGGCGAGCAAAGGAAACTTGAGCCTGTTTGTGAGAGTAACACTTCTGGTGCTGGAACGACTTTTGAATGTATTAGTATTCAAATATTGGAATAAGTTTAGGATGCCATGCACCTGAGGATATATGACAACATATCATTATTAGGTTATTTGTAAGTCGCTTCGGATGAAAGCATCTGTACAGAGTAAATATTATTTTCAGCACCAGAGCATTACATAACAATTCTGTGCCTGTTTAAGAAGAATTTCTTCAGTTCAATGGAAATTATATCAATACAGAAAAGGTGGGACAGTTTTATTTACTAGAGGCCTTTCAGGTTGAAACTGAGTCCATCATTTAAAGTCTGATTTTTGAGATTTTTTTATAGCATACTGTCTTTGTGAAACATGTTTTTATTATTATTATTATTATTATAATATTCATGTAATATATATTGAGCATTGTTGTGGAGTGCTTGTTTTAAAATAATATTCAAGTTAAACTTAATCAACAGCATTTGATTACCACCAACATTAATTTGGCTTAGTACTCCCTTTCTTTTTTTTTTTTTTAAAAAAAAGGGAAAATGTGGTTTGAGGTGCCACTGTTTGATAAAAAAATTAATTGAAATGGCACTATTTTTCACTATTTTTTCCTGAGAGGGTAAAATATTTTTCCACACAGATTAAAAATCAGATTTAGCTGTTCATGCACCATTTCTGTGGACCTTCAGTTGGATTTTTTTCACAAATATGATGCACCTTTACAGTGTATCTTTATAACTGTATTTTCTGTGTAAAGTTTTACAACTTTGCCTTCATATTATAATCCTTATATTACAAAACAACTGTAAACATGACAAGAACAATTTTACAGCTCAAATAATGCAGTTTTAACAGAAGTTAGAACATAACAAGTGATGAAATTGCAAATTATAATCTTCACAATTCTACTTTTCTTACAAAATTGTCCTCCAACAAATGGCGCCATTGCTTTATCCCTTTAAGTTGTCTGTCCTGTCCTAGGTACAGTTGATAAATGTAGCCATCATGATTTGAATCGCACCCTTCACCATTAATCAGTCTTTTCCTAGCAGTTGTGTGAGCATTTGCTGCAGAAAGGCCTGCAGACAGAGGTGAACCTCTTCGTATCCTCATACTTGATCCGCCATATGTCTTTTCACCTCTTACTGAGAACTGTGGTGGAGTTTTGCTGGCATATCTTTCTCTTTCTCTCAGGGGAACAGTAGACGTGTGTATGTGTGTGTTAGTTTGTATGCGAGTGTGCGCGTGTGTCTGTGGATTGGCTGACTCACAGATCTGCATACTGTAACACACACAGATCCTTTTCCCACTGCACCACAGTCAGGCAGGGTATTGCGAGACCCTCGCACACACATTCCTCACATTAAAACTGTTGAGTGTCTGTATGGGATACGCCGGTGGTCGTACAGGGGTCGGAATAATCCACTTCTTGGAAAGCCTGCTTAACATCAGTGTGAGTTTTAGTGGTTGTGGCCACATATTAAACTACAAAATGGCTGATTTTTGTGTGGCGGTCTAATTGTTATTCTCCTAACATCCAGAAGAGGGCACTGTTAGTTCAAAATCATTAGGAGTGCATTTAACAGCCATTATTTCGAAATTAGCTTTTTTTTTCTACGTTGAGGGCAGTACAGTTTTATTTAATCTTTCTTATTTTGTGCTTGTAAAGTGAGACAGCCCTGATTCTATTGGGACCCCTTAAATTCTTCAGGTTGCTAAATATGTTGCTAAATGCTTCAATAAGCCACTTCTGAATTGTAAATGGTTAATTGTAAATAATTAAGCAGATTATTAGAGAAGGAAGAGAAAGGAAAACAGATGCAGGGGTCTGGGTCGCATGGGCATTAAGACAAATCACCATGACGACAAGCCTTTAAGTGCGTGGATCCAAACGGCGCTTGCCAAGTTCCGCTCCGAAACATCTAAGCCATGAGCGTGCCTTCCTTTTGGACAACAGCATGCATCATCAGGGATCTGGGGACGGAGGCGGACGGAAACCGCAAGGACATTCTTGCAATTATTCATATCTCTTGTGTCATTAAATAGATTTCGTGTTGGTGTTCGTTTCAAAGGCCAGATCGCATGCCTTCCATGTGGCGTGTTGTTGTTCAGTAAGTTATGTATGGCCATATGTACAGCGTGTTAGGGGTGCTGGTGCAGCGGACCTCAACGGACGTCTATAACTGGATCACGTTCAGCGTTAACCCACTTGTTCTCGCACAGTCCAGAACCGCTCATTTATATCTTGTAACCAGTAATCCCATATGGCCGAACGTGGACCACGCCGTCCTGCTTCCACGGCCTCGCTGATCGAATTTTAAGAGAGTTCTGTGACTTGAATTTGCTTGGCACCAATCATGTGACATATTCACGCCTCGCGACCATATTTTCCGCCCCAGAGGAAATACAACAGGCCTGTAATAAATCTTGCAATTACACAATAGAAAATGCAGAATATGTAAACACAAGAGTTTTAATTGGAAACACATTTGCTGCTTTGCAGCCGAGGGAAGGCAGCTTTCGGTTACATCTATACAAGACTGTAAATGAGTAATTGCCTCAGCCTCTCTCAGCCTGTCTCCATTTTTTAAATTCTTGACAGGCCGCTAAGGAGAGAGAGACTGGATTTTTGCACGAGCAGGGTCTGCTCTGACCCCTCTCGCAAGCGCAACCCTCAGGGACGCAGAAGGAAGTCTTATTATTTTTTTCTGTGAGGCTACAGAGATGCGGGGGGAAGGACAGGTGAAGAAAAATCGAATGAGAATGAGATGGGGGTCCCAGGTTGAAAGGGGACCTGGCGAGGCTTGCTACAGGCTGAGAGGGGCTTTTTGGCCTGCTGCCCCATAAATATGCGATTGCATACTCTTACCGATTTACTTCAGGAAATGTGTTTCTGATAAGTCAGCACAGAGATTACATCCACTGAGCTGCTCTGCTCTCTTGTTTCAGACCTCAGCACTCCTCCCGACCGCATATCGCCAGCAGTCCTGGCTGTATCTCTCAAAAACATGTCCGCGTTGCATTTCAGTGCAAAATTCAAAACTATTTCTTTAAATGATCCTTATTAGATTTGTATTAATTAAATGAAAATGTAATATATAAGAATTTTAACATCTAAATAAAAAAATAATAAATCTAAATTACAATGTATATATATATTGTATGTGTGTGTATATATATATATATATATATATATATATATATATATATATATATATATATATATATATATATATATAATTAATTTAAATATTTGTAATTAAATTAGTCATCTAAATGACTTATATATATTTGCAATTATTTAAATATTTTATACAATTTTAATCATATAAAATAAATATATTATATAACAACATTTATATACAATATAATTATATGCTTATATTATACACTACATTTAATAAGGTTCAGTGCAATGATTTAGAAAGAAATTAATGCTTTTATTTAGCACGGATACATTAAATTGATCACAATCGAAAGAAAAATATGTAAAATGTTGCCAAAAACAAAAAATCAAAAGGTTTTAAAATTAGGCCTTAACTTAAATTAATCAGGAGTCCTGAAATCCATCATGTTTTCCACAAAAATCTAAAGTAACACAACTGTTTACAACATTGATAAAATAAGTCTTTCTTTACCAGCATATCAGCATAAAATGATTTCAGAAGGTTTATGTGACAGTAATGGCTGCTGAATATTCAGCTTTGCCATCACAGGAAAACATATATATTAAAATAGAAAATGCCTTTTTTAAATTATGATAATATTTTACAATATTTGATCAAATAAACAGCCTCGCAGAGCATAATTCTTCATAATACTTTCAAAAGCATAAAAAAAATCATACTGACCCCTGACAGATGTTTTATTCATTCATTTTGAGAAATCGTTGTGCATAATTGTCATAGAAATAATGCCTTAATTTTAATGGCGTTGAGAATACGCTTATTTTCTTTCCTCCTTCTCCATTTGGGCTAAAATATGACATGGACAAGGTTTTTGTAAGATTCATCTTCTTACTGTATTTTCCCGCATTCACTGCCTCTGGTGACAGAAAATGAAAATATGGGGTCAATGTTTTGTTTAGAAGGCTAGATGATTCTGCCGTTGCTATGGACACAGTGCTGCTGAACGATTTGCCCATTGTATTTGCCGTCCTTAAAAGTGATGGGGATTTTAAGAGCTTTATTGATGTGCTAGATCTACAGATTCATCATACTGTCAACTGAATTATCATTATGAATAGATCTGTGCATATAACTTGAATACAAGGTGAGGTGGCAGTGTCACATTGAGAGAACCCTCTTTAGGGTTTTACTGTGTCTAAGCATACATTTTAGGCTTTCCATAATTTCTTCTTTTTTTTTTTTCATGCCATCACAAACCATTGACCAGCACAGTTGCCTTTAGTTCCTTCAGCTGTGTGCTCAAAATAAAGACCTGTAAACCAGTTCAGCATCAACTTAGCCGCAATGGAAATGACTTTTTCTGTCACACTTATTCCTATGGTGCTTATAGCCAATCACATTGACACAAGCAAAGTCATTGGTCCTCAGCCTTATCACTCAAACCTCAAACTCAAGGAATGAACCAGGCAATTTTTGCATAGTTTGCCAGCTTCAAGATATGGAAAATACAAGAACCCATTAGGACATAACCGAAATCATCTCGACCACAGATCAACCTTTTCATACAGTTCCAAGCGTTCTTCAATGCTGCATCCGAGCCCAGTTGTCAATGGGCTGTTTGTGCACTGATGTCAGATCTCGTTCCTCGAGTGTGAAGGACAGTCTCATTTGTTCTTGTTTATTAGATATCAAATGTAGGAGCACAAATGGCCCAGTAGGTTGCCATTTATATCACTCTGGATTTGCTTGATTGGGCAATGCGCGTCTGCTCTTTGGGTCCATGTGCCCAAGTTTCCTCTATCTGTGTCTTTGATTCCAGTGGCAGCTATGGATCATTTCAGAAAACCCTTTCCTGTTTTCCCACTCGTACCCCTGCTGCTGCTGCTGCTGTGGTCTGGTCAAATGAAAACGGGCGCAAACACACTACCTCATACCCTGCCAACCCCTGGTCCGGTGGGGAATAAGCCAGCAAACCCCACTAAATGAAGTCACTGAGTGAGGCCTCATGGAGATTAATGACTAGAATGGGTGAGATGACTTTTATGAGAAACAACACAATCCATCCATATTTGAAGAGGAAGGTAAAAAGTGCTTAACTTTGGAATTCACTTCACTTTTATTTTCTGCCATTTAGTCTGATCAATACCATATGTGAAACTTGAGGACCAACCAGATGTTAACACAACTTAATTGAATAATTTAAATTTCAGATACAGACACCTGACTGCTATCTCATGTGTTGTTGGAAAGAAGCAATTGTTATTGTCTTTTTAACCTAACCGGATAGTTCATTCAAAAATTTAAATTCATCATTTACTCATCCTCATGTACTCATGAGGTTCCAAACCTGTATGATTTTGTATGACTTTGTTGAATACAAAAACATTATTTTGAAGAACACTGGAGTCTAAACAACATTGGACCCTACTGACCTTTATTGAATGGACATTTCTCAATAAATAATACTAATTTGTGTTTCAGAGATGAAAGTAAGTCATACAGGAGTAAATGATAGCAAAGTTTGAATTTTTGGTGAGAACTATCCCTTTAATAAAGACAATGGTCAATTATAAGACTCATTTTCTGGAAGAAGGATGTTGGCATACAGTGTTAAAGGCCAATTGTTTTTACAAAGCGCCCAGTATTGGAAGTTATCAGGAGATAGGGCCAAATTAGAAAGGATTAGTCACAGATTTAAGCATGTGAACAGCTTTCTCCCAGACCGCAGACCTCCGTGCTTAATGTTCATGATCAGTGTCCCTTGACAGAGCTGAGAGATGCTGTTCATCGTCATTACTGATGCAGCTGTTTATGCAAGCACGTGTTCGTGTCTAAATGGAGACTGGAATTACAAGTTGTAGTTGAATAATTTTAACACACAGCTTTCAGTGTAATTTTACCAAACTGTTTATTTTAGTGTTCCAAAGCCACTATAGCAAAAAAAGGAACTGTTCTAAACAAGTTTTCTTTTTTATTTTAGTAACTATAGTGAAGTTTTTGTCTTTGATGCTATCAAGAGATCCATTTTTACATGCTATAATTTAATTAGGGACTATGACTGATTCTTTTTCATAGAAACTCAGACTCCTAGACCTCTGTCAGCCATCCATGGTATCAAATGTTAGATATTTTTAATGGTTCAAAGATAAGATTCGGTTTTGGCTCAGCAGTTTTTGTGGATCTATTTTTTATGAGCAAAGGGCTTCAATTCAATAGACTTCAATCCTAATGTCCTCACAAATGTACAATTTCATGTATTATTCTGTTTAGTAGAGCCATCTTTAAAACAGTATTATTATGAACCAAATGAACTTAACTCTGCTGGTAATCAGGTCTGCGTAAAAAAAGTAGTGTAAAAAAATCTTGAAAGGCATTATAATTTTACTGTGGTACCATTTATAATCATTGCACTTGTTCTTTCTTTTTTTCCCCATGATCTTTTTGTGTTTTTAATAAATCCTTGAGTTTTGAAGTCATGGATAAATGATTAGTGGTAAGACACCTTGAAATCTTTTAAGAGGCTGAGGAACATCTCGTCATCTCCGCTTCCTCTCTACAGTTGTATGGCATAAATATTATGAAAAATCTTCAACGAAAAGGATTTATGGATCAGATTGACATTATGTCTGGAAGCCAAAAGTGATGCTGAAACCGAAAGCTGATACTGATTTGAGAAATGCCAAGTATTCTGCTGAGGTGCAGCGATTTTTGCCATAGCGTAGCGGATCGGGTCTCTGGATTTATTTGCGCTCACTGGGGACAGGTGATCGTTTAATCCCATCTTGACATTGCCAGTGAGGAAGTGTGATGTGCTCTTGCGAAGCACGAGCTGTGACAGGAACACAGACAAGAGCTTCTTAATGGGCCCATGGGGAGACAGGGATACAAGTTATCAATCAGAGAAGAACCAAAGAGAGCCAAAACAGTTTAATCATATAACTCACACATACACACTTTCAAAGATGCAGCTGTATACGTTATACATGTACCTTCCGTGCTCTGCTCTTTTTTTTAATCTTAGTACTGCACAGACAAGATATGTTCTGCATAGAGTTATTTAATCACTCGACTGAAATGGAAATACATTATCTGAGCTGTTTTTGACAGATGTGATTTGTGGTCTAAGTGTTGCTATTTTCTGAGTATTTGGTATATCAAATAATGTTAATATTACTTTTGTTCATTTAGCAGACTCTTAGCAAATTACTAACTGTAATAAAGGAATACAAAAAAAGTTACATTTCAGTGACCATAGAAGACTAAGAGTGCAACTATATAATAAATAAACAACTGGCAAATAAATAAACATTTATACATTTACATGCTAATAATACATTTGAAAAATACCTTATACATTTCTCAAAGATTATATTTTTTAATTAAATTATTCATTTACTTTTAATGTTTAACTTTACTATAAAACACGACTAGGCTAATTTAATAATTCTATAATTATAATAATAATATTATACAATAATTATATAATAAATATTTTATAATTTGTCTAATTATAAATAATATAATCATTTGTTTAACATTGTTTTATTTTTCAAATTAATACATTTATTTCTTATATTCTTTTATTTACTGTAAGTAAATAAATACTGTAATTAAAAGGGATATTGGGATTTTTAACTATGTACTTTAAAACATGAAGCTAAATAATTGTATAAATTCTATAATTTTTAAAAAAACTAATAATAATAAAATAACATTTTCTAACTATAAACATCTGTTTAGTAGTATTAATGATAAAATATTTATCATTAGTTATAATATGTATATTTTGCATTTAGATTAATTTATTTCTATTAGTTTTAGTTATTTTTTCAAATAAATTTCAAATTGATTTCAAATTTTTAAGTGGTAAATTGGGGAAACTGGAAATGTATTGAATGTTGGCATGTTGAGATTTGCTTTGTACGTCTCTCTCCTGTACAATAACCTCAGTGCTCGTCTTCAGATTTCGGCAGTACTATTAGAGCTGGATGGTGCGCTCAACACATGTCCCTTGGGACTCCAACTGAATGCAATGACCTTATGATGGATTTGAAGAATTTTTAGTTGTGTGTTTGTGTGTGTGTGTGCTGTTTGCTCTTTGTTCACAGAGTGTGCTGAATCGACACAGTCTTGTCAGACATAGTGAGCCATCGATCCAGCAGTGACACCCAGATCCTTGGTACACTACACACACACATCCTCAGAGGTTGAGGTATGTGCTTAGAGCTGCAGAGGACTCAAAATCGCTGAGACAGAGAGAGTGCGCACTCATGTATGGATAAAACATTTCATGCTGCAGGGAGAGAAGAGTGTCTTTGTTAACCTGAAACAGGTTCAATTATAATATTCAGTTATAATATGCAAGCCAATTATTTTAATAAGTAAATATATTTTTATTAATAATAGTATATTATATAATTCATACTATTGTTTATTAATTTGTTTATTAGTTTATCAATTTATATATAAAAAAAAATTCAAAAGAAAAAGAATTTCAAACCAGCAGACGTCATACATTTACTGACTTTGCTGTTAGAGAGGAGAAATTGTGCATCATACACTTAACGACAGAATCACACACACTACAGCCCCTTTCACACTGCACGTCGGACCCACAATATTCCCGTAACATTGCCTGGTCGCCTTCTGTGTGAAAGCAACCACGTCCCGGAATTGATTACCGAATCGAACCCGGGTCGGGGACCTAGTAACATTGCGGTAATCGATCCGGAACGAGCGCTGTGTGAACATAAGCCAGATCTAATTCCCTTTTACCGGCTGTTTTGAAGGAAGATCAACGTTCGTGACGAAAACATATGTGCAAACTGTAATGAAGCAGAGATCAGTTAGTTCCTCACTTTCCATGCTGATGCCGAGATCATTTGCTTGCTTCAGCTAAAGTATAACATGCCAAGCGTTGTCGACTCGTACATTACACGTCACGCGCTGATGTCACGTGTCGTTACGGGATCTTCAAGGGTTGTGTGTGAAAGCACGCACAGATACTGGGTCATCACTGGCAGTGTGAAAGTGCACAATCTAGCGACCAGGGAACAATTACAGGAACACTTTACCCCTGTATTTGCCGGAATGGCAGTGTGAAAGGGGCTTACGAGACGTTCAAATTGTTCCGATCTCAACAAACTCACACATGCCTTAGGAGGAGCCGGGAGACGTATGACAAATTAAAACTGTGTGTTCTAAAATTGTCTCAAAATATTAATTGTGTTTGATATCCTCTTACTTTTTTTGTATGAAATCATATTCCGAAGCTAAAAATCTGTGGCCATCATACACTGTGATTTTCAATGAAATCTGTCTTCTCAAATCTGCAGACTAGCTCTGATTTCCAGACTGTAAATCTGGGTGAAAGTCATGTAGTGTATCCAGTAAGTGTGTGTATTTTCAGCATTAATTCACCTGCTCAGCCATCACCTCTGTATTAAAATCCATTCTCACCTCCCTCCCCCAACTCTTACAGCTCTCGTTCCATCTCAACATAGATTTAAGATAATTACCCACCTTTTCACACACATACACACACACACACACACACACACACCAATGCCACATCAGCCTCTCTCCACATGATATGGAGTCATTTTCTCCTACCAGGCAGTAATTACCTTAGATAAGGGTCGATTAGAGCTGGTATTTGGTAATGACCGCCACTGGACATCTTTAATTACACACTGCTCTAAAGCAGTGCTTGATTCCTGTTATAAAGGGACCTCACTTCGAGGTAGTACAGAGGAAAAAGAGAGAGGGAGAAAGTGGAATAGTTTTATTCGTTTAAAAATACAAGTTTTTTATTAATTAAAAAAAAGTAAAAAAGAAGTACTTTCACTAGTGATCACAGAGCTTTGTTCCTCACTGAATATAGAAACTCTTTCAAGTGAGTGGGAAAACAAAGTCGGAGCGTGTGTAAAAGACAGATGAGCTTCTCTGTACAGGTGCATATGCTCAGGATGATTCTCGTTTGCACGCTGTAGTCCTCTCTGGGTCACGACCTCGAGAGCCGTCATGGTGATGTGCACATAAGCGAAACAAAGGCCAAGGGTCGAGTCACATGAACTGGGAAAGAATCCGAGCAAGCTTGAAAGGAGACCCTCGTATACGGCCCATCTCCACGCTTCACCCGGAAATAGTTGAGAAAATCTCAGCACACATAAACTGAGCCTCTGCTAGAGTAATCAGCTAATCTTAAATCCCAGACTATTAATAAATCATTACTCTCACATCAGCACCTGGCTATATAAAATCGTTAGGACTGTGACACTGTATAAGGTCTCTCTATGACACCTCAGCAGGGGACGGTCTATGATTTCACTCTCAGGGGTCTCAGTTCAACCTGAGTGTGAGCTGATGTGAGTCTGAGAAATGTGTATATGTATGTATGTATGTATATATATATATATATATGTATATGTGTGTGTGTATGGATAAATTAGTTTTTTAAGAATGCTGAGATGAGAGAAGGTTAAATCCCCCTAAATGGTGTTTAAAACTGCCCCGCATCTGTCAGGATGGACTGTTCTCATAAAGCTCTGTTTGTGCAGTTATTATGTGTGTTTGTGGACCGTGGGTCCTCTAACTGCTCTTGTAAAAGGTATAATGTAACCGGGCATCTGATGAAGACATTAGCAGAGAGTGAGGTCACCGTGTGGACTGACGGTAGCCCCTCTGACCCGTGAACGCTGACCTCAACTAAGTCCCGGGCTCTATATTTAGATCTCTTTTCTGGTAATTCCCTGGGGAACCTGGTCTGGAGGTATGCGTGTCCTTCATTTAAACACCATCAAACGCTTGCATGGCTTCATCCTGCTTTATCTCCTTTTTAACTCTCCTTGTGCCTTCTCCCTCTCATTAGCATTCATTAATACCTGTCATGTTTCAGACAGTCTTGTTTTTCATGTGACAGGCTGTAATTCGGCCTGTCGTTCTGCATCCAGATCCAACCCCACCCCCAAGAAGCTCTCTTTCTCCACTTCTCTTAAACCTGCTTCCATCTAGAAGGGCCGATAAAACACTAGGATGTAGATCAATCATTTTAAGTGCTATTAAGGTAGTGATGTTATTCTTTGTGACGTGATGCCTGGTTTTGCCAGAGGATGGAATCGTTACAATAACCCCAAGCGCCGTGCCTTGTTGCGGTCATGTCAGGGCTCAGTTTTATTCAAAGCCATGATTCAACACTGTGAACGCAATGCCAAAAGACTTGACTCCTGGCCCAACGGCCTCATTTAACTTTTATTGTGTTCGAATGGCAGGCGACAAATGACGGTCATATGAGTGAAGGACAAGCTAAGTGCAGTCCAAAGAACAGGCCAGGATCTCTATTTTCAGAACATAGTCTTACATTGCAGCTTGTTAAACGAGAGATTCAGTTGGCTTATTCAAACATACATACTAGCATACTGTTGACAGAATTATGCTTTTCTCTTCTACTCTTAACAATGCATGTTTATTAGTGCCTTCAGTTCTCTATCAGTAATTTTTTAAATGTACTTTAAAGAATTACAAGTAATTACTTTAAACCAGAATTAGTCAATGGTCACACTGTGTGTTTTTGATTCATTTAAAAAGAAGTGACTCATTAAGATGTTTATGTGATTCTTTATGATACATGAAAATCAGACTACACTGGTTGTGCATTTTTTCGTGATAAAGAGTTTGTGGGATTTTTAATAATTTACATCCTGAATATCATTTGGCTCTTGGAAATGGAAGTAGTTTTGAATAATAACCATTTTTTTATTCCCTACCCATACTGTTAATTGCAAACTGACAACTAACATACTAAATATAGATAGTTTACTTGATATTCCTCTCACTGTATAACTTACATCATTGGTGTCTGTAATCTAAGGGCTGTTTGGTTGCCTTGGATCCAGAGCTACAGCCTCGTGATCTCCTGGCTAACAGAGCAGGGTGGATTTTGTTCTTTTGAATCCATCCCAAGGATGCTTCTCAGAGATGAATGAGGCTGATATATCTCATCACCCTTTCAAATTAGAGCCAACATATAAACAACTTAATAAACATGCTTCATCAGAAGATTTACAAAACCCGCTGATTCGGAGTGGGGCTGAGGTCGCGGTCTTCTCATTTTAACTTGCTTTAGTTAGATTGTCATTTTTGCTGTCCTGATATGATCTAAAGTTTGGTTGATTTAGCTGACATTGTTAACAAAGATCATGCACTCTGATTGATATCAGTGAGACTGCTAATGATCAGTGTTTATTAAAAAAAAAAAAAAAAAAACTTGCCAAATGCTTGAGCTAAAAGAAAAAGCTTTTTCCCCTTAGTTGAGCAGTCAGCGTAATAGAGTTGAGTGTGGGATCCCTGGTCACTGAAGCCCAGGATCTAATTGGCTCCTTTGTGCAGCTCATTGAGCTGCAAGGTGTTGAGTCGCCCCTGTTAAAAGTGTGAAGTTTGAAAGTGTGTGTCAAACTCAAGACAGATTGCTCAAGCTTACCTCTGCATTCTCTGCAGCTATTAAAGGAGAAATGGCTGGATTTGGTCGGAAGAAAGTCTTAACGCATTGACCAGATGACAAATTAGGACCATCAAGGTCTTGCTTTCCAGCGGGGGCTACTACTTTCTGCTTGCGTGTGTGTATCGAATGGATCTTGGTTCCTTTTAAGTCCTGTGTTGATGTGTCTGGGATTAGTTAGATGGATGACCCGCATAAAAGTGCTGCTGGAAAGACCATTTGATGTCCTGGTCTGTGATGGCTCAACCATTTGTGACCGTACAGATGTGTGTGCCCTTTGTTTCCAAGCCCTAAAGACTCTTCTTTTATTTCATTACATTTTTAATAGACTGGCGCACACTATATTTCATTTTCTTGGCATACTAGCGCTTTTAAGTCAACAAAGTTCTAATTAGCATCCAAAGCATCTTGAAATCTACTTATTACGGGGACAGTCCCTCTGGAACAACCGAAGGTTAAGTGTTTTGCTCAAAGGCACATGATGTTTTGTTCATGGTTCACCTCTTGTGGGATTTTTGGACCAGTCCAGAACTACCTGACTTCACAGCCTACAAATGAGCTAGTAAGTTAGTCTCTCACCAAGGTGATTTAAAAAAAGTTAAATACATAAATTGTCCAGCATGAGGACACAAATCAAATAAAGCACAGCAAATGATGTAATAAATTAAAAAAAATAATAAAAAGCTTTAAATTAAATATTTATTGTAATTTAAAATAGTTCAAATAAAAAAATATAGCTTTTAATTTTATGTATATATATATATATGTGGCGAGTGGGGCGGGGCCGAGAGGCGTGGGAACGAGGAGTGAGGCCAGGTGTAGTGATTGGAGATGAGCTACACCTGAGCCCCACCGCTAGTATCGAGTCCCACGTAGGAGATGGAAGGATATAAAACTGGAGTGACGACCGTGAAGGACGAGAGAGGACCAGGCCTGGGATATTATTTTAATGTGTGTGCTTTTTATTTATGCGCACCAGTCGGCCGTGAGGGGCTGGTGCGCCGTTTTGTATTTACTTTTGATTATTAAAGTATGTTTTGATTGTGCGCCGGTTCCCGCCTCCTTCTTCCCGATGAATATGGAGATTTGTTTATCATTACAGTGGTGCCGAAGCCCGGGAGAAGGAGGGACGCGCTGCTGAAGATCCCTCGCCGCTGTGGTGAATCCGCGGTGCCCTCGAGCAGGCGAGGTATGTGCCGCCAGGGACGCTCGAGGCGGTGGGCTGGAGCGAGTTGCCGGGGACGGGCGAGCTCGCTGCCGACCGCCCACGACAAGGAGGGGCGGCTGCCGTCCGTGAGGGAGCGGAGGAGTCGGCGCCGTTCGCCAGGGGGCCGGAGCCTGCCGCCTCCGTGACGGAATCCGGAGGGGCAGGGAACGGGGGACTCCTGCCGCTGCCCAAAATCGGAGGAGCCGTCGCCGTCCATCGGGCGGCGGAGGAGTGTCGCGCCGTCCGCCGAGGGCCGTCCAGTGCCACCGCCAGGCACCGCGGAGGATATCACCCAGCTGGTGGAGGGCCGAGCAGCAGTGCGTCTGGGAACCGGATTTTTTTTTTTTTTTTTTTTTTTTCCTCTCTCCCCTCTCTTGTCCTTGTCGCTCCTCCTTCCATCTCCTTTTCTCTCGCCTCGTCTGTCCTACCCCCAGGTTCCTGCAGGTCCCCCCCGGAGGGAAGGGGGGGGGGGGGGGGGAGTAGAGCGCAGTCTCGAGGGTACCCCCCGGCCTGCGAGGGGCGATGGGGGTATGTGGCGAGTGGGGCGGGGCCGAGAGGCGTGGGAACGAGGAGTGAGGCCAGGTGTAGTGATTGGAGATGAGCTACACCTGAGCCCCACCGCTAGTATCGAGTCCCACGTAGGAGATGGAAGGATATAAAACTGGAGTGACGACCGTGAAGGACGAGAGAGGACCAGGCCTGGGATATTATTTTAATGTGTGTGCTTTTTATTTATGCGCACCAGTCGGCCGTGAGGGGCTGGTGCGCCGTTTTGTATTTACTTTTGATTATTAAAGTATGTTTTGATTGTGCGCCGGTTCCCGCCTCCTTCTTCCCGATGAATATGGAGATTTGTTTATCATTACAATATATATATATAAAATGGACATCTAATTGTTTTACCACTATGTGTGTGTGTGTGGTGAGCCCAGCAGATCAGGAATTCACTGGTTCTGTATTTTTGTGAAAGACTGACAGTAAAAGTAAATTGATGGTACGGTTGTCATGGAGATTTGAACACCTGCTGAGTCTACCCAAACAGGTGGGCATGCTACTGTCAATCATTATGTCAGCGCCATCCCAAATGCAACTCCTCCCCTCCCCAACACACACACACTATCTGACATATCAACATCAGGAGTGCTTCCCTGGTATGTTCTTTTTTAGGCAGCTGTAATGATTTTCTAGTACTTCATAATCATTTGTAGATTATTCTTGTAACATGTCATGATGGCTTGATATCTTGTGATTGCATACTACAGTACTGTGCTAATTTATAATGGGAAATTGTAAGCATTCACATGCTGTTTCTGGACATACAGGAGCTAGAAAACCCAATTTCAAATCTGTCATCATAATGAAAGAATTTTCCATGACAACGCTGTTCCCCGCATATGAGCGTGGCATCTCAGATTGCCAGTCAGTTTAATGGTGTAAGTGTTTTCCTGGACTACCATCCATCTGCTGTGTATTTTATTGGTTGTTTCATTCACGGGCCACAGAAAACAATTTGAGTGGGTCGAGCTGAGAGTGACGACAAGAACTTAGTCAGAACATCTGGCAGATCTTTAAATCTGAACCATTCATGAGTCTGAGCCAACTCATACTTTGGCCATTATGGAGAAACAGAATGGAGGAAGACTAAATCAATGTCCCTAAAGTAACGTCAGGCTGGTAGGTTGAATACAAGGCCACAGAGTCAAAGAACTTCCTCTTTAAAATGCCTTTGTTCTCTGTGGGATGCCATAAAAGGGATCCTCCCCATTCAAAACACTGCGCTCTGATTCGCTGGCTATCCTTCCCCTTCACTCTCTTTACTTTCAGATGGTTGTCATTGTCTGTCCATCAGAGCTTAGCTTGGGTCTAGTTTCTAAAACATTGATTAGGCCTAAGCCTGTAACAATAAACAGTCAGCTGGGCTTCGGCGGAGTTGTGTTTCTTCCATATGGGGGAGATAGCAATAGCTCTCATGTGCGACCTCTTATTTCAGGAGTCCTGCAGTCCTAAGTAAATTGATTGCTAATATTTAGACATGAATATTTGAAACAGTTTTTTAACAAATTATAGTTTGCAGTAATAATAATATGCATATTTCAACAGAATAATTAATGTGCTTTTATGAAAATATAAGCCTCACATTTTTGCTTTAGCCCTTATATTGTTTTCCACAACATTTTGCCCTGGAGAGGATTTTCTTTTTCCTGAAAATGCTAGTTAATGTTATTGCATTGGACTTAAACTTATTTTCTGTGCTCAACTTCCTGAAAATGTTTTATATATTTTTTTTTATTGTTCCACTTACACTTTTACACTTTTGGCATTCCCGGTCAAGAATAACCAGCTTACAAAAAACTGCATATACTCATTATGCTATCTTATTACTAAATTAATAAAATAAAATAAAAATAACAGGTTTTGTGTCCCTTTTTAGAGATGATTGATCATAGGCTAATGCACTTCATTTTTTGAGTAGACATTGTCAAATTATCAACAAAGAATGCATTTTTTTCTTTTCTTTTTTAAACAAACAAAAAAAACTGCAAGACTGTTTAAAAGGCTGGTTATTTTGACCAGGAACATCAAATTAGGTAAAAGGATGTTTTTAGTTTTAGTTTTTTGTAGAAAATAAGAGACTTTTTTTTCTGTGGAAATAAACATTGTACCACAAAGACTATCAGTTGAGCTTAACTTGTACTCAACCCAAATTATTTGTTTAAGACAGAGACAATTTTTCCCAGTTCACTAGGCCCCTCAACATGTATTAAAATAAGGCAATGTACCTGATTGCACTTTTTAGTTATGTAAGAGCAACTCCTGCTGCTTTTAGAGCTGGCCTCTTGTGTCTGTGATCGTAATTGAGAGCTACAGTATTGTTCAAAATAATAGCAGTACAATGTGACTAACCAGAATAATCAAGGTTTTTCGTATATTTTTTTATTGCTACATGGCAAACAAGTTACCAGTAGGTTCAGTAAATTCTCAGAAAACAAATGAGACCCAGCATTCATGATATGCACGCTCTTAAGGCTGTGCAATTGGGCAATTAGTTGAATTAGTTGAAAGGGGTGTGTTCAAAAAAATAGCAGTGTGGCATTCAATCACTGAGGCCATCAATTTTGTGAAGAAACAGGTGTGAATCAGGTGGCCCCTATTTAAGGATGAAGCCAACACTTGTTGAACATGCATTTGAAAGCTGAGGAAAATGGGTCGTTCAAGACATTGTTCAGAAGAACAGCGTACTTTGATTAAAAAGTTGATTAGAGAGGGGAAAACCTATAAAGAGGTGCAAAAAATGATAGGCTGTTCAGCTAAAATGATCTCCAATGCCTTAAAATGGAGAGCAAAACCAGAGAGACGTGGAAGAAAACGGAAGACAACCATCAAAATGGATAGAAGAATAACCAGAATGGTAAAGGCTCAGCCAATGATCACCTCCAGGATGATCAAAGACAGTCTGGAGTTACCTGTAAGTACTGTGACAGTTAGAAGACGTCTGTGTGAAGCTAATCTATTTTCAAGAATCCCCCGCAAAGTCCCTCTGTTAAAAAAGGCATGTGCAGAAGAGGTTACAATTTGCCAAAGAACACATCAACTGGCCTAAAGAGAAATGGAGGAAAATTTTGTGGACTGATGAGAGTAAAATTGTTCTTTTTGGGTCCAAGGGCCACAGGCAGTTTGTGAGACGACCCCCAAACTCTGAATTCAAGCCACAGTACACAGTGAAGACAGTGAAGCATGGAGGTGCAAGCATCATGATATGGGCATGTTTCTCCTACTATGGTGTTGGGCCTATTTATCGCATACCAGGGATCATGGATCAGTTTGCATATGTTAAAATACTTGAAGAGGTCATGTTGCCCTATGCTGAAGAGGACATGCCCTTGAAATGGTTGTTTCAACAAGACAATGACCCAAAACACACTAGTAAACGGGCAAAGTCTTGGTTCCAAACTAACAAAATTAATGTTATGGAGTGGCCAGCCCAATCTCCAGACCTTAATCCAATTGAGAACTTGTGGGGTGATATCAAAAATGCTGTTTCTGAAGCAAAACCAAGAAATGTGAATGAATTGTGGAATGTTGTTAAAGAATCATGGAGTGGAATAACAGCTGAGAGGTGCCACAAGTTGGTTGACTCCATGCCACACAGATGTCAAGCAGTTTTAAAAAACTGTGGTCATACAACTAAATATTAGTTTAGTGATTCACAGGATTGCTAAATCCCAGAAAAAAAAAATGTTTGTACAAAATAGTTTTGAGTTTGTACAGTCAAAGGTAGACACTGCTATTTTTTTGAACACACCCCTTTCAACTAATTGCCCAATTGCACAGCCTTAAGAGCGTGCATATCATGAATGCTGGGTCTTGTTTGTTTTCTGACAATCTACTGAACCTACTGGTAACTTGTTTGCCACGTAGCAATAAAAAATATACTAAAAACCTTGATTATTCTGGTTAGTCACATTGTACTGCTATTATTTTGAACAATACTGTACATATTTTTATGTGTGAGACAACCATAAATAACACACAATATACAAGATCTAAGGCCTGTCAAAGTTGGGCTTGAAGTGTTGGCAAAACAATGCATTAAATAATGTTTGGTTGATTAAGCTTTTTACTGAATAACTGTGACACAATAGGGATAAACAGAATTAGTTCTCCCATCTGCACTACATTGGTTTATCCTGTCATCATTTGTCCAAGCCTATCACAAAGAATTCATATAGAATTACTTATTATGAAGCTAAAGATTGCATAATTTATAATGCCAATATAAAGCCATTCATTTGGTGCGAAAAGAGAAGGCTGAGAGCAACACATATTTATTATCCCTCTAAACTTTTAACTGTCGGCCCCCCCAGTGCAAAGCAGGAGCCAGATGATTAAAGCCTCCAAGAAATGATCCCTTGGCTTGGGATGTGTCTGATAGTCCAACACTGTTTGTTCCAAGACTCCTAGTCTCTACCAAAAACCAACAAAACTCATATTAAAGCCTAGTGTGGTGATTTAAAATAACTCTTTTGCGTTTATGAGAGCAGAGATGATCTATTTATGGTTTCACAGATATTATTGAACTATTTAAGGGTAACTGCTAAGACTTTGGTGGCTTGCCTGGATGAGGAGGATCTTAAAATAGGGCCATTTTCTTTTTATCACACGCTGGTGTAATTATGCAGTCATGTAGTCACAGCAGTAAACCTCGGACAGGACTTTTGGCGACCCGTGGGACAGCGGCACCCTTTTAAGAGGCTGTTTACCATGAGTGAAATGCCTTTTGGGAGGTGCTCCAAAAAATCTTGAAACCCAAAAAAACTTCAAAAAATCATCGAACCCCACAATGTTTTGAAGATTGGGGGGCACCTTTGTGGTCTCTTGGGCCCTTTCAGTACCTGTGAGAATGACATGACCATTCCCTCAAGCCTTCAGCTTGATTGAGAAGAATGTTTTCTGGTTAAGTGCTCTGAAATGTATGTGGTTTTTAATTTGGAGTTCTTGACGAACACCCAAACAATCTTGCGGTGGCCTCAAAATAACTTCCACACTAGTGAAACCTGGTATGTAGGGAGAGAAGATGTCCCTCTGTCGATTTCCCCACCGCATGGTTAAGCAATCGCGGCTAGTGTTGAACCATGGGAAAGGTAAACACTTCCACTGAAGTTCCCATTATGAGATTGGGGCTTCTGCTAAGTCAGTATGTGTTGAGTGAGATGAGACAAAAAATTTCTCAGTTCGTTAGCTATTGTTTGCTTTGCTAAATGCTAGGCTAAAAGACCGTACCCTTGTGAAAAAATAGAATACTTTAGCATACCTTTAAAACAAGTACTTACTTCGGAATTAACATACTTTAAAAAAATAACACTTAGTTCAAACTAAATGTAATGTGAACTTAATTTCATGTTATTTACAATTTAATGAAAATGTGTTATGGTTAACTTTAAGTAGTACTTAAGCACATCTTTAAATGCAATGTAATAATTACTTCTGTAATAATTTCTACAGAAACTTGTCATGTAAATATATTTGTAATTACACATTTCACAGCAAAATAAGTGTACCCCTTTAAAACATGACAAAAGACTTTCAAACATAACATTGTTAAATGTGCTTTAAAGTAAAACTTTCTAATTTGGCTTTAAAAAGTGCAGTTTTTAAGCTCTTAAGTGTGTTTTAAGTGTTCTCACAAAAGTAGCCTTATATTTCATTGATATCATATCTGCTTGATTTGAAGTATGCATACAATACAAGTGTACATTTACAATTAAGTAAACTTTACAAGTGTAGTCAACATTTTGTGGTGTAAAATATGTAAATAAACATGGAAAGCCATTCAGAGTCACTCATTCACTTCTGCTAAGTCAGTTAAGTTGAAAAGTGCATGAGACAAAAGCTTTCTCGGTTCATTAGCTATTGTTTGCATTACTAACTGCTGGGCTAAGAGACTAGGCAACAGTCTTTGGTCTAAAATATGTAAATAAACGTACACAATGGAAAGTAGTTCAGAGCCGCTCGTTCATTTTGTCATTTTTAGCTTGCCATGCTATCGCGTGTTAATTAAAAAGCTCTCTCAGGTAATCACGGCTAATTGCTACAAAGTAATTGAACACACAAATATAGGAAAACTACAAGACAGCAGCTTTATGGTAGTAATTATGCTTGCAGTAATGGCATTCCTTGAAAAACAGGAACATGTTTGCAAATCATGGTCGTGATTCATCAGATGTTTATTATCTTATAAGTCTTATGTTACTTCTCATTATTTAAATATGGGCTAACATCATGTTTCCTGTTTACTTTGACAACAGAAATGTTGCAAATTTGGCGTGTGATGCAAAAGAACCGCTGTTGGCCACCCAGCAAATGTGATTGAACCGAGACAAGTAATTCATCCAGGTAAGTGAATAAGCTAAGAGCTCTCACACAGCTGGAATGAATATGCTCTTGAGAAGAATCGGAGGTTTGAACAGATAATTGCGGCGTGAGGTAATTACACTTCAGCGGCTGGCATTAAATCACTAAAGCTGTATAGAAACGAAAAAAACCAATGCACGCAGAGCTACGGTGCTAAGAAATAACGAGAAATTTGGTGCCAGTTTTATTCGACAATGTTTAAAGTCATACGATTATGAGCTGGGAAATATGAGCTGGGATATTCACACATTCTTAACCTTTTGGCTTTAGACGACAGTGTTGATTTATGCATTTGTCTTGTTTTCCTTTGAATCCTGAATCAAAGGCTTACAGTGGATTCGGATCATTGACCTGTCAATGGATAACAAATGAGTCTTTTCTTTTGGCCGCGCTGCTTCTAATGAATCATTTGTCGTTAAAGCTGTAGTCAACACAATGTTCTTCGGAGACAGTGACACTTTGTTTTTTGGTACGAGGCGATCTGCACAATAGAGGCTCAGTATGTTTACGGTGCGTATATCAGTTTTCTTTCTAAATGAAAGTGCAAACCACAAGTGTACACGAAATTGAATGTTTTCCCAAGGCCGAGTGTTTTTGCTAACTGAGCGTGACTGCCAGGATCCAGAGTTTGAAGGAACTGCATTTAAGGAAAACAAATGGCGATTGTCAGCAATATATATGTGGTAGCTAAACAAACTGTTTTTGTGGATGCTTCTATGTGTAAATAAGGGAAAATGTGTTGTTATTTTTTTTCTCCATTTCAGTTTAGCGAACCCTTCTAGACCTCTTTTCCTGTCTTGTTATAATGCAGTTGTGAAGGCTTGTGGGTGTTTTGCAGTTCCCTGAATGCAGCGTCAGCCGGTGCGGTACGATTGGGCTGTTGGGGACAGTGATTGAGTTTGAAATGGAGCAGGTCAGCCCCAGGGTATCTGAACAGGCTTAATGAACCTGTTTGAGACCTGCAGGGGCCATGAGCAGTGAGGGTCACCATGGGGTCATGTTTACTCAGAGCCTTCCAGAGCGTGCCGCATGCCAATCCATTTTCCCTCCAACCTGAGCAAGTGCAGCGCCGCATCTGGATGCCATTGGGCTCTGTCACTGTGGGGGGAACCTACTAATCCTGCCAGGAAAGCTCAAAAAAAGTCTGCATTTTCAAAAAGGGAAAGTTTGCTTATTTCAGTACACCATGGGGTTTTTGCTTCGAACGACCCTTTGTGCTGCTTTCTGTCATATTTCTCCAGTGCTCTTGAAAGTGACGTATTTATAGCGATGTGAGCTCTGGTTTGAGATTGCTCAGGCCGGCAGCACCATGTTTCATTTTCAAGCCACGCCGTATAGCTAGTCACATCTCATTAAGTTTGGGGCAACTCTCTGAACACGCTCCAGCAGTTAACAAGAGTAGTAAAGCGAGACTGGAACGCCGAGGTGAGGAGAAAGGGACTGAATGTGTGGCGGAGAACGAGAGGAAGGTGAGAAGCCTGGCATGTGCCAAACCGGGCGCTGCTTGGCAGTGGAACTCTTGGCATCGTTAATGAGTAAAGAGTGAGCCTGAAACCACCGAACTGTGACTGCGCAGGAATAATCAATTGTTGGAAATGAAATGTGTAGATCATAAAAATATGAACAGAGCTATTCACCAAAAGTCCCACAGAGTGTTAAAAAATGTGTAGTTTATGGTTCAGTTTTACATTTTTGCTAACATACATAAACCTGGATGGCAGACCGCTGGGAATAAGCGGGAAAGGAATGTGTATCGCTACAAACATAAACATTCTTTTTCGGGTGTTTAATCATTTTAAATACATGTATAGAATTCGATACAGGCACAAATCAACCTCCGCGGGAGTGAATGGACGGTTATATATGTGTAGTCGGAGGTTATAGTTCCTCAGTCTCTAGCAGTGCACTTATGGTATTCTTGTCAACATTTACAGCATTATTTTTCATTGAAATGTATGAGAATGCAATGCTTAGTTTAGAGTCTACTAGTAACTTTTCACTTTATACTGATAAGTATTTAAGCCATTTGAGAGCATGTAATGTGTGATTTAAACTGTCTATCAGCATGGCAGTCAAAGTAAATATTTATTTTTGTTTTAAAGACAACCTTTTTCATATATACAGCTATTTTTACATTACATTTTATTATTTAGTTACATTTTTATTTTTACATATAATTAAATATTATTTTGTAAAATTTAATTTATTCTATATCATAGTTTATGTATTGTTTTTATGGTTTGAGTTTTGGTAGACAAATACATTATTTAAGCATATGATGTTAGATTTTGGCCATCGACATGGGAAGTCAACATGAATAGGATCTAAACTAAAGTCCGAAATGTATTCATTTATTTACACAGGCCAAACTCTAGAAAATAAGACCGGTTCACATACGAACCAAAACAGTTTTAAAGGTCAGGATGGCTTGTATCAGCAATGTAGGAATGTGCAGCCGTACAGAGAAGATCTGCAGTCTGAAGAGTTTGTTTGTGGCGTAGTAGCGTGTTGGGCTGGTATTAGTCTGGCTTGAGCGATTCAGGTTAATCTTTTCACCCCTTCCTCAGAAGACAAGAACAATCCCGTGAGATTTACCTGGGATTAGAGCCATTTATGCACCAAATCCTAATTTAGGATTCTACAGGCAATTCTACACCCTCCGTATGGCCCATGTGACCCTTTCAGAAGCACATAAGTCCCTTGGTCGTCTCCTGCTGCCTCAAGAGGAGCTCCTGGAGCACAAGGTGCTTGCTTCATGATCCTCACACTTCTTCTCTCAAGGTGCTGTTGACATGTGAGGGTATTTGAGCATGCCGAGGGGTGAATGGTGAAGCTCCAGGGGGACAGCGCTCAGGTATCAGGCTCTGATGTGTGTGTGATAGACTGTGAGTCTGTTAAACCCTGACCTGGCTGTAGAGAAATGAAAACCAGCTGAGGAGTGCCTGCATCGCTCTTTGTGCGAGAGAAAGACATGAGCACAGGGAGGACAGGAAAAGGTGAAGAATATTCAGATGACAAATGGTGCTGGGAGATAGTGGTTATTTTATGAACTGACTTTCGCTTTTTGACTGATAAAAGGCAGAGAGAGCAAGAGAGGAAAACCAAATAAACTCCCCACAAGAGGAATAGTGCTTTGTGATTTGTTCACCCACACCGATAACAGCCTAATCTGTCTTTCTAATCCTAAAATGTGTCTCCGTAACGTTAAGTGCCAACATTTGTTCAAGTAAAGTAAATGTCTGTTCTTTTAGAGGTTGAATTAGTTAAATTACCTTTTTTAATAACCTGAGAACATTTACTGGCCATATATTTATTAAATAGTATATTAATTAATTACATAGGTTTAATTACAAATGTTTTATTACTTTAACAAATTATTTTAAAAATGAAGTTTTGCTCTATCACTGGCCATAAGTGTTTCTTTCCAGCCCCCCAAAAATATTTTAATTGAAAAAACATTTTATTATTTATTTTATTACAAATATTCTGTCACTTGATAATGAGATTGCAGTTTTTATGATTACTTAAAATTGTACTAATTAAAAACAAATAACTATTATTTTGGGGTTGAATTAATTACATTTTGTCAATTTGTATAAATATTTCTGACCAGCCAGGAAATTGTATTTCTATCGAATAATATTTTAATAGTTATCTTATTCAAATATTCGCTTTGACAATGAGATTTTTATTATTTTTTACAATTTCAATATTTTTACTTGCCATACCATTTTCTAACATTTGAAAATATTATTTCATTATGTCAATGAAATAATAATAATAACAATAACTATTGTATTATTATTATTATTATTATTATTATTATTATTATTATTATTATTATTATAAATTTTACTTTTTATTTTCTTTATCTGTTTTCATCATATGTTTTGTTTGGTGGTATAATTCACATGTGTGTCATCACAAGGTTTTGGAGCGCTGCAAAGATTATAATTAATCAGTATTTTTATCTTGTTTTACTGTAAAAAAATATCTAAACAAAGCAATATAAATTTGCTTGTTAAACAAAACTGTGTTGGAAAATTAGAATTGCTTCCAGAGAGTATTTCTAGAATCCCGTTTATTTTTCTTACCCCATTGGTGAATCATTTTTCTTGTTTTAAGCATAAACCTTCCTAAATTTAGTTAGATTTATGCTAAAAACAAGTAACACTTTGTGTTGTCTAGATAAACGAATGGAAAAATTTCCACTAATATAAAAGCCATTAAAAGAATCAGAGCAGATGTTTTCATTAGCCCACAGTTTGTATCTCTTGGAATTGCTTGTCAGATTCTGCTTACAAACAATTGAGTACCATGTGGTTTTCCTGTTATTCCCATCGCTCTTTCAAAGGTGAAAAGTCACGCCGGAGCTGTTCTGACCAGCCCTCTGTGTTATCAGGTATGTCAGGTTTAATGGCACGTGGAGGTTCGGACCACACGATTCCTCTGGGAATACATTAATTAGGAATTAGGAGAAACAGATGCTCCATTCCTTCATCCTGTAGTCATTTCAGTTTATCTACAGCTGTTCGACAGTGTTTTATGCAACACAGGGTTACTGTGATTTAGCATATTCTTCTTGTGCAAAAACACATCCAGGCAGCTTCCTTGGAGTTTCCTAACAAGTCATTAAAAGCATTTATTTCCTGTGGCACAAAGGGGGCTATTGTTCTACTCCAGTCTCCATTTTTACAGTCACAGCATTTTCATTTTTTCATTACTTCAAGAGTTAGACGAGAGCGTCTCTTGCTCTCAGAGAGATCTGTGGGAGGTCAGGGAGAGAGTCTGTGACCATGTGTGAATTCTCTTTATTTAAAGCTGACTTTAATACTAGTGTATGTTTAATCTAGATCCCCGTGCTGTCCCGGCTTCAACTATAGTATGTCATTTCATTTCTGGAGAGATGCCCTCAGCATCAAGGATGTAATTTCAGGACTCTGTGCATTTAGATTCTCGATCCATCTCGCCCTAGATGAAACAGGTTTATTATTACAGCAGGGATGTAATATCAGCCTGAGTGTTTCCACTGGCTGGGAATAATGCCCTGAACATGCTGTTAACCACTCGTACACTACACACAGGGAAGGTGAGATGCCTCAGTCATTTCCGTGACTTTGAAGGCACACTTATGTTTTTGCCCTTGTTCTGTGTATGCTTGTGTGTCGTGCCAGAGATTAGTCCAGCCAAGGCAGCTGTGAGGATGGACATCAGGGATCTTGTCGGGTTGTAAAAAAATGCAGCGAATGCGGAACCTAATAGTCTTTTGTTGGTCCAAACTGTTCTGGGCTTTTGATCAGTTAGACTAGCAGTTGTTGGGACTGATATGGTAAGGGCTCAACAACTTGGATAGCATGCTGGATGAGAGAGTAAATTATTAGGGGACAAAAATTAGTAGGACAAATTTTGAAAATATACTCCTACATTCAGACGTTTGGAGTAAGTACGTTTTTTTTTATGATTTTGAAGGAAGTCTTTTATGCTGAAAAAAAAAAAACTGTAATATTGTGAGATATTATTACTATCTAAAATAACTGTGTTTTTTATATATATATATTTGTTAAAATAAAAAAAATGTCCGGGAATGACAAAGCTGAATTTGTAAAAAAAACTGTACGCTCTTTTACAAAGTCTTGATTTTGTGTACTTTAACAGACTCTCACACTAGGTTGTTTAAAAAAAACACATAATTTTTTGTATATTTTACATTATTATAACACCTCTCTTCCAGTCATGAATGGCTCGAATAGTTCCTGTATCAGATGAAGGTCGGCCTTCTGAAATACGAAATATGTTGTGATTGACAGCACTTAGCACCTGGTCGGGAAATATCATGCCCCTTACCATAGCCATCTGCCAGCTTCAAAATCAAATCAGTTTGAGATCGATTTAAACCCGATGATTGTAACCACTCTAAGCTCGTCTGTCTTGGGAACACTAGCGCTTTTCAGATATAGTGATAACTAGGGATGGGTATCATTAAGGTTTTAAAGGTATTACTAAGGTTCCTTCATCTTGGCTGAGCTTTCAACGTTGTTACAGAAAAGGTGAGGAAGTTACATGACCTGCGGTGCGCTTGCGGCATTCTGAAAAGTTGATGTTTTTAACTCGATGCAGTGCGGATGCACCTGGAAAAAAACGAGCGCGTCACACCCCTTGCGCGTCGCGACCGCGTCGCTTCCATTATGAGCGTGCATACCGCGTGCCTACATTTGAAATAACGAACTTGAGCGCGCAAAAGACGTGATATATGAAAGGCCCCTTATGCGTGTGTATGCGCCGCACTCGCGTGATTTCTGTTCAATAAAAGATCTCCTTTTGCAGTGGACTTTGACCTTTGATCTTTTTTATGCTCAAGCAGCAACATTACAGACTAACTAAAGTTGAAAAAGTGAAAAAGCATAATAGGACCCCTTTAATTAATTTCTTACTGACCCCAATTTTTTGAACAGTATGTGTATGAAATGTATGAATAAACTTAAATTAAATACATACATTATATTCTAATGATGACAGCTTTGCATTAAGAACAGACACAAAATAGGTGTAGCAATAATAATAATTATTATTATTGTTATTATTCACAAGTTCACAAGATGAGAGTTATTCAGTGATAGTATGATTTATTTAGTTTTTTCATGTGCCCATGTTCAGTTATGTACCTGTGCTTACCGTAACTTAATCTTACCAAATCAGGTCATTCCTCATCACATTCTGGTAAGGGTCAGTCATGGGAAACTGGTACCTAGACACTGGCTCAATAAATCTCTTATCTGATCCAGATGTGCTGTGAGGGTCTGTTTGATCTCTCAATGGGCCTGGTAACAGTTAGCGAGGGCCGCTTGCTTACGGCACAAAAAAAAGAAGGGGATTGTAGCGGAGCGGGAATAGAAAGATGATCCAAACTCCAAGGGAGAGAAGTACCGTCCAGCTGTTGGACAACATCACTTCACACTTACCTCATTCAGCGAGAGTAAAATCCGCAATATCCCAGGCTTGAGCATGCAGACCATTCCCTGTGTGTGTGTGTGTGTGTGTGTGTGAATGAATGTTTGTGCCTGTCCATCTGTACGTCCTAATGAATACTCATTAGCTGCCAGTCTGTGTGGCTTCCATTGTGATCCACAATGACTGCTGGAACTAACGACTTGAGGAAATAAAGGAAATTAATTCATTCTTTCTTTTCATTTTGAAACAAGACAGGGGTGGGGGGGTGGGGTTAGGTTGATAAATTATTTTCTCTCATCGTCTTAATTGTTCACATTCAGGCCGATCTCCTGTGCCACCAAAATACACTACAGCCTGAACCCCACAGATAAAACGACACATCTGCTGTTTTTCACCCTACCGCCCACTCGTTTACCACACCATTGCCTCAGAATCACCCACCGGCTGTTTCCCCCATCTCCTTTTCCTCTTTAATAGACCACAAACTTACCCGAAACACACCACCCAGGCTTCAGACCACATACGTGTAGGATATACATTTACAGTGTGGTTGCAATCCAACCTCAAATCCCCTAGGTTCAGGCATATAAATTGATGCATGTGTCTGCACTCGTCTTATCTGTTGTTGCTGCTGCTGTGCATAATTGTTTCTGCCTAACATTTGGCAAAGCTTGAGCCGATATCTAATAAAACCTGTATGCGGCATGCATGAGCTACCGACAGATCGGTATCAGGCGAGAACAAGAGAAGCAGATCTGAAAACTGTCACCTCGTTGATGTTCGGCCTTCGAATGGACTCTCTAACTGAATAATCGAAGATGTTCTTGGAGGAAATTAAAAAATCACTCTTGAGGAATTGGGTTATCTAAGAAGAAAATTACTCTATTGATTTTTGTTAAGGCTTTGCATAGCTTGCAGGAGTGAATTCGTTTTAGATGTTTTTTTTCCTTTTCTCCTTTTCTTTTGAGGATGAATTATTTTCTTAATTATTATCACTTGGGTTTTTTTCACTGGTTTGGATCTAGGAAGTCTCATGTAGGAAAACTTTTGACTGTACGCTATTATTTTGCCCACTTGACAGAATGAAGAGACTGACTACATGACTGACATAACATTACCAACCACGGTTTATTTTGTTTTAAAGTGCTTTATTCAATATATTATATCACACTCAAAGTCAAATAATGTTTCATACATTTGAAATGAATAGAAATGTAAACATTTATTAAATGTTTTGCAGGTATAAAATGAAAAGTAACATTTTTTAATTAATTTCAAAATAAAATATTAAATTAATAAAGAATAATAAAAATATGTAAATATATGTAAGTATAAATTTTTATAAAATCAGTAAAATTGAAATTAAGTATATAATTAAATGTATAATGAATAAAATTGAATTAAATATGAAAATATAAAAAGTTGATAAATATTTAATTCATTTTAGAAAAAAAAACTTTATAGGCCCAGATTGCAAAGAATCAGATCAGAAAAGTAACAAACTATTATTTTACAGACATAAAATATTTTTTTTTTGGTAATTAATTTGGTAGACTAATTTTTAATTACCTACTTACATTTAATTGATTTATTTTCACGTAATGGCAGGCCCTAATTCTACAGAATGAATTGCACTAACCTGGGAAATCCAATGACTTTTTAATCCTAAACTATTTTCAGACAGACAGATTAAAAAACGTGTGAAAGTTGCGTAAAGTCAGCAGTCAGATTGAAACTGGTCATTTCAGCCAGTATTCGTCATATTTGTATGCGTTATGCATCATCGGTCAGTAAGCAGGCTGTGGGCGGTTCGTAGGTGCGCTGTCTGAGACTGAGACTAGGATCTAGGTAACTAAGGAACCGGTTTTTGATTTAAGACAAACCAACACACCTCTATTTGAGCATTCATCATGGAAGATCTTGTAGACAATCCCTCTAAATGTTCTGGATCTTGAAAGGTGGGCCAAAGGTTCGCCTTTGTGTTGTGTAGATGCATCAGTTGAGCAGGATTCCCACCTTTAGAGTCGGGTGTCTTGTTTCACGCTTTTAAACGTGTGCAGATGAGTGCGAGAGACATGACAGAGCTGTATTTATCATGTCAGGAGCTTTTCTTTCGAGCTGAATAAAAACGTCTCTGTGTTTGACTCTCTCCATGGCGACGGGAATGCCAGAGGAGGGCCAGATCTGTCACAGAAGATTATGCCAAGGTGCTGGCAACCAGGAAAACGGTAGTTAGATGAAGAAAGGAGGGGAAAAAACTCACTGCTATCTTAGATATAAAGCTGAAGTTTTGAGTACTTTGACCTCTAGAGGAGGATTAGAAAAGACAGCTGGCTAATAAATTAGTTTGAGGGGGGGGGGGGCCCTTTCCTCTGAGCCACTAACACATCACCCATAATTCTTTACAGTACACCTGATCGAGTTGGACTTCAGGAGACAATGATGGATTCGCCCATTTTTTATGCTCATTCGCAAATAAAATTTAGTGTAAGATTGTTGATGCAGGAACTGTTAGAGAAGACAGTGAAAAGATGAGAAACGTTGATGCCTTTTCAGAGATCTACAGATTAATAATAAGAATAATAAAACTTGTTTTCCTAATTAAGACACTGGAAAGCATCATGATGTTGTTTTACTGGAAAAGCTGGAAATTATTTAGAATTGATGCATTGGTTTGTTCCCAGAAACATTATTAGTCACTATGTTCAAATTGTTTTTGCTCTGTTGTTGTGTAACCCATGGTAGGAAGTGTTTATTGTTAAGTGCCATTATTCATAATCAGTTTTAAAGTGCAGAAATGAAACACATCCAGAAGTAGCCCCACCAAGCCTACTCTTACAGTTTTTCTCAGTCGCTTTGGTACATTTCTCTAATCATTCTTGAGATTTGCAAAACAGTAAGTGCATTTCTCAAAACAACTCGTACAAATATCAAAACACAATGGATGACCTGCAAAAGCCAGTCTCTTGCTCAAAATCCTTAGTTCATCTCTCAAAAATAAATATCTGTGTCAATGAACATGTCAGTGCCATCAGAATGACAAGTCCTTGTGTCATAGTTTACGGATAAGACAGTCAAATTGCTTAGTCATGTTGTCAATTTAACAGTGGAGGGATGTTCTGATGTAAACTACTGTATTGAACAGTATGCCATATGCTTATGTATGCCATATATCCATTTCAAAACTACACATTTACATATTACTGTTTGTGGGATGTTGATTGAAAGAGACTGGATAGAATTCCCAGTTACACTTTTACTAGTGGTCTGACCAAAAAAATAAAAAATACTTTTACAATGCCATTGTGATATAGAAAAGGAAATATGGGAACAAAGATGAAAATAATTCCATTTTCAGAATTTGTAACTCTTGTGTTGTCCTTTGTCTATACAGTATAAGCTTTCCTACTGAAGATTCATGAGATGAACCTTTGAGCTATTTCAGAGAAATGGTTTATCATTGGTTTATCATCTACATTCTCTTCATTAGTAAAGATTCACTTGCACAATTCATGCCAAATTGACAAAACATCTAATACAGTTTTTCTCAGTCACTTTGGTGCATTTTTCAAAACAGAAATGAAATTTTCAAAACTACTTGTACAACCTCCACATCATCTAGTCATTAATACACATCATAAAACCAGTTTCTCATTCTTTTGAACAAGTTGCGATTGCTATTGTACATTCCTGCAATTGATTACGCACATTTATCTGCGGTTTCCTACATTATCAGTTGCTAATGTCATGTTGCTCAAAATGTATTATACAGTTTTCTGTGCAATAGTCTTACCCCCCAAAACATCTAGTCTTTAGTTCATCGTATAAGTCATTAAATGCAAAATGGTTAATCTAGTTGTCAAAAACTGCCTGGCACACGTTTTATATTTATTTTTACAAATTATTATTAGACTTTTTGTACATTTGGCATGAATTGTCCAAGTGAATCTTGACTAATAAAGAGAATGTAGATGATAAACCAATGATAAACCCTTTCTCTGAAATAGCTCAAAGGTTCATCTCATGAATCTTCAGTTGAAAAGCTTATACTGTATAGACAGAGGACAACACAAGAGTTACACATTCTGAAAATGGACTTATTTTCATATTTGTGTCCATATTTGTTTTTCCTTTTCTATATCACAATGACATTGTAAAGGTTTTTTTTTTTGGTCAGACTTTGTAAAAGTGTAACTGGATATTCTATCCAGTCTCTTTCAATCAATATCCCACAAACAGTAATGTGAAAATGTGTAGTTTTGAAATGGATATGGCATACATAAGCATATGGCATGTTGTTCAATACAGAGGTTTACATCAGATCATCCCTCCAGAGTAAACTGTTATATTGACAACATGACTAAGCAATTTGACTGTCTTATCCGTAAACTATGACACAAGGACTTGTCATTCTGATGGCACTGACATGTTCATTGACACAGATATTTATTTTTGAGAGATGAACTAAGGATTTTGAGCAAGAGACTGGCTTTTGCAGGTCATCCATTGTGTTTTGATATTTGTACGAGTTGTTTTGAGAAATGCACTTACTGTTTTGCAAATCTCAAGAATGATTAGAGAAATGTACCAAAGCGACTGAGAAAAACTGTAATAGTGTGTAAAAATACAAATAAAAAGTGTGCTTGGCAGTTTATGACAACTAGATTAACCATTTTGCATTTAATGACTTATACGATGAACTAAAGACTAGATGTTTTGGGGGGTAAGACTATTGCACAGAAAACTGTATAATAAATTTTGAGCAACATGACATTAGCAACTGATAATGTAGGAAACCGCAGATAAATGTGCGTAATCAATTGCATGAATGTACAATAGCAATCGCAACTTGTTCAAAAGAATGAGAAACTGGTTTTATGATGTGTATTAATGACTAGATGATGTGGAGGTTGTACAAGTAGTTTTGAAAATTTCATTTCTGTTTTGAAAAATGCACCAAAGTGACTGAGAAAAACTGTAAAACATCTTTACATTTCTCTAGGTCAAAGGTACAGTATATGGAAACCTAGTGCTAAAATGTTGGCTTTGTCTCTGTGTGCATTTGATAAATAGCAATAGAATAATTAATTTGTTACAGACATCTCTGCTGGAACAGTTAATATAAAACAGGTATATTGAAGTTATGTATTATTATTAGCTTATGACCATTTCTTTGAGAAGACTTAATCTGAGAAATTTGGTAAGTATATTTATTTATTTTAAAATAAATAAATTAGTTATAAATTATATATCCAAGGGTATGTTAATTAATGTTTTTTTTTCTTTAAACAATTTCAGCTACATCACTAGCAGGTGCATAAAATCAACCACACAGCCATAATCACAGAGTAATCTCCTTAGACAAACATATTTAGAAGAATGGGCCCCAGAATCGAATGGCCCTGTGCACAAAGCAATGCAGATAAAGAAATAATTTACAGAGGAGGGTGGGAAAGAATTTATCTGGTCTGCACAAAGCCCAGACCTGAACACCTTTGGGATAAATTTGAATGCAGATTGCGAGCTGGACCCTATCACCCAACATCAGGGCCTGACCTCACTGAAGCACTGAAGCAAATCCCAACAGCCATGTTGTAACATCTGGTGAAGAGTGGAAGCTGTTGAAGTGAATAACATGGCTGTGCACCATTCACAATTAAACTGAGAATGCTTTTTAGATTCCAGTTCAGTCTTTGAATTTGAACTGAGGAAACAAAAAGGATGCAGAATTGAATGTAAGGATGTAGAATTAACAGGAAATGAGTTTTAAAAGTTTTGAAAAATGGATGGATGGATACAGATGGATAGATAGATGGATACAGATAGATGGATGAATGAATATATAAATGATGGATGGAAAGTTGTATGGGTGAATGCTTAGATAGATGGATAGATAGATAGATAGATGGATAGATAGATGGATAGATAGATGGATAGATAGATAGATAGATAGATAGATAGATAGATAGATAGATAGATAGATAGATAGATAGATAGATAGATAGATTTATAATGGATAAATGATAGATGACAAATGGATAGATGAGTGGATGTACAGATACATGGATGGATTGATAGATACAGATAGATGGGTGGATGGATGGATGATAGATCGATAGTTGGAAGGGTGGATGCGTGGTAGATGGATAGATACATTGACCGTTACATGGATGGATGGATGGATGAATGGATAGATACATAGATGTATAGAGAGATAATGGATAAATGATAGATACATAAATGGATAAATAAGTGGGTGGATGGATGGATGGATGGATGGATGGACGGATGGATTGTTGGATGATATATGGATGGATACATACAATAGATAGATAGATAGACAGATGCATAGATGGATAGATAGACTTGGTTATAATACATTGCACAAACATTGCATGAATGTTAATTTTGACTGCTCAAATATATATTAGGTATATTTTGAGCTCTGTATTGCTTATTTTATATTACTAAAACCTGCCTCTTTTTTTCTGGGATATTAGGGAGTTTCTGGCTGCTCTCCACAGCAGTCCCAGATCATGTGCATCTCACTGGGTGTGTGCTTGTACTGAAGGTCGTCCAGACCGTTCTGTTGTTCTATTGCAGGGAGCATATTAAGCACTGGAAGGTCTCTGCCAGCCCCTGTAGTCACAGACATGTTAAGTACACTTGTGAAGGGCATTTGTGTTTCATTTCCTCTCACCCTCTCCCTGGCATCAGCCATCGACACAGCTTCCTGCTGAGAGGAAATTAAAATCCTGATTTATTGAAATGGTTTCATTATATTGGTACTGTAATAAAGAAATCACTCTAGTGCAAATCTTATTTTTTTATTTCAATTTTTTTAAACTTCTGTTTGGCAGTTTATACACAGTCAAAGAGCCATAACTCTGCTGTAATAGAAAACAAAATTTGAAGCATAGCTCTCATTATTTTAAATGCAAAGCAAAGCAGTTTAAATCATACCGGTTTAGTCTTGATTTAATACTTTTGAAAAAGAAATCACTTTAACAACTTTAATCAAAATCAACAACTTGTTTAAACATGACAGAGTAAATCTCAAATCTGAGAAGGGCTTGTCACAGTAAATGATGCGAGGAGACGCAGTGAATCAGTTTCTAGCTGCATACTGTGTGCTCGGCTATAGCATGTGAAGTATCGGCGATGGGTAATATGTCACAAAGCAATCTCACGCTGAATGGCTTGATCCGAACAGTATTTAATGGCGGTCGATTTCCCAGACTAGTCACCGTTCTACACTCCGGTGGGCCACAATCACCTAACAGCTGTCAATAAATTACAGCAACCAATCTAGAGATGGCCATTCATTTAAAGTGGCCGATATTTCATTACAGTCAATGTTGTGCTTGTGTGTCTTTGTGTTCAGTGCCATAGAGTTATTGCTTCTCGCTGCATTATCTGACTTTTTGGTGCAGTATCGAACATTTTTGTAGGCAGTTTTGTTCTGAAGTATTTCAGTGGGGATCCTGAAACATAGTTGAAGGCCATTGGTCTTTTGTCCTTGTTCATATGTTAGTACAGCTCTGCAACAGTCGTCTATTGATTTATAGTTTCTCTGGGTTTATGAAACATATGTCAGAACAATCAGTCCATCTGACGGCTGTCAATAAAAAATGATAGGCGGAGAAAGGGGTGACATATGTTCTTTATAGGGGGCATTTGCAGGCGTTATAAACGATACACAAATTCACACCTCCTGTTTACAGCTCAAAGCTTTGCACACAAACCTGGAAAATGTTTGGTTTGCAAATCTATAGTAATGGGTTTCTTTTCTTTTAAGGTTTGTAAATGAAAACAACAAGCCAAAAAAGAAATACAAATTAGTTAAGTATCAGCTTTAAGCATGTAAAAGTGGCTCGGCTTCCTGTGAGAGGCCATCTGAAGCTGTTATTTTTTGTTAAAGACGTCTGTCAGAATGCGTCTGATTGTTGTCCTAATGAAGTGGAAATAGTTTCGTCGGGTCTAATGTGTTGCGGCTAGTTACCACATACATCTCCGAGCTGGAGTGTGTCGAGTGGAAGTTTTGAAGCTGAGAGTATGTGGCGAAGCGTCTGGGTTATAAGGTCAGTGTTCTGGATGAGTTATAAGAGCTGAAGTCGAGACCTTACCTCGTTAGTGTGATGTGAAGTCAAGATGTCTCGATGTGACAGGCCACACCAAACATAGCCCAGCATTCTGCTGTGTCACGGCCTCTTGGTTATAAATACCTGTGTTTCCATCACCCAGCTTTACTCTTTCTCTTTATTGCTTTCTCTCTCTCTCTCTTTGTATTGCTCAGTGGTTGCTCTTTCATATCTCAAGAGACTGAATAGAGTTGTTTTTGTTGAGAGTCAGCTGAGTCTCATATGTTTCTCCTAAAGTTTCTCCTTAAGAAAAAAAAAAGAATAGGTGCCTATAAAATCTATATATATTAGTTCAAAGAAGAAAACTTGGAAGAATATGATAGTAAAAGGATGTTGAATAATTGATTCAAATGACAAAGTCAGAATTTTCCCAAAATAAATAGTGAAATTAAATATAAAAATGTGAATAAATACAGTAAATAAAATGCTAAATTATGTAGGATAATATTGATAATAATAAGGTCAGAAATTATTATTATTATTATTATTATTATTATTGTTTTAGTTATCATAAAAGAGTAAAGCATGTGATCTATCTATATTCAATTTATAGCTCTGTACTTCTTCCATTTTATTTTACCTCTCTGAACAGAGTGAGATTATTAAAGTATTTTCAGGAAAAGGACAGGAGAAATCAGAGAAGCAGAAGACTTTTGCAGACTCCTCCTCTTGATATTTATTGGATCTTTTTGCTGTCTACCATCAACAATTGAGATCTTACTGTACGTGTTTCCTATTCAGCTTTCAACTCTTTTTCTTTTTCGTTCTTACCTCTTCCCGCTGTTCTTGCTATTTCTTTCTCCCTTCTAATTTCTTTCTTTCCAACTAATTTTCTCTTTCATCTCATAAAAGGTCACAAAATGACCAGCAAATCCTCAAACTGTGTTTTTGCATCCCATGTTACCCTCTCTTTATCCAATTCTTAATTGCACCGACCAAACTTGTTCAAAAACCACATGCCCCTTAAAAATCACCATCCAGTCTCTGTCCAGCCAGTTTAATGCTCTTTCTCTCTCCAGACACACATCTGGTTCAAATTTCTAAACCTTCTATTATTGTCAACCACCTCAGCAGCTCACAATGGCCTTTTTATAAAAACGTCAACCCATTCTATTGTACTACCATTGATTAAATGTTTGCTTTAACATAATGTGCTTCCTGAAGATATTCACTCATCTGGCCAAACAATAATAATTCAAATTAAGTTTGACGTTGTTTAATTGGTGTTCATGAGCGATACGTCCTTTCTGGGCCTCCGTGTGACACTGAGTTGAGGAATGCCAAATTAATATGCTTTTAAAATTTGCAAGCTTGTAGTCCACGATCATCAATCATATTGAATTTTGTTGTCTTAAAGTTGCTTTAGTAGCAAAATAAGTGATAGATGATTTCTTTTCGCAAACCATACGCATCAGAGCACCCTATTGGATCCGTTAGGGACCAGGAATTCATGTGATTGGATGACATTTTATCCTTTAACAGCTAATAAATGCCTCACAGCACACAATATTCTGTTTCATTCTGACAGTAAGTGGGATTAAGTGTTTTTCAATGGTTCAGACATGCATTGAGGGTAAAAAAAAAAAAAAGGATTTTGCATGAAGATGGAAGTGCTTTCCACAAGTAGCTCACTCATCTCTCTGTGTTTACAATCAGTAAGCTCCGGGTGCTGTTTCAACACACAAGGCCAAAGGGCTCTGACCCCATTTCTCAATATCTGTGAGGTATGGAAAGATATTATTTTTCATTGTTTTTTTTCTTGTCAAGCCCATTCGTTCCTGATCACACACTTTTTCGGCATTCTCTCGCTCAGATATCAAGCTGGTTTGCACACTCTCCAGCTTTCCTGCCAATGGTTTGAAACATTGCAGTATTGCACGAGGCATTGAGTAATAAGTCAGCAGCTTCTGAGGTCAGGGGTCAGAGGTCGCCCAACCATGAGGATACCCAGGGCTATTTAAGGGGTGATGGCTTTGCCCGCTTCAAGGGTCACCTGTAAATGTCACCTGTAAGATGTGAAGGGTGACTTGAAGAGTTGAAAGATTAGTTTACAAAATGAAAATTCATGTCATTCCAAACTTGTATGACCTGCTTAATTTTTAATAATTGTACTTGTCATGCAGTAACAATGAATGGGGAACTTGAAGGGATCGTTCACCCAAAAAAGATAAGTAGATTAGGTAGAAAGGTGGAAATAAAAAAACAGTCCCTTTGAATTTCATTGTATAGACAAAAAAAATGCATTTAAATTTATAGACATAATAAAGAGTCATACAATGTTGGAATGACATGAGATGTGTGTAAGTGATGCCAGACTTATAATTTTTGGATGAACTATCATTTAAAAAAAGATGTAAAAGCTTTTTAACAGTAGTCCATTCAAGTCATAAGATATATTTGTGTGAAAAAAACTTTACCCCCCATTTTTTTTTTTTTTTTTTTTTACTGATAGTCTGAGTTGTTAACTAATGTGACTGGATCGTTGAGTCAGTGAGTTGGATTCAAGAAAAAAAATACGTCTGATTCATGAATGAATCATTCACTGTTTTGTGAACTGCATCATCTGATTCATTGAAAAGATCTGACTCAAAAGAATGGTCTGTTAATGAATCATACTGTACATTGTTACAGTGTTTCTCTCATGAATCATGAAACTAACATGGATTTCAAGATTTTCAGCACATCATTTAAATTCAGTGTATAAATTACTTATGTTTGGGAAGGTTTTACTAGCATTACTAGCAAAAAAATGTGATAGATGATACATTTGGCATGATTCATTTGAAAAACTGTATACACTGGAACAACACTGGAACACCGGAGTGACATAGACAAAGTTAGCATTATTTTTGTGTGCTTTTTCTCTGCAGTGAAGATTAAGGAAAGAAGTGAGGGCCTAGAGTTTAAACGTGGTTTTTGTGGAAAATCTGTGTTTGTAAGCATATGTGTCTTTGTATATTCCGGCTTGCCTCTGCGCTCTGTCTTTCACCCTCCTAATGGAGTAAACTTTGAGAGAGGACCAGTGGTTTATTTAAGTAAAGCTCATACATAACTTTCACAAAGCCAAACCCACAAACCCACAAACCCACATCGATCACCCCCCACTGCACTGCACTGTCTCCATACTTACCACAGTCATTTAAAAACGCCAGACTTTTTGAAATTTAATTGTTAAACTTTACTCACTGTAAATTGTGCAGCAACTCATTTTTACCGCCACCCATGTAGCGTCTGTAGGTGTCATATACATTCCTAGCTTTAAAAGCAGAGCAGAAGTGGAACTGTCAGCGATGAACTCTGACCCTAATCACAGAGCTATCAGCTGCCTCTGTTCTTTTCTGGAGCTCTGGCTGCATTGCTGCTGCTGCACCGCTGCTTTGTTGTGTGTTTTTCTGCAGCGTTGCACTGCATTGCTGCATCAGCCTGTTTACAGCATTAGCAGTGTCTCTGTATGTTTGTTTGTGCTGTTTCCTCTGCCTCATATCATGCATTCTGAGCTGTAGAGTCTGTCTGTATGATTATATATCAAATCCTGGATAGGTTTAATCGTGCAATGCAACTTTTTTTCTTTGTAGACAGCTTTGTTGATTTAATTTTAATCCTTTACACAATGCCACGCATGTCTGATGTAAGGACAGTGCAAGTGTAGGTTGTCTGAGAAGTGTTGCACAATGTTACAGATGTGCAAGGATATTTTGCAATAGTTTGAAAATGCGGTGATTTTTAACATATTACACTTTTAACATATTTGTACACTTTACAAAAAGCCACACCAATATTATTCAATACATTATGTATTATGAACAAACAATGAACAATTATATTTGAATAAAATAATTTATTAATTATAAACCTAAAGTAGGTTACTGTTAATTTCTACATGCATTTTCAAGTTATAAATTAATATTAGTATGGTATGGACACACTTGAAATAACAATGAACAATAATTTATATATAAATAACATTAACTTTGATAAATGTTGCAAAAACATTGTTCATTATCAGATTGATATCTAACGAATTAAGCAATGGAAATTATTTTATTTTACCTTAAATACAATTCTTATATAATTATTATTACAAATATATTATGGTTTAGGCCTGTCAAATTCCAACAAATGACAATAGAAATATAGGCATTATTTATTTATTTGTGAAACAAAAATATAAATAGTTAAAAACAGTAGGGGTTGAATTCAAAGTGACAACACTAAAATGTGCAAATAAAATTCTTAAATTAAAATAAAGGGGTACATTTTATAATTTGTAAATCCTACAAAAATAGACATTCATTTAAACCAAATTATTTATTAGTTAAACAATAAATTATTGAAGAAAAAAAAAAATTGGGGGTTTAAATTCAAATTATACTATATTTTGATTCAAAATTACTCATGCTGTTTGTAATTTTCGACACACCGCCCACCCAGTATGACAGCATACTGCAGATGGACGCTGCTTACAGTATGTCGTAACATACAGTACATGTGAAATACAGTTAAACAGTTGTTGTATTTCCCCATTGCTTCCCACTGCTCTGTCTTATTTGGAAACCACAGCCAGGACATAATACAGTTTTATTGAGTCTAAGCCCACACATGCTGGCCTGACTGCAGGTGTGTGAGTGAGTGATGGCAGCAGTTCATTAAGGGGACGGCCAGAAGTGGAGAAAGACCCTCAGGAGACACATACCGAATGTTATGATGGATGGTTGTATCAGTCACAACGGGCCACTCATTTTTACTGTCAGAGGCTCCTGTTTTAATAGACCCAATGCAACATATGATAGGGAGACAGAAAGGCAGAAGGGTGTAGGGTGAATTATTCATGGAGAATGACTCTCAAACCGAAAGGCCCCCAAACCATGTAGAGGTGTTCAACAGTCTGGACCGATCATAATGACTCATAATAAGTGGAGAAAGGATCAAGATGAATGAAGAGGAAGAGACAGAAGGGACTGAAAAGGCCACATAAGTCTTGAGAGCCAGTCAAGCGTTGTTGTCGACACAAGATGACATTTCTTAATGAGCTGGTGGAACTGGCTCTAGAGGTATTTTGAGTGCTAAAATCACAGCCTTGTACACACATTGAGTTTCCAAATAGTGACATTTGGTCCCTTACAGACCCTTGAAAAGTCAATGGAGCAGCACAAATGAGTGTTGTACTGATGAAAAAGAGAGAAGAGATGCCACGAGTAGAGATGTGTAGATGCTCCTGATAAAAGAAACTAGATTTTTACATTTTCAGAAGATAGTGTGAGTTATAAGTAATGTTAATAACTTTAAACTTCATAAGTGGTTCATGTTGTTATGAAAACATTTGCGTTTTAGAATGATTGGGAAAGATCACGGACATTTAAACAGCCTACTGTCTGTAACACCTTCATTTACATGCTTGTTTTCATCACTTTTGCTTTGATTTTCTGTACTTACTCATTTGCTAAACTGAACAACCAATGAGAGGTATCACTCTTGCTGACGGCCCCGATGCCGTTTCAACATGGAAAACTGCCGCTGATGTGAGCCCGACGAGAGTCGACGAGTGGAGCACACCAAACAAACTAGCCTGACAGTTAATTGTTGTGATGGAAAAGCTGAATTTTCAGCAGCCACTACTCCAGTCTTCATTATCACATGATCATTAAGAAATCATTCTAATATGCTGATTTGCTGCTCAAGAAGCACTTCATATTATCATATTACTATATCATATCATCAATGCCGAAAAAGTTTTTTTTTTTTCACATTTTGCACTTGGATAGGTTAAATACAGAGCACAAATTGAGAGTATGGGTTACCATGCTTGGCTACACATCACATTACGTCACTCATCTTTTCTTTTTTTTTCAAGATTATTTGAGGAGAAAGTTAAAAAAAAACAGCATTTCTCTGAAAGAAAAATCTTTTGTAACATTTCAAATGTCTTTACTCTCACTTTTGATTAATTTAATGCATCTTGGCTAAATAAAGCATGTGTCATTGGCATTGTGATAAAATTACAAAGGCAGTCTGAATTTTTATGCCTTTTAAGGCATTTTAAGGTCTGTAAACATCCTGTGGCTCAGGTTCCCCTTGGGATATATTTCACTTGTTTTATTCTTCACTTGGCAGAATCATAATTTATCTAACCAAAAATAAAATTAAACACATAAGTGCACCATTTTCCACACCACAATCAGTCAAGCTCATATCACCAGCAAACATACACTCATTTACATACTTCTCTTCACTCTCTGAGGCAGAAGTCTCAAAACTCATCCTTTCTAATCACCCTACTACTTGCCCGCTTGATCCTATTCCATCTCATCTCCTTCAAGCCATTTCTCCTGCAGTTGTACCTGCACTCACTCACATCATCAGCACATCCCTCCACACTGGTGTTTTTCCCTCATCATTTAGACAGGCTCGTATAACTCCACTACTTAAGCATGATCTGTCCCCTGCCTTTGACACGGTTAACCACCAGATCCTCCTATCAACCCTAGTGGCAAAGGGCATCTCAGGAACCACACTTCAGTGGTTTGAGTCTTATCTATCAGATAGGTCCTTTAAAGTAGATTGGAGAGGTGAGGTATCGGAGTCACAACATCTAACTACTGTGGTGCCTCAGGGCTTAGTTCTTGGACCACTTCTCTGTCTACATGGCATCACTAGGTTCTGTCATTGAGAAACATGGCTTTTCATACCACTGCTATGCTGATGACATTCAACTCTACCTCTCATTCCATCCTTATGATCCGAAGGTAGCTATTCGCATCTCAGCTTGTCGAACAGACATTTCTTGCTTTATGATGGACCATCACCTTCAACTCAACCTTGCCAAGACAGACCTGCTTGTGCTTCTAGCAAACCCATCGTTTCATCAAATTTTCACCATCAAGTTAGGCACATCAACCATAACTCCTTCAAAAACAGCCAGAAGCATTGGAGTTATGATTGATGATCAGCTGACTTTCTCAGACCACATTGCTAAAACTGTCCGATCCTGCAGATTTGCTTTATTCAACATCAAGAAGATCAAGCCCTTTCTTTCCGAACATGCTGCACAACTCCTTGTTCAAGCTCTTGTTCTGTCCAGGCTGGACTATTGCAATGCCCTCTTGGCAGGTCTTCCAGCCACTTCTGTCAAACCTTTACAATTAATCCAGAATGAGTAATTTTTAATGAGCCAAAAGAATACACGTCACACCTCTGTTTATCAATTTGCACTGGTTTCCAATAGCTGCTCGCCTTGATGTTTGCCTACAAATCTACCACTGGCTCTGCACCCATTTACCTAAATTTGTTACTTCAGACTTATGTGCCCTCTGGAAGCTTGCGTTCTGCAAGTGAACGTCGCTTGATTGTGCCATCCCAAAGAAGCACAAAGTCACTTTTACGGAATTAAATGTTCTTCATTTTTTATTTATCATATTATTTAAAAGCCAATGCTACGTGTACTGTGTTAACCTAACTGAGACTTGTTATAGCACTTCTATATCATTGCTCTTTTTGTTGTTTTTAATTGCTTACTCTGTCCTCATTTGTAAGTCGCGTTTTCATAAGGCAGATAAGAAAACGTAAAACACTTCTCAACACTTGTTTGTAGAACAAACGATGCACACCAAGTCTAATAACCCAAGCTACTGTATGAGCAATAGTAATGTTGAACATGAATCTGAATGATTGACAAGATGGATGGTTGTAAAATGCCGTCTGTGTATAAATATTAATGCGTGTGCTCTTAAGCGTGTTTGTGCATGTGTATACGGCAGAGATCGATAGATTGAAATGGTGTTAGAGCTGCCGACTGATTTGACAGGAAGAGAGGATTTATTCAAGTTTAGAGAATACGGGCTCGCAGCTCCATGAAGAAAAGGTCACCGTCTCATTAAAACAGCCTGTATGTGCAACACGATGTCCAATCCCACCCGTGCTTTCACACACAGATAAATGACAGTGTCAGTCGTTTGAAAACATGTCAGGGTGAGATGGATGAGCTTTTCGCAAGGCATCCATTGATTTTGCTCCTGTCTTATTGAGTGATACACATCTGATAGACGTCTCTGTTTGGCAATGTCGTGCTATTGATTAGTAAGCAGTTCTGTGTTAAAACATGTATCTATGTATCGATTAGGGTCAGCATGAGCCTCTTGGATACAAATGACCAGCGGTAAATGGCAAGCAAGGTCAGCTATACTCGCCAAAAGCATGTTTGTGAGTGTGTATGCGGCACTTTTAGACTCCAAAATCTGCAGTCTCAGAGTTATTTCCCTCTCATTAGGAGTTGTGGTCTTGTTTTTACTCCAGTCCCACAGTAAATAAACTCAATATGCTGGATTCTTGTCATCCAAGGCTTGGATTCGGTCCAAGTACTCGTGTTCATTCAAAATTTCCATTCACTGCCATTAAAATGGAACTGTACCGAACCACTGAATCCATCAAAAAGCGATGTTATTGTCTCCATAAGCACATAAACTGTCAAAGATGTGGCGAGCCTCACATATCCCAAATAAACATTCTTGACGTCTCTGAAGCAGGATCTCACCCTGCTGCTCTGAAACAACAAATAAGAGCCAACGGAGAAACAACCAGAGAGAGAATGAGTTCAGGGAGAGCGATCTAGACACGCAGAGCGAACGCAGATGGGAGAATGTTACAGGAAATAGTTTTGGGGGGGCTGGTGGGGTGGAGGGGAGGTAGACAAATCAGAAACAAGAGTCAATAGCCATATTTTAAAGCGAGGACTAAATTCATTCATTTCCTATCTATTATATGGGAGATGCAATCAGGAAGTGGTACATTTCCCTAAAGAGTGTCTGAGTCATGGGTAATAATGTAATCTCCTTATAAATGTTATTGTTTTATTGTTTATACAGATTTCATCTTGTTTGCTCAGGTAATCGTCTGACAGCCTCTGACAAGGGTTATCTGACAATCTCCTGTTATGATTAATGATGAGGTTTGTCTTTATAGATCTGATCTCTCATCTGACTCTAAAACGATGACTTTTTTTTTTTTTTTGCTATAAAGCTAAAATGAAATACAAATATTAATATTAGGTGCAAAAACAACTTGAAATACGTGCATTGGCATCTAATTTAAATAAATTGAAGCACTGAAACTACTAACATTAAAAATAAGTAATAGCTCACTTCATTTGTTATTTTTTTATTATTATTTAACATTAGACATGTTTATTTTATTTCATTTTTAGTTTTAGTAATTGTAGTACTATCACTTTTTTTCAATGCTTTTTATTTATTAATTAAAAAAACTATTATTAAACATAAAATAAATACTAAAATAAAAATGAAAACGTAAACTGTAAAACTATAAAAATAAAAGCTAGTTTAAAATATTACTAAATGCCATAATAGTATATACTATTAGCTAATAGCTTTACTTTAAAAACACTGATCTGAATATTTCGCACATTTGTTTTCAGGCTCAAAAAGTGTCCTGCGGCTATAGAAATATTATGACAGTCATCATAAATCAACTGACCGCATCCCTCGTGGGCTTTCACAAAAATATGAAATCAATTGAATTACCCTGGCAGCTTTAAAGTCAGACCGCAGTGGAAGTCAAAGGGCTTGTGTGTTTCTCCTGATGTGTCTGACCTCTGAGAGAGTTCATGTTGTATTTAAGTCAAATTAATGTCCAGAGGTGTGACCTCTGCACCTGCAAACTGTAAGAGCAGGGGCGATGGATAGTGTATCTTTCTATCTCTGTCTGGTTCTTTCTCTCACACACACACACCTGCGGTGAGAACCAGCGGAGGATGGCGGTGGATCACATGTCTATCTGGCTGTGTGGCAGTAAATTAAAAATGAGGAGCAATTTCCTGAGCTCTAATTAGCAGAAAATTGGTCCTGTCTGTTTTCAGCTTCTTCCGCAAGCCCAGTCCAGGGAAAGGTGTGTGTGTAACTGTGCCAGAGGAGTGTGAAGACATGTGGAGAGTGAGAAAGAGAGAGAGAGAAACAAAAACAGCGGGAATTGTGGCCAAAGATGGCAGAAACGGTATAGATACAGCACTAAAAAGAAAGAGATGTGGACTTACCAGCATGATGTTGCAAAAATAAAAATAATAGACAGACACTCATCGTGTCACTCATCGCAGCTGTGGCTGGCTAGAACAAAACCTCCAAATTTCACAAAGCAGTCTTCTTTTATTGCATGTTTTTTTAAATGTATATATTGTCTGAATAAAGAGAGTATAAGCAAGTTTCACAATTAGAATTCATAAGTAAATGTTATTGTAACTTTATTTAACATTTAGATTTATATATTGTTATTAATAAACATTTAATATATATTTAAATGTGTGTGTAATATATATTAGTACTTCATAGTATATTAGTTCAGTCCTAATATTTATTTAATGTACTATTTTTGTATCATAAAGTACTAATGTTACTAATGTTCACTTGTAATATGTAAATATTTGTGTGTGTGTGTGTGTGTGTGTGTAATTTAACATTATATATATATATATATATATATATATATATATATATATATATATATATAATGTTAAATTAATTACTTATTAATAAATGTATTAATTATTAAATTATTGACACAAGAAATCTAAAATGTTAGAACTGTAATATTTAAAGTGCTATTTAAAAGTATTTATATAAATAAATTCGTAAAGATATGAATTTATATTGGTATGTTGAATTTATGAATAAAACATTATATATTAAACAAATCTTGTTTTTACATTATATTTTATTAATGCAATAGTGTAATATCTAATATAATAATATGTATATATAGATATATAGTTGTGTGTGTGTATGTGTACAGTATAATATAATTGTATTTGGTTCAGTCAGAATTGCAGACATTGAGAAAAACAAATTAAATGCTAAGAGAATGATTGAGGGATAAAAGCTATTGGGGAAACTAGATGTATAGTGTTGGCCACTGCAGCATTATGGGTAATGAGCTGCACATGCAGTTTTGTCTCGTATCAATTTGAGCTGGAACGAATGGCTCATCAATGACATTGACATGTGGGCTAATACAGGCTTCAGGGTTTAGGTCAGTGTCGGGCTGGTTCTTATCGACGCGTGATCCTGGGTTTTAATGGAACCTGCGAAGCGTTGAAGTTCAGTCATGCAAAGGTCGAATGCACAGAGGGACCGAGATTAAACAGACAGTCTTCTTGCAGTTCTTCACAGTCAGCACAAAAGCAAAGTTGTTATAGGCCTGCAATGCCATGTTAAATTCAAAATCAACTTATTTGTATGGTCTACTCATCGGGCCCTTGAATTTAAGCTCTGACCCTGTGCCGTCATTGATCCGATTCAAAGGCATATGTTGTCAACAGCACATTAGTTTGTGTTGTAGGTTAGTCTGGCATGTGAGTGGGGGTTAATGTTATCAGACAGCCTGACTCTGTCAATAAAGCATCAGTGCTGTGATTGACTGAACTGGATACCAGTCACGACTGTCATCACTCTATTATCTTCTCCGTCACACGCCCTGATAAGCAGCAACCTGTCCACATGAAGCTCCTGTTTGTCTTCATCCTTCCCTTCCTGGCTCGCTTTCAGAAACGTACCTGTATTGTTTTTTGTCTTTAGTTTTGTGCCCCTCCTTTTCTCGCCCTCTTCCTCCATCACAATCTGTCCCTCTAATATGTAGATAAGCTTCGGCTTGTCCAAATGTTGGCTCTTTCAACTCTGTCTTCGGCTGCCATTGGCCCTGTATGTTGTGATATGCCCCAGGCACAGCAAACATGACACTTTGACCCCTCGCTCTCTTGCCCGTGTCCATTAAGGGACTTTGTGTTAAACTGGTGACCCCTGTTCAAACACTGCCGAAGGGCTTGAGGGAAAATGTACTTTCAATATGGCTGCTCTTTTTTTTTGGCTAAAATGGGGAATAATTTGCTGCTGGGAGCTTACACACCTAGACCACTTAGACATCGGTTGGTGTACAGCAAACTCTAGAAAAAGAAAGAATATTTTTATATAAAAAATAAAAATAAAAATAAATAAAGATTATTTATTTATAGGAGTTACACAGACTAAATGCTAGTACATAGATTGGTCAATGACAAATAAAATGTGTACTTTTAATAATAATAAAAAAATACATAACACTTTTGGAAAGTTAATTTAAAAAAAAATCTTCTTTTGTTGAAATGCTTTTAGACAAAACAAAAAAAAAGGTTTCAATTCAATAACTCTAAAAATGTCATGGTGTGACAATGGTGTTTACAGTTTTAACAATTTTCCTTAACATCAGTATATTTTAAGAATATTTAATATTTTCAATTATCCTTTTTAATATATATATATATATATATGTATATATCATTAATTACAGTCTCTGATTACTGGATATAATTAACCAGTGTTTTTGAGGATTTGCACCACGTGATACTTTTCAACCTGAATTAACCTTGCTTTGTAAAAAAAAAAAAAAAAAAGAAAAAAAAAACATTCAGAACATTAAGAGTTCTCTCTGTGATATAAATTTCTTTTTTATTATTTTTTTTTCTGCTGCATGAATTTAATTTTGCAGACAGTGTTTCTTATATATGAATAAGCATTGAAACAGTTTCATATTAGCGGTTTTAAACATTATAGTTTTATATAAAAACAATAATAAAACATTTTAGAGTTTTCTTTTCATGATTTTAATTCCTGTAATTAGTATTTTTCCTTATAATATAAATTATAAAGACATTTGTGTCAGCTTGACATAAAAAAAAAATGAAGAAAAAAAAATCTAGTCAAAGTACAGTCAAAAAAAAAATATTTTTGTATTTCTCATAGAGGAGACGTGTTCAAGTTTTTGTATGCATGATTTAAATGTTTATGTTATATTAGAATAAATCTTAAATTTGCATCTCATCACTGAACCAAAATAGAAACCTTGTTGTGGTGGCATTGGACATTACTGTATTCATTACTATGGAATATCTTTCATGGGTCAGTACATGATCATGCTAATGGTGCCCATCTTTCTTTGGTGGCTTGGCATTGGCTTTATCAGCTGTGTGATATGTGGGAAGGTCAATTGATCATCTAGTTGACTCCATTCACACAGCCGGCCATTGTTAACCTTGAGTTTGAGCCCTTGGGAATGATTTTTGGGGGACACAAAGGCTGTATTAGGCACAAAGGGGTGGTGAGTTGTTGAGGGTGTAGGGACAAGCTGGAGCCGTGGCCCCCAGGACCCCTCTTGTGTGTCTGCGTGTGATGTATGACTTGCCGTCTGCAAGGCTACAGAGAAACTTCAAAGAACAATAGAGTGTTTATGTGAGCGCAGCCTGATTTAGGATTTATTAATGTCAGGCTCTTTATGTTTTAACTCACCACACGGGTTTCATCCACTCACACACTCAAGAACACACTTGCATGCCTCATGTGTGTGGTACTCAGAGCCTTTGGTTTGTTACTAAAATGGGTTGCACTGGATATTAGGCCGGACCACATTCCTAAAGTCATTTCCAATGGAAAAAGGTTAATTGATTAAATTACTCCCTACTGACTCCTTAAGAATTTAATTTGACACTAAACAGAGCAGCATTATTGGTTAATAAGGAAATAGGTGCCAAGGGATTTAGATATGCTGCTAGAAATTACTGTGAACTTAAAGGATTAGTTCATCCAAAAATAAAATTATATTATTATCTACTCTGCCTCATGTGATCCCCAGGACTGTTATTGTTAACTCAAACTACAACTATTAAAAATCAAATTTATTAATTGAAATAAAATAAAATGAAATATAAATATTTGATGAAAAACTTAAATGAAATTAGAAATGTTGCCTGAAATAAAATAGGCTGAACTGAAGTAAGCATATAAAGTTCTAAAGTATAAACTAAAACTAAAATAAAAAATATTAGAGAACAGAATATGTAAAAACAGAATAAAAAATGCATACACAAAAGCACATAAAAGTACAAACCTTAAACTAAAATTGAAATGAAAACTGAAAATATAAAAATAAAGGTAAATATAAAAAATAAATAATGTACCAGTATGACTCATTCTTCCATTGAACACAACGGAAGCATGCTGCTCTCTTTTCATGCATTGGGGAACAAACAGCTGTTCATATTAGGTGAAAAACCATAAAAGAATAAATAATAATAATAATAATAATAATCTGAAACGATAAAAATTGAAAAGGTAAAATATAATTGCCCTGAAAATGGAGCTTGACAGCTTTGGTCACCATTCACTTTCATTATATGGAAAAGAGCTGCTTGGAAATTCTTTAAATATCACTTTTTGCTCCACAGCAGTCATACAGGTTTGGAAATAAATCAGGGTTAGTTAGTGATGACAGAATTTCCATTTTGGCTGAATTATTCCTTTAAAGCCATCTATTATGTACACAAATGAGGTAAATTCTCAGCTGAGATAACATCAGAATCTCTGGAAAACTTCATTTTTAGTCTGCTGTGCAAACCCCATTTGGGACATAAAATGCTACTTAGTATGTAATTTATCAGATAACAGTTTGAGATTCAAATAAGCAAATTAACAAGCTGGATACAGTGTAAGGAGCACAAAAAAGGCTTTAAGATGTGGTGTGAATTAGAGGCATTTGTAGAATTGGGTTATCTCTCGGTGGGTGATCTCTCCACAGCCAGGGTCCGCACCTCTGAGGTTAACAGCTACACATCATTAGCTGTACCGCACTGGAACACTGCTATTACTGCCGCGGTGAAGTCTGCTTTCCTTCGGCAACCTTTGGCTCTCAGAACAGTAGCACGTAGTGAGAGAGTCAGCAGGAAAGAGACAGTTTGTTGATGGAAAATGAGAAGATTTTGTGGGGAAGAATGTGGGCAAAAGGGACAGAATAACAAAAAGTTCAAGAGGCAATGCAATGTGTATTGTACGCGAAGAAAAAAAGGACTCAAGTGAGGAAAAAAGCGAGAGTTGATGGGGGAAAAAGCATCAAGTGGCTTAGCCTGAAAAAGCGGAAGGTGCCAGGAAAGAAAGAATGAGATTTAAGGGAGCAGAGAAGTGGAAAATCTGATGATACACCTGGAAGCTCTCAGTCCACAGTCATTCAGCTGGAGGTCACAGAGACGGATTACACATTACACTGACTCACATTACATAGTACACTGATTTCAAATACTGAATCCAGTGCGGTTTAGGTTTCATTTGAACGTGAACGCATCCTGGTGCTCCGTATGGCCGGTCCATTCCTGTTTAGCACACTGACACGGTCAGGAAAAGGGCTGTTGGTTCAGGCGGACACACTTTGTAAAGTAGGCCGGGACTGGAATAATCAAACACATTACCTTGATAGAGTGTTGCCTGAGTGTATGACAGTTTTACACACAATATGGCCAGAGGGAAGAGGGTTAGCGCAGTCAAACACATTACAGTGATTGAAAGGGAGGGGGTGCGAGTGACTTTTCTAAACACATTATGGCGGAAAAGAGATGGTGTGCTTAAACACTCAACGGTGATGGAGAGGAGGGAGAGAGGAAGGTCAAGTGAGCCTCTGTTTTAACTCAGACGAGTTAGCGAGCTAGCGCCGCGCCTCTCGACTCTTCAGCGCTGACTGAGTTTTGACACAGCCTCACCTTGTGCAAACAAACAAGTTATGCGTAGTTGATCACCGTCTCGTTTAACTCTGAAGTGTCTCTTGTTCTTCCTGTTGGGGGATGTGTGATAGTGCGGAGTCTTTGTGCGAATTTGGAAATGGCAGATAAGAGTGTGCTTATTGGTTTTGACTATTATTTACACTTTTTTACAGATATACTGGTAAAAAAGCAAAGCTCAGTCATTACTTCCATGCAGTACATCTTTAAGTAAAGAAATATTCCTGGTGGTCTTTTTTTATTTTCTTCACTCAAAATGTTAAAATAGAGCATGTTTTATTAGCAATATTGTTTGTAAATGTATAGCTTTTTCCCGATGATCTCAATGTCATTTTCTTTTAAATATAACTCTGTGAAATACTGAATATCAAACTGTTTGAAACACTTTCTCAATGTATTCTAAAGTCTATAGAAATTATTATAATACATGCCTTGGCAGAATATTACCTGTGTGTGTGTGTGTGTGTGTGTGTGTGTGTGTGTGTGTGTGTGTGTGTGCGTGCGTGCGTGTATGCGTGTCTGCGTGTGTGTCTATGTGTAATAATAAATAATATATATATATATATATATATATATATATATATATATATATATATATATATATATATATATATATAACTACTTTTTAATAAGAGTTGGGTTGTCTCAGTCACTTTTTTTTAATTTTATTATTATTATTATATATTTTCTTCTTTTAGATATCATGTTCATCTTATTTCTTTTTATTCTGTAAATTATAATTAGATATAATTAATAAAACTGACCTTTACCACAGTACATTTCTGAGAAATGTTTAAATGACTAAATTGCAAGATTCACTTTTTAAAAAGTTACAATTTCAAGCGGTGCTCCATAAAAGGAATGACCCTAAGGCGTGCAAAATAAAAAATAGTCCGAGACATTTTAGCAGAGTGCCTGCCATTCATAATAAAAACAAGAAGAGTAGGAATTGAGGTTCTCTTCTTTTGTGGCAGCACATATTTTCTTGCCTATTAATCAGGTTGACTTTAGATGTTTAATTAAGTCTTCAGTTTGACAGGCTGTCAGACTTGTCAAAGCCTCTTATGGTGGTCTTAGCGCTGCTGGACTGCAGCGACGCAGTGTTACAAACCCAGATGGATTGGGTCCAGCTGGGACTGGATTAGCTGACGAGTCGGGGCCTGGAGCTGGTCTTTTCTGGAGGGCCCTGGAGTGTTTTGCCTGCGCAGCTTGAGTTAATCTCCCATCTTTTGAGCAACCTCCCAACAAGACCCCCCTTGCTCACCCCAACATGTGGCCAAAACCTGAATAACGCAGATTATTGCGTGTGTACGTTTATTTGCTTCTGTGACTCATCAAGCATGCAAAAAACTCTCTGATTGTTATTAATGCAATGTGTTGCTACACACATCAACTCAATCTCTTTAACCTCAAGTTTGTTGAGACAGTACATATTCCCGTTCAAATGAGTCATATCCCATAATCTCATGTATGTCAGATTGTCAGGAAGAGATATTGACTTTGGGTGGTCTCCCTAAACAGTGAATTAGACAGACAGGTGTGTGTGCTTTATAGAAGAGCATTGCATGAGCTATAAATGTTTTTTTTTCTTTCTTTCTTTTTTTTTTCTTTGAATAAGTCAGTTGGCTTTATTTGTGACTGCATGCTGACAGAAATGTATAGATGGAGGGCAAGTCTGCTCATAGCACTGCAGTCTGTATGACATATTTCCCTGACAAATGTTTTAGAGTAAATCTCACATGTATGTCGCAAAGCTGTGATAATCATAAAAGAATTAGCTAAAACGGTAAAACCTGTCTTGAGCACATGCAACGTTTACAAAAACGTTTTCTTTTGGTGGCTTAACCCTATTTAAGGGATTGCATTTGCAAGCCAACAAAGCAAAGGTCTGTCTGCGTGTTTTTCAAATCTGACTATTCAAGTTGTAACTTGAGAAACACATCAGGCTTTTTTAACGAAACAAGTATGAGGGGAAAATGTTGCGTCATGCAGTTACTTACATTTATTTGTGAATAACTGTTAAAGTGCATGCTTTAAATGTTGTCTTGTACCCTGAGGCATCAAACATGTGATTTAATATCATTATAAAGGGTTTGCATAAAATTGTACAATAAATGTAAGCTCTAAATGACGTAATCACAATAGCTGGGAATCAAATTACAGGCTTCAAATGCCAGTTTCCCATAACTCTAAAGTGTCTCCTTGGCCAAAACTAACAATGCAAACAGGGATTCTCTGATCTGGGTACCGGGCTCATTCAAAAGGGCTAATCTCACCAAAAACACCACTGGGCCAACAGATAACCACACAAAAACATCAGAGGAAGAGCATGATGGGAGCGCAAGCTCATAAAGACATGCACAGAGCTTTTATATTGACAGATGTCGCTTTTTGGAAGCTCGTTTGGTTTCGTTGCTCTAGGGCGCTGCTCAATCTTCTAGTTCTGTTGAGAGAAAAGGTGTGTTTTGTAACATTGTGAACCTTGTCGAGTACAATGACAGGTAATGGATGAAACGTTAGCCCGTATGTGGCATTGTTAGTGACAGAGATGACTTGATGAACGCAGAGCGCCCTTTGAAAGAGGGTGCTGTGATATTTAGACTTAAGTGGACAGGAGACTAGAGGTATGCGTTCCTCCTGGTACGGTGAATGTTGTGAGTCATGGTTCTAACCACGCAGGTTATTGATGTGGCTTTTTTCCCATTAGCCCCCATGTATAACTTTACAATCTGCACAGGAGTCACATCAAAGGGACGCTCCTAGCTAAAAGCCATGTTTTATTCAGCAGTATCATCTTTTGTTATGGTAACTAAAAGCCAGGATTATTATTGTTATATAAAGCTAAAATCATAAACAATGTTTCCATTACTTTATATAAAATAATACTATATATATACCAGTTCTATTGATATTTTGCTACTGAAGTAGTTTAAATTCAACATATCACACAGATCTATAGATGCAGTATTAAAACACAGCTGTTATCAGTAACTTTATGTCCGGCATGATTATAAAAGCATAGGCAGTGTGCATAATTGACGGTCATGAGCTGATCCTTTAGCTCTGTTCCCACCAGTTGGACAAGGGGTTGTTTTCAAAGTCTGTTTCAAAGTCAGCACGTCAGTTCTCTGAAGTGTCTCGCTGATGGGAGCGAAAGGGATTGTATTATCTGGAAAGGAATGAATGAGACTGATCTTCTGCCAGGGAATTTCTACTGCGGATATATCCAGAAAAACCTTGGCCAACTGATAACTGTTCTGTTAAACAGCACATGCCTGATAATAATGTGAGCCGTCTTCAATACAGAAGCGTTTATGAGGTTAAGAGTTTTTGCTCCTGATGCTATGATTATTACTTTTGTGTATTTTATTAACATGTCCATCATAATGAGACTAGTGTACTTGTCATATCAGCATGTACATTAATATCTCAATGAGATGTCTTGGCTTGTTCCCAGCCAAGCCTTTATTGCATAAGCCAAAAGTTATTGTCATAAGCGCCAATGCCAACAGTTGAATAGCCATTAGCATTTCCCTAAAGAAACCACAGAATGCACACTAGACGTCTCTGATGGATGACATGTCATAATGGAATGAGGATTGAAAGAAGGCTTATTTATGTATAAAGCCTTCAGACCCAGTAAAATGCATACCACGGATAGAAAACATCTCATTTCAATTATGAATCTCGGTTAACTGAAGAATTACCACTGTGAAAACCGACACTTATAATCAATTATAATCACTTTACCCCTTATTCTGTGGGGAAATGCCCTAAACATGCTTATTATTTGACCATAAAAGATAATGGAGTGTTTCAGTTCTGGTAATAAACGAAAATAAAAATGTTGGTTAGTGAGCAGATTTCATAATTTCATCAAAGTGCAAAGAATAATTGTCATAATGGCCTCACAGACATACTTTTTTTTTCTTTTTTCTTTTTTTACAGAGGAGATCTGCATTGTATCTTGTGAGTCTGTTAGTTGTGTTCAATGTACGATGAGGTAAATAAGTGAAGCTTGTTTTTTTTTTTTTTTTGAAAGCTTGATAGCAGGGGTTTGAAGAATTAGAACAGGACATGGTGTGGGCGAGCGCGTGCCAGTGTTTCATTTGCATGCAGAAACATCCCTTCATTATCCTAAATGGCAACCGAACAATTTGTCTTACCCTCCATTATTTCCTGAATAGCTCTTGACTTGCCTTATTCAGTAATGTGTACGTAACCCAATTGCGGGGCAGCATTTAACAAAAGCATATGTGCTTTCCAAAAGCATGTCCTGCATTATATATGACGATTTCCTCTGGGTGACATGGAAATGTGTCCATTAGTCTGTTCCAACACAGGTGAAGACTATCACGGACCATCAATCCTGGAAGAATGTTTTAAAGTGGTACCTCACACAAAAATTCTGTTGTGATTTACTCACCCTTATGTCATTTCAAACCTGTATGACTTCATTTTAAGGCTGGGAATTTGACACAGATTTCACAGTTGGATTCATTTTTGAGCTTGCGATTCGATTCAGTTCGATATAGATTAATTTGGATATACTGTACACCAGGTACAGTACATGTCAGGTATTCTTTTTGAAATAAATCTCTCTTAACTAATCCTGTAAACTATACTGTGAAATATAAACATTTAAAAACAACAGAGGCTGCTAACATCTAAACCTGTCCAGGAAGTCATATTGTGCGTCATTGTCTTGAAAAAAAAAAAAAAACACATTCTCACTTTATGAATGCAGACGCTCATGCCCACAGCTGGGTCTCATCACTAGCAGCAAACACCCGGTGACTCATCACAACGCCACATTGCATTAACGTCGCTTTCACAGGAAGCATACTGTGTCTGAGAGAAGCACCTATACACTGAAGAGCATCCGGTTATTTGTGCAATAATCTACCCTCATCCTTCTGTCACAAAGGCCTGTTTTTCCCAGTGGCACTGTCGTGTTAATGTGTGATGTAAGCATTTTCAAGATCATAGACAGTCAGATAAGGTTACCGAGTCACAGACTGACTCATTATATTTTTGCTGAAACACCGAAACGGTGCATAATAAAGCAAATCTAATTAAGCACTACATGAAAACACCCCATAGAAATGCATTTAACCACAGATCATCAGGTTTCATTCGAAAGAGGATTACAGTTGCTGTTCTCTCTCTCTTTTACCCTGATATTTTTTTTGGCAGCACTTCAGCTCCGTATTAAATATGACTCCTCAGCTTGGCTGTAACGTGAGTGCCGGTGGTTAGTTTTTATTTGTTTCACAAGCATGTAAATGTTTAATAGAGTTCCTGGCTGGACTGCAATGTCACTATGACAGTTTTCCCAAGCTGAAGAGCTCTGTGCCTGACAACAAGAGCAGAGATTCATGATGCACAGGTCAGATTTATGTACTGTAAGTCCTCTGTGCCGTTCATGTCTAAAAAAATAATATTTATAAGGCTGGGTTTGAATTCCATAATTTGATTTAACTTAAGCACAATCTAAATTTGCAAAGCACTGAACATAGAAATGAGATGCAACACATTGGCCAAAGATGTCTATCACTAACTTTCTGAGCAGTTCACTTAGATCCGCATCTGTAGTTTGTATGACTTTGGTTGATTTCTGAAGACAGGACTTCCCATGTAAGCTAAATGGAAGACTAGCTTTTGCCTACTTTCCTTTGAAGAACTCTTAATTTTTGCATAATGATAGACTTAGTTAAGCCCACTTAACTTTTCTAAACAAGCCTTGTGTATTGGTTCCAATACAGTAATTGACTCCTATAGCTGAAACTCTCCATTTGATTTGGTTACATTTTAATTTTAGCCATGCAAATAAGTTAATGCTCTTTCTCTGTCCTTCTTAACCCCAATTCACCTTGCCTGGGGGCTGCAGGGGAGGATTTTCTGCCAGCTTAAGCCTTCTGATTGGGTTACACAGATGGAATAATGAGTGCTTTTCTGTTGTCTCAGCCGATCTTGAGTTAAGCTCTGTGGACCGGGCCATTCACTGACGCCACACAACATTTACATATACATGAGATTTAAAAAGACCTTTTGCCTCCTGGATTAGTTCAGCTTCCTCACAAACTCGACTAGGCCTTTCCACATCACTAGCGCTTTTTAGTAGCACTCCATCGGACAATAAACTCCTGTGATCCAGAACGGAGACCTCCACATTCATTGAAAGCCGATTCAGTATCTATCCTGGAACTGTTTGTTCTGACCTGAATACTTCAGTAGCAGTTTAACGTGTCTTCTTTTTAGAAACAGAAGTCTGTTAAAGCAGATAATGAGGCTGTAATTAATCTTTTCATTAACGAGAAAAAGTACCAAAAAGTTCTCATGTGTTTTGGTAGTCCTATATCAGTGTGTGTTCATTAAATGGATCAGATGTTGATACAGTAACTGCTCTGATGGATTTTGTTCAGTGAAGGATTTGTCCAACCCGATCTCACGGCAATTCATACATTTTTACATGGTGGCTTATTCGTACGAATTCGTACGACCACACTCGTACAAATTCTTACGATTGTTGCCAAATCGTACGTATTTTACGAGTTGCACAATTCGTATGAATTTGCACGAATGACCTACACCTAACCCCGCCCCTAAACCTAACCGTCACTGGGGTCGTATAAAATCGTACGAGTGAGGTCGTACAAATTCGTACCAATAAGCCACCTTGTAAAATACGTACGAATTGGTCGTGAGATAGCGTTGGATTTGTCAGACTTAAAATAACCATTCGCTCAGATTAGTGTTTTTGGTTCACTAAAAAGAACTGGATCATAAGAGTAATTCGTTCAGGAATCAGACTACAATGGTGTGCTTTGTGTTTTTGATGCACTTAAAGGAACCACAGACAAGAATAATTAGTTTGAGAATAGGCTTGTTCGAGATGCATTGGCGCTGTGCAGCCAAATCGGCGTATGTTATCAAAGTACTGTAAGAGTAATTGGAGAACAGATGAATCTTTATGCTTTTGAATTCTACACTGATTGGTCTGTGCAGTGCCAATTCATCTCGAACAAACCTAATGAGACTACAGTAGTCAACATTTGAAGTGGATCAAAACATGAAGTTCATCAAAGCTGTATTAAGACAAGAACACGTTTTGTTTTAGGCTTCGATAAAAGGTTTTGATCCATTTCAAATGTTGACTACTTTACACTGGTTGAACTGTATGGTTTTGATTCACTTAAAAGAACTTGTTTATAAGAGTCATTCATTCAGGAAACAGACTTCACTGGTTTTGCAACTTGTTTTTGATTCACTAACAATAAAGTTTCATGAGAGTCTGGTTGTGCTGTATATCTTTGATTCATTAAAAAGCACCAGGTCATAGGAATCAAGTATTAGACTACACCAATTACACTGTAACTTGATGATTCACTAATAAAACTATTCAAGAGATCCAGCCTTTCCATTCGTACTCATTTTAACTTGAGATTCTCCCATGCCAAATTACACAGCGATATATTTCAACCTCATCCTGCTGCCTCACATTACATCACCTGTAAGACAAGTCCAGACTCTGTCAGACTTTATTAATCAGATGAAAGTTTTTTTTTCCCCTTCTTTTCTTTCTTCCTCTGTTCTGCTCTGTAAATCACTCCTGAAATCCGAAGACCCCGCTGATGCACTGCTGGAACGGATGCATCTGTGGCGAAGACGCTGCGGGATGCTTCCTCTACGGTGATAGATGGGAAGAAATTAATGATAAAAAATATTCTGCCAAGATTCTCAACCCTGACACTCTTTCATTGATGTTTTTATGAGGGTGCCACTCTTACCCATACATTTTACCCATACATACATAATGTGGTTCATCACTGCTTATTTACATTCTGTTTACAAAGTTTGTCAAAAAGATTTAATATCGAAAGCATTCATGAAGGGGAGGGTGATAAGGTGGGGGCATGTGGAGGGTGGAACGGTGGATTATGAAACTTCCGTTGCCCACATGACAAGGACTGTGACCTCTTTTGTGAAATGAAGGCTGACCTCTGACCTCTGCTCCTCTGATGAAACAGAGGAAACACCCCTTTTCCGAAATGGAAGTGGACAGGAGGTACTAAATGAGTCAAACACACCCTCGAGTTCTGAGGAAAATTGACAAATTCAGTGCAGCTTCTGTGTTTCATCATTAAGGTTCACAGTGATGGAATGAAACAAGCAGAAAAAGTTTGACATTTTTTTCTATTATAGAAACGTAAAAAAGTTTCAAGTATTGAATTTTGAAGCATAAAATGTGAGCATTGCCAGGTGTCTTTACCTTGGCCCACAACATTATCAAAGTTCATGCTCTCTCATCTCCCCTGTCTCCTCTGCTGTGGAACACCTCTCTATTACTTCAAGTAATTGAAGATGTGTTTCAAGGGACTTTACTGTTCCAGTGATTATTATTAAGTGTGATGAAGCCTTCGGGTTACTTGCATACTCTCTTAAGAGAGTGGCGCTTGTTTTTGGTGCTGTCATTGCCAAGCAAATCTATCTATCTATCTATAGCCCGTTTCACACTGCACATTGGACCTGGGAAATTGCCGGAACATTGCCAGGTCGCCTTCTATGTGAACGTGAATACATCCCGGGATTGATTCCGTGATTGATCCCGGGTCGGGGACCTGGTAACATTGCCAGGCTCAGTCCCTGAACGAGCTTGGTGTGAACTAAAGCCAGAACTAATGCCGTAAAGGGTGTATCGTAGTGATGACGTACATTATCGCGTGACCCTTTTACCAAGTGTTTTGAAGGCAGATCTACGTTTGCGACAAAAAAATATGTGCAAACTGTACTGAAGCAGGGATCAGTTAGCTCCTCACTTCCCACGCTGAAGCTGATATCGTTCGCCAGCTTAAGTGAAAGTTCGTGCCTAGTGTTTTCAACTCGTACATTATCGTCACATCCTGATGTAAAGTGTCTTTACGGGACCTTTACGGGTTGTGTGTAAACACATGCATCTATCTATCTATCTATCTATCTATCTATCTATCTATCTATCTATCTATCTATCTATCTATCTATCTATCTATCTATCTATCAATCTATCTATCTATCTATCTATCTATCTCTAACCTTATAACTGCAATAAAACAGCGTTACTTGTGATGTTGGATATGCAGAATTCCAGTCTATCAATCTTCAGGCTTGTTGTTCATGAGTAGATGTGATTTGTGGATGTGTTTTTACGGCTCTCTCTCTTTCTATTTCTTTCTCTCTTTCACTGGGCCATGTGTTGATTGAGCAGACCAAGGCGTCTGAGCTGTCATCACGGCGAGTGGAGAATGTGGGTAGAGTGGACTGACTCCTCTCTTTTTCCATCCATCCTTCCTCTCCTCCCCTCCCATCATTCTCCTTTCACCTAAACCAAACGCTTTCAGGAGTCACAGGGGAAGTGCATGTGGTTTACTGATATCTGCTGACTTACTGTACATGACTTTGAGAGACGTCACTGCAGTGTGTTCCTCTTGCAGGAAGTGTGACCTCTCAAACAGGAAGTTCCTTCTGGTGGAGTGAAACCTTGAAAGTGGCCCAGCAGTTATCGTAATACTCATGATAATGACCTCTAAAGAACATAATACAGGAAGGGAAAGCCTAGTTGAATGAGAGAGTGAAGGTTCAATTCACGTAAAGAGGCTTTCACATAAATGTGTGTATGTATATAACAATTATTATTTTTGCCATATTTTTTGTTATATATACACTAATCTTTTTAAGTTTTTAACCTTGAATCTTGGTCCTAGAAATATGTGACAATTCATATAATCTTTTAAACACACACACACACACACACACACAGATATATATATATATATATATATATATATATATATATATATATATATATATATATATATATATAATTTTATATATTAATTTATATATTGTGATTTCAATTAATTATTTATTTTTATCATCCGGTTTTGATTCCCTTTCTGAAGTAAATTTGCTTCATTTTAAGATTTTTTTTTTTTTATTTTAACTGGAAAATTAGACAATAATGCCAATGCTTTTGCGTCACCAACCATAACTTATATTTCCTTTAGTCATTCCTTGAACAAAAGCGTGGCTGCAAGAAGTCACCTTTGTGTCATTGATTTATACATGCCCTCATGTGCTCCTGCATGTATACACATGCCTGCAGTGTGAACATTTGCCTATAGGCCTAGTCGTTAGTGACAGACCGGTAATAATTTAAATTTTTTATTTGTACAGTAGATTGCACAAATCATTCCACACCAACAGGTTTTGAAGACACGTTGCATTTGCAATAAAGATTGCACAAACACTTAGCAAGCTTTCATCTTCAACACGAATGCTGTATTTATCAAAGCCAGGATCCATTCGATGTGTTTCAAGGAGGCCACTCCTCTGTGGATCTCATGTTTCGGAGGCTATATTTACCACTTTGCTACTGACAGGCTTCTGGAAACTAGTTGTCAATGAGCTATCTGGTTTTAGTGCACAAATTCATTAAGACATCATTAGTCAAAGTGCCCTGACAAACCACCTCCACATAGTTGTTGTACAGAAGAGCGACGACCAGAGGAAAACCTCGGCATGTCAGCGGATCTGCTGGGATAGAGACCAGGCAGCAGGTGGATGTTTTTTAGCCTCCTGATACCTAAGGAGGAAGTGTAGTGTCTGTCCATCATCTCCACCGTTCTATGTGGTGTAAACACCTTAAGAGCGTTTGGTTGTAAAGGTGATGAGACCTGCTCATGAAAGCAGGAAACACTTACATACAGACATGCCAAAGGCATTGAGAGATCTGGGGATTTTTTTTTTTTATAATTTGCAAGGTTGTGAAATACCTTCACACACTCAGCTGGTGTTTCGGAGGCACTTTTGTCTTTAGCACTCAGGGGTGAAAAATCACACATTAACACCTCTGTCTATCAGAGGCTTTGTTACAACAAGCAGAGAGTGAGTGAGAAGTAAGAATGCTGGATAGTCTAGCTCTATGTATTACGTTTTAATTTAATGTACGTTTTAAGTATTATTAGTAAATCTCATTGGTTTGCTCATTTTGATAAAAAAGCTGAAGTTGGTTTATGGACAATAGATAGAAATATTTCTAACAATGGCAAAAATAGAAATACTTTAATGTGGCCGATGATTTTTCTATATTTTATTTAATGTTATTTTTATTAATTAATTAATGTATTTATTCATTCTATTGCTATTGTTTTATAACATAAATCGTAGATAGATAGATAGAGAGATAGATAGATATTTATATTAGATTTTATATGCATGTATGCTATATTAATCTAACCTTTTATATAATTATCATTATCACTATTTTATTATGACTCAAACAATTAAATCCAGGCTAACATACATACACACAGAAGTATTCTAGAGGCTGTGATGAAATATGATGGTCTGCCAGAAAGCCAAAAAAGGAGAGAGCAGGTGGGAAGACAATGCATTGTAGGTGTAGCCTATAAGCAATGCAGAAAAGAAGGACACAGAGCAACCAAACCTTTGCAGAAGAGTCTTTCGCATACCTCTCCTTTCAGCTCCGCTCCCTCGTCCTCCCCCTTCAGCTGCTCCCCCTCCCTCTCCTCCCCTCCCCTTCCCCTCCTGCGCTCCGGTGGATGGTGTACTGCTCTCTCTCCCTCTCCCTCTCATTCAGGCTGAGCCGTGGACACAAGCAGAAGCAGTCTTGTGAGTGTATGTGAGAGAGTGTGTGTGCACGAACCTTGAGCGGAGAGAGAGAGGGTCTGCCAGATCCCTTACTGAAACTCTACCTCTCCCACAAACACACAAACCCACTCACCGGTCCTCCCCACCAGGGTCCGAGAGCACATCCCTGAGGAGTACACCTTCACCCCCAAATCCGGTTAAACGCCCCCCCCCACATGGAGCCATGTGAACCCCTGTCTCCTGCTTCGCTTGGGATTTGATTTTGGATTGCCTCCTTGGGGAGAAGCTCCAGGCGCTGGATCTTTTGAAGTAAGGAGGGACTCCGAAGAGCTCGGCTATCCCAGAGGGAAGCACTTTACTCTTGATACTCTGGGCTACAAGCCCCCCTGGGCTGGAGGCCAGCGCTCCAGCACCATGGATTACCTAGTTGGGATTTTTCTGCTGTTGTGTGGGGTGGTGTTACCTGACCGAGTTGCACCCCAGCACACCAAAAAGAACGTGCCCAGACTCAAGCTCTCCTACAATGGTAAGTTTTGTTACCAGACTCATCACCATGAGCTTTATTACCTTTTTTTTTAATTTCATTACCTGTTGTACACCTATTTATTCTTAAATTGGACTTTTTATCATTTTATTATATATATTTATATATGATTCCATAACTGTCACCCTGCTGTCTCATTTCTGTCTAGTTTGATAGTCTCTCTCACTCTCTTGCATGTGATTTAGTCTCGTTTTACCCTGACACATTGTTTCCATGTGTTCAAAGTGCATGTACTGGATCTTCTACATAATTTTTCCAGTTGCACTGTCCTGTAGCTCTAAACTCTGCACTGGAACCCTGTCATACAGCTTGTGAACTCTGAATGAGGTATCGTGGGTAATGACTCTGCATTTGCGGCCAGAAGTCTATTTTCTCAAGCCATCAAAGTGATTTTACAGCAATCCATTACAGGAATATTCCTGGTTTAATGCATGTTAGGCTCAATCCACACCATGCTGATTTGCACATATATCATTTTGACTCTGTCATTTTCTTGAAACAAAAAGGAAATACAAAAATCAAGGTTACAGCGAAGCACTAATAAAGTGAAACGTGAAGCTTCTAATTTGATAAAAGCACTAACATTAATTCCTGTTAAAATGTGTATTGTTTGAGCTGTGAATCTATTTTTACACTAATTTTAGGGTTTATCGGGTTCTATTGTCATGGCAACAAAGTTGTCGAAATTAGATGTAACTAAAGTGTTTTTCCACACTGAAATCATGTTAACTTATGATTATGGTCTATGTTTTGTGGTTATACTAATGAAACAGTGAGTGTTTTAATGTTACAGATGTTTCTCGTTTACTTCCAATGTAATTGCCTCATTGTAATCTAGAATTTTGCCTTTTAGAAGAAGAGGAATAGCTAGGACATTTTTAGTGTGAAAAAACATTTGCCACAAATGCCAATTCCGCTTAACTTGTACTGAAACTGAAATACCTTTGCATTTACTAGCTTTGTAACAAGATGAATTGCCATATGCACACATTATAACAAGTATGCATACTCATGCTCGCACACATTATATATTTTGAAGCATATTCTATGATACTAGACACACAGTACATTGCATCTGAAGGCTTGGGTGATGCTGGTCGCTGTGCGTGAATGGTGGTAACAGCAAACATGTTATTCTCTGGACTGTGCTATTTTAAAGGAGACAGCAGAGAGATCCAGACTATAGCAGCCTCTTTGTAACCCAGAGCTTTCATCTCTCACGAAAATAAGCGGCAGGATTTTTGGCATATTTTGGGTTGTTTCCCTTTTTAATGTAAGCTTAGCAGGCTTGCTGTGGTTCTTTGTTCAGGAACATGACCAAAAGTGTACGCATCTATGTGTGGCGGTGATCTCTCTCTCCCTCATTTGGTAAATATAGCCTTCTGTTCTGTCGGTCAATCTGTGCTTCTGGTGTGGTGATTGTAAGGTCTGTGTGTGGCATGGGTTTACCCCACCAGAGTCGTTTAACGGCCTCTCATTTCTTTTATAGAGACTGAGAGTGAAGGAGGAGTGAAAAATATTATTTTTCTGAGAATGTTGTTAGGAAAGAAAGAGCTAGGCAATGGAGAGCAAGAGAGAGGATTTAAGAAACAAGTTGTTGCTCTTTAAGAGGAAAGGCTGGAGACTTTATTATATGAAAGATGCAGGTCCACCTGTGATCAATCACATGCTTCTCTGAGTTAACACTGTTGTGCTTGGATGGCCCGAAGCATTGTAGGAAAACAGTCTCACATCGCGTCATCAAAATGCTTTCCAAACTAATGCCACCTGTGCACTTTATGGCTGTGTTTTCTCTGATTCATGTTAGAGTTTTTTTGTATGTTGTAATGGATTTGGATTTAGTTTGATTGATAGTTGTATTCAGATAAATACAAAGAGAAGCTTCACTGCTATGCACAAAATCCACTTGGGATGTCAAAATGGATCACATCCAATGGGAAAATATTTTATTTTACAGAATAAGAACTATTTAACTAATATTTATAATTTAACTGATTTCTGAATCCTCTGAAACTGTGATCAAACCAGACATTTCCAACAATTGCGAAAATGCTGTGTGATGTAACACAACCAACGCCACTCAAATGATAATTGGTGTTTGTGTGACATTTGTGTGGAACAGATTTTTGGAGCAGGGCAGGCCACAGAAATATGGAACTAAATGTTTGTCAAAATATCGCTCATCGTTAGATATGAAAAAAAGAAAGATTAAATTGCTTGCTACTTTATCATATTATGCCTTGTTAAAAAACAGTGTACTGTAATATTTTATACAGGTCTGTTAAAATTTAGTTTGATCACCAGATATCGTATAAACCGTAAATAGCCAGCAGAAATAAAAAACTTATAGTATGCAAAATAGTAACATATCATTCAGATGTCTGCATTTTACCTCCAAAATCTATTCCTTTCAATCTAATATTAAAAGTCTACATTTTTTTTATTACGTTTGAGTGAATTTTGAGCAAATATTATTATATTGTTTATTTTGATTCCGAAGTGTTGAGTTAATCTCATTTACTGTCATGGTATTTTAATATGTATTTATATAATATATTGATATAATATAAAAAAAAATGTATGTACATTTAATGTAATTTAATGTACATTTAATGTAATTTAACAGTAAAATGCTGTTAATTTTACAATAATAGAAGAAATCCATGTATAATTTACAGTAAAAAAAAGTCCATAAACCGATATTCCCAGAATTCCCTGCATGACACTCCACATTTGAAAGTATTTTATTTAAATAATCATGTTTTTTAATAGTTTATGTCATCAGTTAAGTACATTTGGGCTTTATGTTACATCTTCCGTTTAATGAATGTTTATTGCATTATTTTTATTTAATTTTTAAGGGACAAAACAGAATTTAATAGTAATTGTTGAATTTACTGGTTAACAGTCAATTGTTCATGTTAAATTACAGTTTTTGGCCATAAATGTGTTTACAGTTTTTCTGTACTTTATACAATTATTCTGGTAACCACAACTGACAAAACTATTTTGTAAAAAAAAAAAAAAAAGATCCCTTATCAGGCCCCACATACAGTAACTTGTACTGTACGATAACTTGTTTTCCTATTGGATAATTGGGAGTGAGTCATCGTATATGTGTCCGAGACAGAAAATGTGTCTGATGTGTTTTTGGCCTGCAAGATGTGTGAGAATGGAGGCAGGCTTAGATAATTAGACACCTGGCCATGGTGATAGAGCTGTGTGTGTGTAATGCAGTGGCATAGTTCACAGGTGCTTGATGGCTCTTTTGATGCTCTGCAGTATGACAGATTGCTGTTTACACCCACACAGTGTCTGAGTGTTAAAATGAGAGAGAGTAAGAGAGGAAAGGATGGAGGAAGAGTGGCAAAGAGGCTGCGTGAGGGGAAGAGAGTGGCTGGTTTAATGAAGGCGGTGGGCAGACAGTAGTTGGCCAGGAGAGGATAGTCGTTAAGTGAAGTGTCATTCATTCTCACTCCCTCTGTGAATGCAGCATAGTAATTAAGCCAAATAAACGCTCAGACATGCTCTCCAGAGACGCACACTCCAATGAGTGTCGAGAAGGGGGACGGGTATCTCTTTTTCACATACACACACACACACACAGATTTATCATGAATTACACCCAGAGTTTGCAGTTCTGTTGTACTGCCTCCGGGGAGGCCATTCGGACGATCACAGACGAAGAGATCCATCTTAGTTGTTAAACGATGGCAGAGTGATAGATTTTCCTCTTCGTTTCCCGTCCCTGTAATTATACCAGAGTTATGTCTCCAGTTTACTCCCCTCATACACTTTAAACTACCGTCTGTGAAAATTGCTCTTGTCAGAGCTATCAGCGGCCCGTTCATCTGTCAGTATGGTGTAGGATAGGCCTTCACATGCTTGTCAGATTGCCTTTCGGATCTCAAACTTGTGGTTACGAGGTTGTGAATTCACACTGTAGGATTAGCAGTGGGTTACAGGGTCCATGTGTGCCCAAAACCCCACATAAATACCATGTGAGATGCCAGATTAGGGTGGAGGTGGTCGGTGCATATGAAGACACTGCCCCCTGCAGGTGGCAAAGTGTGGGAACATGACTCTGATAGGGGGGTCCCTTTGTAAAAAAGGCCATCCCGATGTCACACGTTTGTAAAATGGTGCATCGGGGACTTTAATGTGCTTGTGAAACAACCTGATAATTACTCACAACTGCATAATTACCAGGCGTCCCATTTCATTACCCTGCCCCATGGCCTCCTGGGATTGATTGGGATGGGCGACACTGGGACTACGAGACTGCGAGTCGTCTGTATTCAGCCTAAATCTTCTGAAATAGACACTCCGCGCCCGACCGCACTGGACGCAGACTGGAGGAATCCTATAATAGCGGGCTGTTCGCTGGCTGCCGGGTGAAGTGCAGGCTGACATCGGGCCAGGATTTGGGGTGGATGGGAATGATTATATGGAGAGTCTGGGAATGATGCTGGTTTCTCTTTCTCTCACGGTTTCTCTCATCTGCATCCGTCTCTTGTCTGTCTGTTTTCACCCTCTTCCAGAGATGTATAAAGTACTAGAGAACCATACTTGAGTAAAAGTACAAGTGCTCTATCAAAAAAGTGACTTGAGTAGAAGTAGAAGTGCTCTTTAAGCACCACACTTAAGTAGAAGTACTAAAGTATTCAACATTTTTTGTACTTAAGTATTGCAAGTAGTCTATTTTAAAATTTACTACTCAAGTACTGAAAGTAAAAGTAGAAGTATTGTGTTATGTAGCTATTAAAGAAAATAGTCAAAAGTTGGAACATATTGTTTTTACTATTTCAAATGATTAACCTAAAGGACAATAACAATTCCTTTGACTGTAACTTCTTGTAAACAAAAAAGGGTTACTAGGGTTAGTTAGCCCAATTTGCAAAATGATGTCATTAATAACTTACCCTCATGTTGTTTCAAACCCCTAAGACATCAGAGGGTCATTTAGAATTTTTTGAAGCATCGAAAATACATTATGGTCCAAAAATAGCTAAATCTACGACTTTATTCAGCATTGTCTTCTCTTCCGTGTCTGTTGTAAGCAGAGTTGGGTATAACGCGTTACTGTATTCTAATTACTTTTCGTGGTAACGCAGTAATGTAACTCATTACATTTAAAATAAATGTAATTTGATTACAGTTACTGATGTCAATAAAATTAAGTTACTTGCGTTACAAATGTATTAGTACGAAAAAATATTAAAAGTTAGGCCCGACAGGACCAGAGCTCGACAGGTTTCGGCCCGAGCCGTACATTTTGATTGACAGCCTTTTAAACCCCGAACCAGTGTGCAGCGCAGCCCGACATTCAGATGTGCGCATACACGCACAGCTCTTTTGCCTTTTGTCAACAATGAGTCATTTATACATGTTTTAACATAATTTATTCATAACTAACGTAGACTAGGCCACTTGGAAGTTGGAATAAAGAAATAAAATAAGTCCTCTGTAACATCGTATCTCAGCACTCTAAATAGACATAGCCTATAAATAAACCAACGCACCAATGAAAACGATCTTTTTTAACAGATTAAATTAAGATATGGTATTTGGCAATAACGAAATTAAGATAAAGGCTCCGCCGGGTTTGCTTCTCATATCAGATGACATTTAATAAAATAATAATGCCAACATTAGCGTAAATACTCTGTCCACATTATGCATTTAAGCCTTAATGAATATATAGTTATCATTTGAAAAACCTTTACTAACAGAGATTAGGCTAGATCTACATGTTTTTGTGGAGGAAAATGAATGAATCCACTGTAGATGTCTTCAATGTGTTCCTGCGCTCACTGATGGTGATTATTCACTCATTATTCTCATTATAAACATGGTCAAAACTTTTCCACACCTCAGAACTTTGCTTTAGTTGGTGGTGCAACCAAAACGTATTTTCGCCAGAGGCAAGCCTCCGTTACACATACTCAGCATCCATTTCACATCTTTCTCGCGCTAATCGATTTACCTATCAATTAATATTAATTTACCTCACAAACCGGAGCGCAAGCCCGAACCCAGTCAAAATCGATTCCCTATTTTCATTTTCGAAACTTTTTTTGGTTGGTCCGATCGATTGTGCAATCGATTTTCGAATGAAAAGTGACAGCCCTATGCGGATATGGAGTATGAACTGAAAAAAAAAACATTCGAGCGTTTGGAATACGTCTCCACAACCGCAGACATCTGGACTTGTAATAATAGAAGCTTCCATGGAACGACAGCCCATATGTAGTTAAGACATACTGTATATACATTTAAAAAGACTATAGTTTTCATTGTTAGGCAAGTTTATGTTAAGAATGTTAAGTTATAGAAATGCATTGGATCTTTAATTCAAGTTGCTGTTTTCATATTTCTGTAATATTTTTCAGTCAATATTAAATTATGGAAAGAACTGAGTTTCACTTTGTTTGTAGTTTTTTTCCTTGTAGGTTTAATAGGTTTTCAAAGTAACTTGAAAGTAAAGTAATTAGTAATCTGATTACTTTTTACTTGCAGTAATCAGTAATGTAATCAAATTACAATTTTAGAGCAGTAATTAGTAATTTGTAGTGGATTACTTTTTTTGGGTAACTTACCCAACACTGGTTGTAAGACAGTTAAAAACAAAGCAGTTTGTGATATCTGGTTCGCGAACGAATCATTCGATGTAACCGGATCTTTTTGAAACAGTTCACCAAATCGAACTGAATCGTTTTAAACAGTTCGCGTCTCCAATACGCATTAATCCACAGATGAATTAAGCTGTTAACTTGTTTAATGTGTCTGACACTCCCTCTGAGTTAAAACAAACCAATATCCCGGAGTAATTCATTGACTCAAACAGTACACTGACTGAACTGCTGTGAAGAGAGAACTGAAGATGAACATCGAGCCGAGCCAGATAATGACTCGTTCACGAGTCAAGAACCGTTTCTGTCAGACGCGTCCGATTCGTGAACCGAGGAGCTGATGATACTGCGCATGTGTGATTTAGCGTGAAGCAAACCGACACACAGAGCGTCTGGAACCGAACTGATTCTTTTGGTGATTGATTCTGAACTGATTCTGTGTTAATGTTATGAGCCCAAGTGCAGTCAACGCCAATGACGCCATTGCATCGAGCGCAAAAGAATCGGTGAACTGTTTTCTTCAACTGGTTTATTGAATCGAACTGTCAGAAAGAACTAACGTTACTGGTCATCCGAAAACCGATGCAACCGGTTATTGACTCGTGAACGAGTCATTATCTGGCTCGGCTCGGTGTTCATCTCTCTCTTCACAGCAGTTCAGTCAGCACGCGTCTCGCTTGATTCGCTCAATGATGTGCCAGCTTCATCAAACCTGCCATGCCTTCTACAGTTCTGGCAGTGGTTTGTAATGGAATGATTCGTAACATTTTTATAATTGTAACGAGTAACGATGCAGCACATAAACAAAATATCGGAGTAAAAGTATTAAACTCAGCGAAAATATGTACCGAAGTAAAAGTGGAAGTAGGAGAAAAAAATAATACTCTAGTAAAGTACAGATACCGCCTTTTAGTACTTAAGTACAGTAGTGAAGTAGTTCTACTTCGTTACTATACATCTCTGCCCTCTTCACCAAGTATTTCTTAATTTTTGGCCACAATGTTTTTTTCTTCTTCTGCGTGTCATGAATAAACATAATAAACAGCTGAATTTAACTTTTGATTCTTTTCATAAAATAGCGCTATATAGTTTTTGTTGTCCACTGCTTCTTGGAAAGGTAACTTGTTACTAGCAAAGCGCTTGTGTTTATTTATGATTCTGTGTTTTTTATTTTATATTTCTGTATACTCTCTCTCTCTCTCTCTGTTTTGCTCTTTTCTTCATTCTGGAGTGCTGTAGAGAACTTGAAGGTCACCTGTAGAATATATATATATATTTTTTTTTGTAGCATGAATTTTTTTCTCTGTAGCCGTGGAAGTAGTTTGTCCTTATTGACCTTTTTACGTATCACATCCTGTTGTGTCCAGTCTTATGTTGGCCCTATTAGACGTTAGACTTACTTGGCTCAGGGATTTGCACATTTAGCTTCCTCTTCATAATACATAGGCCTAGTTATTAATAAGCAGAGTGTTCTGTTATTTAGATTTAGTGTGTGCTTACACCTGGGTGTCATATGCTGTGCATTAGATTACTGGCTAGATACTGAGTGCAGGGTGTTGGGAAGTGGTGCACCTGTTATTGAATTTCAATGATATCCTTAGACAAGCATTTCCAGATGAGTCAGATTTCATTACTAGTTATGTATTAGTTTGCATGTGTGTGCTTGTTTGCTTGTCAGATCTCCAGGCAAAAAAATAAAATAAAAAAATGAGGTTGCCTTGTAAAATTAACTTATATATTTTTTTTAGTTGACAAATTTCAGAATCAATCAGTATTTACTTATAAGCTTTTAAAGAGATATTTCACCCAAAAATGAAATTTACCTTCTTTCAGACAACATTTTTAAATATTACTCCCATTCTATTTGTCTGAAATAAGAAAATCATATACACCAAAGATTGCTTAAGGATGAGTAAATCATGGGGTAATTCTCATCTCTTTAACCTTAGCTTTTAGTGTAGTTTTTATTTTATTCGGGTTTATTTTATTTTATTATTATTACTTTAATATTTATTTAAACGTGGGATTTTACTAGTTGAATGCACTATTAATTTGTACAAGTTTGATGCTGTCAGATTCATTTGTGACACATTTTTTACATCACAGAAACATTTTCTGGTCCCTTGCGAATTGTACATTACCAAAAAATGACTTGCAGTTACGTGAAGGAGTCAGTATAACTCAGTAATGTCTCTGAACGATTGATTCACTGACCGAGAGTCTGATTCAAATAAACTGAAGTCCGAAGCTGTATTGTGAAACTAGTAATAAAAAAAGTAATAATCTTGAGTTTCACCAATGGCAACTACATGGCAACTAAGTATTTTTTGTTGAATTTGGGACTATTTTATTTAGCCTGGAGCCAAGCTGAAGGCCATATTTCTGTCAGTTCGAGGAATAGAACTGAATTAAATTTCTGTACTAATGTATCTTTCAGCACTTTGTCTCTTGTAAACCTCCTCTCTTGGCTATTTGCTTTAATGTCACATTATCTCTGGCTGTCACTCTCCCTCTCTGTACATGTGCTGTGTTTTTTGTGTCATCTGGAGCTGTGGAGAGTGGACTGTGCTTTCTCTGCACGGTCTGTGGCTGGGAGCCAAATTTAAACAGACACTGCGGTTCACCCATCATGTCACGAGTAGATTCAGGGGTAATTAAACGGTTCCACATACTCTCCCCTCTCTCTGTGCATCAGGGCAACACAGGAATCTCATGCGGTCGTGCATAAATATTGTGTTGCATTCTGCAACAAAGGAGATCAGCGAGAACGCTGGTTTTTAGTGGGGTGCACAGACAGACTTTCAGACTTGAGTGCAACAGAAGAAAGTGTATAAATATAACACCACTGACAACATGACATTTGCATTTTTGACACAGATGCTTGTGTTTAATTGGAAAATGCATTCAGTTTAATTAGACCTTTTACTTTTGCAAGAGACTGTTTATGAATTAAAACTACAGTTAAAAAAAATCTACAAAGGGATCATTTTAAAGGGATAGCTCACTGAAAAATGTCAATTCTGTCAAAAGCAGATATTTTGAATAGTTTAATGGTTACTTTTTTACATGCAATAAAAATGTATCTAACTGTTAAATGCTGTGACTGAATCATTGAGTCAGTTAATGAATGATTCATTCAGGTTATCTGTTTTTGTGAATCAGATAAATGAATCTTAAATGAGTGAACTGGAAAGAATTGGACTCGGGAGAAGAGTTAGACCACTACTTTCTCATGAACTTTCATGAACATATCAATATTTATTTGTGAATAAAGACTTTCATTTTGGGTTGTGACTCATACAATACCTTATTTTGTACTTATACATGTACTTCTAAGATATTTTTATGGTGCTTTTTTGTCATTGTTGAGATTGACAGTGCCAGACTTCATTTACATGGAAAAGAGAAATAAAAAAAAATGTTTGGAAGAACATGAGGTTGAGTAAATAATGACACAATGTTCATTTTTGGTGAACTTTTCCTTTGAGCTAAACAAATTCATCTTTAGAACTGCCACATGCATCTTGCCAAAAAAAAAAAAAAAACGTTCCTCACCGTTTGGCTTTGTGAATGGAAATTTGAGCCAGTTGGCCATGAAATAAATCAGTTCATACAAAGGCGTCTATTATTAAAACGATTGTGTATAAAGAGATTTGACACAGTGATTATGTTTCCTGTTGGTGTCAGTGGAATCAAATGTTGGCCCACAGGTCCGCTCTCAGCAGCCCTTCTCTAGCTGTCAATCCAACAGACTGAGCACTCGAAGACCAGGGAAACTTACTAAAACCTGCGGCCGGTTGCATGCGAGAGCAAGTTAAAATAAAGGGAAACTACAGGCTTATTCTTATCCCATAGCTTCAAGCACAATGCGAAACAGCATGTTAAGCAAATCTCTAAAATTTAGGATCTCTCAAGCACAAAACCGACAAGACTGAACCACACACTTAGCCCATTGAGAGAACATAGAGATGAACTTTTGCCAAAACCGTGTCATGATCAACGACGTGTGTTTTGAAGCGCGTCATTGTTCTGGCTTAAATAAACAGGTAGCGCCCAAAACCATCTGCAGCACTTTTTCACTTTTTATTCCTTCTTTCATCACTTCCCTTGCTCTCCCGGGGCGACTGGTAGCCCGAGGCAGAGCTAAAGCACAGTGGCAACAGCATGCACACACATTTTCCCTTCTCTCAAACACATACACAGATGCAGAGAGACATAACTGAAGTCCAAAACTGGTTTTGATCCTTAGACGGCTGCATGATTCATTTTCTACTTCTTTTGACCTCATAAAACAGAACAGGTTGATTTTTCTTGTCATGTGGGTTATATTAGATATACTCCTATTTTACATTTTTGGCCTTTAAGTGGCTTTTATTGTATTGATATGTCACCTAATTGGTCAACTAGTCAACTAGTCAAGTGGTTTTTATTTGTACATTTTTCTGATTTATAACTTAGATTGGGATTTTTCTAAACTCACACACACACACACACATATATATATATATATATATATATATATATATATATATATATATATATATATATATATATATATATATATATATTGCCAGAGTTGTAGATTTTTATTTTATATTTTACATTTTAATAAAATGTTTGTATCACAAGCAGCATATGTACACACAAACACACACACACATATACATTGTCATGCAAATAAAAACATTAATATGTGCTTTATAAGTAAGTACTAATATACAGCCAATATTTTAGTTATATGCATGATACATAGCAACTAGTTAATAGTGGAAAAAAAATGTTTTTATAGAATTAAACCTGCGTTGCAACTCAGCGTCTTTTCAGCAAGTTTTTCAATTTAGAATTTCAGTTTAGAGTTTTCAATTGTAAAATTTTAGGCTTGCTTAGTATTGTTATTTAGTTTTCATGTACTATCTTAAATTTATTGGAAACAAAGGTGTGTGAATGAAAGTGTTGCAGTGTATAAATCAAGTGTATGATGATGATATATGAAGAGTTGACAGCACACTTCTTAGTCTACGGGACAGAGAGAAACTGAGAAAGAGCGAGAGACATTTGTTAAGCTTCCTTTTTTAAATCTCACACTTCATTTACTCTAAGCTCCTATCGAGGTTGATATATCCCCCGGATAAAATGTGTGTGTATGTGTGATCAAGGACCATATGACGGCTACCTTTTGTGATGGTCTTGCCAAGGCACCATTTAAAAAAAAATAAAAAATGAAAAAAAAGCCTGGTCTTCAGAGTTCAAGTACCAGTCATTCACTTTGAGCAGGGGAAAAGTGAAACTGCGAGACACGGCCGTCAGATCTTGAGCCAGAATGGCAGGAGAGTGAAGCTTTGGAGAAGTTCACGTAACAGCAGTATTACAGACACTGACTGAGAAAAACGAGGCAAAGAATAAGAATATTTGGCACATGGAGCGATGCAAAGACTATGAGCGAGGATAATGTGTCAGGGGAATAGAAAAAAACAAAACAAAGAAAGATGAGATGAAGAGACTTCTAGGATGTCCTCTTGTGTTCTCTCAGACCTCCCTTGGAGTCTGGCAAGAGGGAATCAGTGTGGCTTTCTTTTATTTCCTGAATATAAGCTCCTTTTGACTATTAATATTTCTTATTAAAAGTGTTAGACACATAGCAGCATGGCGAAGAATTGCAAAATGAATTACTTATATTTTCAAACTACTTTTCTTTACATTCTTTAATGGTGGTTCTTCTATTGAGGAACCATGATTTACTTTATGGTTTTGAGTCGATTATATGGTTCTTCATGTTACATTATTGGTTCTTCATATCAGTTGAATGGGTTCTGGGTTATCTAAAGCACCAGTGCATAGATGGTTTTCTGAATATGCAGTGCTTTGTATTTTACAAAGTTTTCTAATCATTAATTGAAGAGTTCTCTGGGATACTTGATTCTGATTTGTCAGTTGTGACATTCTGCTGTCAAATATAATGTTTAGCGAACTTTATTATGGACTGTTGACCCTGAGAATCAATTTCTTAGTTCCATATCTCTCGTGTCACTCTGCATCCTCTGTTTTTAACTATATTTGTTTATTTGTTTGCCAAGTATACTACTTTTCAGACGTTTGAATTTGGTAAAATATTTAAAAAATTCAAAAGACGTGTCTCATGCTCTGCAAGACTGAATTTATTTTATCAAAATACTGCAAAAAGTGTAAAATTGTGAAATATTCTTACAATTTAAAATAGCCTTTTTTCTATTGTGATACGTTTTAAAATTGTATTTATTACTTGTGAAGGAAAAAGCTGAATGTTCTGAATATGCAGATTTTTTTTTGTTTTTAAAGTTTTAAAGAAATCGCCAAAGAAGAACAGTTAATATTTTAATAAACATTTTTTGTTGTTGAAAATATGACAAGTCTTTACTGTCACTTTTAATCACTTTAAGTATTAATTTCTTTCAAAACAAAAAACAACACCAACAGCTTTCAAACTAGGGATGTCAACGATTAATCGATGATCGATTAATTGTCGATAAGAGATGCAATCGATTAAGGCTATCGATGGTCGGTTAACCGATTCAATGTTGGGCTGCGTGCGGCTCATGCGCACTCAACACGTGCGAGCGGCTGTGAGTGACGGTGACGATATATAAAAGCATCATCATTCATTCACAATGTACAAATTAAGCTTTTAATGTGATTTAAACTTTAAAGTACATTAAAATAGAAACAACATTAAAGTTCTTCAACATTAAATGCAATAGAAATGTAGTTACTAATCATTTCATCAGATAACTGTTTTATATCGTGCGCTTTGCAGGGCTGCGGGACTAGGGGTGTGACGGTTAGTATATAACCGTGAGACCGACGGTTATAGTTGAACACCGTCATTAGAACTCTATAACCGCCAAAACCGTGTCATTAAAATATTTTTTACAAACATTTTTTTATCAAAAATTATTTTCATTTTTTAGATAGGATCATAAGATGCGCAATATATCGGGAGACATGGTTTTTACCACTTAATGAAGTTTGTAAATCGTCAGACATGATATTTTTCACTTCATAAAATTTTGCTTTGTAGAAAACCTTTCTTAAAAACGATTTTCGTTTTGTACAAATTTTATTTATTTTAATAAATAAAAAGCAAGTAAAGCAGACAATGATAACCGTGACATGGAAGCACCAGCGCGCCGCGTTCACTTGCACTGCACTGTGACCTAGAGCACATCTCATCGTAGGCCTATGCCTCATACTTTAGCATTAAATATCTTTGCTGCATCCTTTCTAGAACAGACAATGGCTTTTTTTTTTGCGGCTCGCATCAGCAAAGCATTGCATCGCCATAGACCGCAAAACAAGCAGCGGATGGCGGGCGGGTGCGGCTTTGAAATTTGCTCTATGATTTCCATGAAGCAAAAAACGAGGACGGAATCTCGAAATCCAGTCATGAAAATGAAACTTGCATTTTAATATGGACAGTCATGGAATTTGCCAAAGTTAGCATAAAATAATCAAATCAAATCTCCATATGTACCAGTATCTGTAAATGTTAAGCCGCAAAAGTTGTTTAAAATATAAATCCGTGTTCTGCGCGTCTCTGTGTGAATTAATGAATGGCAGAGACGTGCAGGTTTGTTTACTACATAGACTGAAGCGCATGACGCTTGCATTAATTTCAGCATCTGAGCTTCAGAGTTCTCTCTCCTTCAAGCGATCTGAACTTTTCATCTCATCTCAATGGACACACAGCCCACCTGTATTTGACGCTCTGTAAACTCTTTGTGAATGCGCATGACTCACCGTCACTTTACTGATAGCGCTGTTTCTCACACATGCAAAGAGAGAGAGCGTGAGTCTTACCACGCTTAAACAACACGCTATATGTAAACTATTCTTTGTTGTCTTCTCCTGTCAAAATAATGGATTAAATTTAGAAATATTCATATTCATTTTCGAACAAGCAGAAGACATACCAGTTTCTCCGGTAGTGGGCGGAGCTAATGGGCAAATGGCAATGGCTTTTTTTGCGGCTCGCATCAGCAAAGCATTGCATCGCCATAGACCCCAAAACAATCAGCGGATGGAGGGCGGGTGCGGCTTTGAAATTTGCTCAAAAAACGTTGGCGCGGATGATGAGTTTTGTGACAGATCTCCTTAATAAACGGAGGTCTGAAATCTCTGCCCCTTTACCGATCAGAGCAGAGATTTTAAAAAATCTGACATTTTCTAGGACAGAATCCAGCAGGATCAAATTAATGTGAGCAACTGTGTTTTGGTGCAGCAGCGCCGATGTAGTTCACTTAATGTGCAGCGCAGTCACACGCGCTCCACATTTCGGATAACTTTATACAATAATGTCAGTTGAAAACATTGCAATTGTGCTTTAAAATACAACAACGAGCACCACAAAACCATTTAAAGATGTGCGTTCAGCGTTCTCCGTGCGGGATTGGAAACTGTCAACAAAGTAAAATGACCTCAAAAGTATGGCGCGCTCTCTTCATTTTATCAAATGATCATAATCGCATCTATTCATTTTATAATCCTGCTACTAGCATTTTATTCAGACTAAAACCTCTTTAATTCAAGTGAGAAAGCGTTTTGTGTGTGTGTGTGTGGCTTTTGCACATCCTGTCATACCGCTGACTGCGTGCCTGCAATAGACGCATTTTGCAGTATTATGGTTAACGATTAATCGATTAATTGATCGTTAATTTAAACGACGATCGATCATGGAAATAATCGAAATTTGACATCCCTATTTCAAACAGTAGTGTAAGTTAACCAATATAACATTTTGGACTGAGAACTGCTGATCCAGATCTTTTCCCCATGTGATATTGTTTAAATAAAACTATTCAGGATGACAGAAGACCCCTCTGTACGTTTTCCCTTATATAAAAGAGAACTTACTTATTATTCTGACTCAGCCGGAGTCTGTCAGAAAGGCCTGGCATCCGTTTCTATATCTGAATATCGCATGTGATTGCTTAATGAAACTCTTGTGTTGGAAGCAAAGAACGAAATCAGCAGGAATGGACAGACTTGAGTCGTGCCCGTTCTGCATTCGGTCCTGTGGGAATGCTGTTCTACATTTGATATGCAGCGTTATTGACACAGGCAAAGGAAGGATGGTCTGTTTCTCCTTAACGCTTTCCCTTGCTCGCTCTCTCTCCCGGCACCACACAGATGTCCAGAATCTTAGCGGGGCGAAACGCAGATGGCTACTATAGGAGCGGATTGATCTGGGCTCTGGAGAGGAGCTGCAGTCTTTGCGTGTCACTGTTGATTATGATTCGTGTGCGTGTTGCAGAAACGTTGCAGAGATGTTGACCTCACCCTCTCCCATGAGCAGATGTTCTGGCCGGTGGCTCCTGCGAGCTCTTTTCCAAAGTCGTTTCTCTCTTTCACTTCTTCCTTATCATTCTCACTTCATCTCCTCTTTAATTGTTGTATTTTTTCTTTTCCTTCAGCCTTCTCTTACTTTTATCCAACCTTGTTTCCTCACTCACAGGGAGAGTGACGAATTTGGCAGGTTTTGTGTCTCAGGTCATTATATTTTCACAATGTCTGGTCTAGTGCTGTTGCGCAGATAGTTTCTTTGGCTGTGTCTGCCATAACAACAGTAGTTTTTACTTGATTAGTTATTCTTCTGACCTGAGTTACTAAAAAGATTCCAAATAAAGCGGTACTAATTTGCTTGTGCAATCTAACAAACTGTGTGTGGTCACTTCATAGGTGCACTGCGAGGGATTTACTAAGAATATTCATGCAAGTAAGATTGATGCACCCTAATTTAAAGGAGACTTTAAGTGCTGAAAGATGTACTCAGCAGGCTACATTAGTAGATCAGATTCTTGTATGATGATGTTGCACCATTTTTATACACACAAATGCTAAATCTAAAGCTAAAATGAGATGTAGATGTAAGTGCCAGAGTGCAATAAGAACTTATTAAATAAGCTGTATATACCAACATGCTTAAGAGCTGTTCTGATACTACCTTAAACCCAGCGTGTGCGGGCACACAAATCATTTTGAGTATTAAGCTCATATAAATGATTACATGGGTCAGCTGGTCATACACTTGATTTGGTCCTTGTGATTCAATCATGCAATGTTGTCCTCAGCACTTTTCATGCTATGGTTGAAAAGATACAGTTGTGGTCCACTAACCTTCAAGGTGGTTTTAAAGAAATTGTAACTAAACACATGATTAGTTTTGTTTCTCAGAGATGCAGAAAATGCCGCAAATGACTTCAAATAGCCTTAGGTGTCTGAAAACAAATATTGAAAAATATTTTAAGATATTTGTATATTTATTTGTATGTATATATATATATATATATATATATATATATATATATATATATATATATATATATATATATATATATATATAATAAATATTTTTATTAATTAAACAATTGAAAAGTATTATAAATATTAGTAAAGTAGTTTTTTAAAATATAGAATTTTATAATAAAAAATAATCAGCAATAGATAATGGGACCTTCTTGTTAAGCTTTCTGCTAACCTCAAACAAAAATATTTTTTAATGATTTCAACTGTTACTTAAAAATAACTAATTTAAATAAATAGACAATTTCAAACATCTAATTTTAAATAAATAAATAACATCATTTATTTAATATATAATGACAATATATTGTGGGACCTTTTTAAACTTTGAATGGATGCAAATGGATTTCACATTCTAGACTTATGTTTGCCTTCGTTCTCTTGTTCTGTCTTTCAGAAATGCTGGAATCCAGTAATCTAGTGACTTTCACTGGATTGGCGAACAGTTCAGGTTACGACACGTTCCTGATGGATGAAGAGAGAGGGAGATTGCTTGTTGGCGCGGAGGATCATGTCTTCTCTTTTGACCTGGTCAACATCAACAGAGACGTCAAACAGGTGACACACCACACCAGCTTGCCTTGACATCACTATAAATAAATGTATATTCATGGTCTTATTGTGAGCCATTCATTGTTTTATGTTATTTGATTAAATTCTTCATATTCAAATGAATTAGTCAAAATCTTCGAACAGCTATCCTTTACCGCTGATGACACTTAGGCTGCACAGGGTGTTCATCATGAGCTAAATACAGACATTTTAAAGCAAACTTGTACTCAGCTTGATATGGTAACTCATGATCAAATCAAACTGCATTTTACATTTTTCAAATTGAATATTCTTCTTAACTTGGAAATATGTCACATTTTAGCAGTAAAATATGTTGTGAATTGTAGTTCATGCTGTTTCTCTCTATCTGCATTTAGCAAGAAAGATCGGTGAGGGATTTTATGAAGTGTGTCAGAGAAACCCAGGGTCATCAGAGACGTCCATCTCGCTCTTATTAGCTGCACAACCAGATCTGCGTCCACTTTCTCCTTCTTTCTATCTGCCCATTTGATCTCAGCCTGCCTCCCTCTGTTTCTCATTCCCTGATCATATCTGCAGAGTAATGCTTCTCTTTCTCTCTCTCTCAATCACTCTTTCTTCCTCTCTCTGGATTCCATTACTTTGGTTTCCTCTTTCTTTCTCCTGCCTTTATGCTTTCTTTTTCCTGGAGGCTGCAGACCGTTCTCTTTATATATGATCCTTGTAAGGGTTAATACTGGCTTTTATTGAAAACTCACGCACACATGCATACTTCAGCAATACCATTGTTGAAAGATAATTATCATCGCAACTAACCAAATTATTTTTGCAGACAGAATAACTTAAGAATCAGATCTTAAATGAAGATAACAGAATAAAAACAGTTCTGTAGGCCTACGTGTGTGTGATTGTTTCTCGTGCTCGTGGGATAAGACGAATGGTAGTTTTTATCCTCCGTCTTCATCGTCGTCACAGATGGAGGTGGCAGAAGGACGGCAGGCAGCACTCGTTGATTTTTTTACAGCCAGGTTTCATGCCGAGCGCCTTAGTCAGTCATTTGCAGTTCATTGTGTTCGCTCTGCGCACATTCTCACACCTTCTCTCTTTCTGTGTTTTATAGATCGCCTGGCCCGCCACACCTTCCAAACGCGATGAATGCAAGTGGGCTGGAAAAGACCTTGGGGTAAGTGTGGGGTGACACGTAAACTTAAAAAAAAAAACTATACTTCATCTTTTGGGTATATTTAGGGTATGTGACTCACTTCAGTAATATTCAAATCTACACTGCCATTCAAAGGTTTGGGGTCTTTCTTTTGAAAGAAATTAATACTTTAATTCAGTAAGGACCAAGCAAGGATATTTTTGATCAGAAGTGACAGTAAAGACTTTCACTGTTTGAAAAAAATAAAAAAAGTCAATCTTCAATTCTAAATCTTCTATTTTAGTTTCTTTAGAACTTTCTGTTCAGAAAAGGATCTGGATAATTATGGTTTCCGCACAGTTATTAACCAACACAACTGTTTTTAGCATTGATGATATTAATAATAATAGTAATAAAAAAGTATAAATGATACTCGAGCGCCATGTTTTCATATTAGAATGATTTTTCAAGGTTCGTGTGAAAATGTAGCTTTACCATGTCAGAAATAAATGACATTTTAAAAATGTATTAAAATAGAGAACAGTTTTATTTAATTGTGTTAATATTTTATAATATTACTGGTTTTAATGTATTTTTATTGAATTATTTGTAGCCTTGGTGAGAAACTTAAAAATATATATAAAAAACTTGCTGACTACAAACAGTTGAATGATTTTGTATAAATAAATATACAAATCTGTAAATATGTATTCATTCATTTTTATTGATGGAAAAAAAGCATTCCCCTGAATTTACCAAAAGCAGCAGACAAAATGGCTGAAAAGTTTTCATAGGTCCACTGTAAAAAAAATATTAAAATGTAAAGATTATTAAATAATGTTTTCATACTATATTTTTTTACTTCAAAATTTCATGTTTAATTAAATTAGTTACTTACCATTTAACTAACTTTTTCTAAGTAAAAATGTTTCTACAGTAGTTTTTTTTTTCTAGAATCAATGAACTAATAATCTGAATAACTTTTTTTTTAATTTTTTATTTCTAAAGCACCATCAACATGGTTCTTGATGGTTTTCTAAAGCAACATGAGCATGATAAATGATTCATGATAAGAAAAGTGTTGATTAAAGAACCTATACTATGTGTGTATGTATGACCTGCATTACTCAGGCTGGGTGTTGCATGTGCACTTTGGCTTGATTGCCGTTAGCGATGGAGTTTTGCTGGTGCACACGCTCTTCTGTTCCTCTCGAGAGTTTATATTCTGCGTTTAGATCGAGCAGCAACCCTTGGCCCTTCTGTAAAACAGAAATGGTTTATTTATCAACCCGGCTCTTGCTCGCTCTGTACGTGTGTGTTGTATCTGATGGTAATTTCACGGCTGGGTTCCCGCTGAGATGGGGGGCAGAAGGGGAGCAGGGTTATTAGAGATAACTCACCAGACCTACTTCTGAGACGTACACCCTTAAATAAAGTCACCTGATATTGCAATGAGGTTCTGGAATCACCACATGAATCCGGAAAGAACCATAGATTTTGGCGCTGGCTGTGAAGGGTTTATTTGGCGTTACATGCACACAAATTCACCAGTTCAGAATAATGGTGTTTGCGTGCTGTGAAAATGTTTGTTCAGTTGTTGAAAGCTGCTAGTGAGTGTGCTTGAATGTGTGATTAGGGTATTACCAGCGCATTTCCATAAATCTCTTCATTCTCACATTTGCGTTGGCCAGCCGAGACAGAAACAAGCCCAAAACGACAGCTGGTACAACTGCCTCGCTGTTCATTCGAAACTCTTGGTGATTCATGAGATGAGGGTTAAATATCTCAGCAGCACACTTCATGTCTGTGTTCATTCAAGTTCAAGTCTCAATACTGTATGCTTAAATACACAATTTACAAGGAATTATTGAGGATGTGTTGTTTGATGTGACCATCTACTTAATATATATATTTATATTATAGTCACTGAAGTGATCTTCTTTTTTTTTTTCATGCGACACATTTCAGCAAATGAAGATTAATTAAAAGGCAAAAAGGACCCAGTCAACGGGAACACGAATCACTATAACGAAGCTTTTTCTTCATCTAATAACACAAAACAGCATGGATCTTTTAAAAAATCTGTTCTGTTGTAAAGAAAAGTAAGAAGCTTGCATTGATGTTACAATAAAGTTCTGAATATTTTCATCTAATTTATGTTAAGTAATCGTGTAAAGTCCTGGTAATATTTTAAAGTGGCAGATTGCAATTCCACAGTGGCTGCACTTTAAAAGAAACTGTGCATTAGTTTTGACATTGTCAAGCTCTATGCTGTTATTATCTTTTCATGACTTCACTCGTGTGTGAATGAAATTAGTCACTACTGTGTTGTTAGTATTGTACATAATTACAGATGTGTCTAAATCGTAATCCCCAACACTCTTTGCTTATCTTATCTGAAAGGGAATCATATATCTCTCACGCTTATGAAGGTGCACTCACTTTTCTGCTTCGCAGCTTTGGCCGCTTCTTTATGGACCTTGAAGATAAAACAGAAGGGTTATATGTGTCTAATTACACAGTAGTTACACTGTAATTACAGCACACCACCCAGTTATTACAACTTGAGGTTTGTATACATAGTAAACTCCAAAGAGCGCCAGTTCATCCACCTCTCTCTCACGTGAACACCACACTTGGCTCTATTGGAGCAGGCAAGGACCTTAAAAACAATAACGACCATGGGAAATTTAAAACATTTTTCCTGGTGCAGGAAGTGTTGAATTTTATAGAGCACATGGAATGATTATGCTAGGAATACACACATTTCCTTTACCTTGGAAAAGCCATTACATCGGCACACTAAAGTGCTTTTGTGTAGGTTGACCAAGATGGGTCACACATATGTGTGAGGAAGTGATCTGATTGGCTGTTGCAGGTGATTGAGGTCACTGGATTTATAAGAAAACCAAACATGTCGCCAGAAAATCTCAGCCCTATGCAAGCATTTATTATCTGCTTTGAATAGCTTGTACAAACTAAACTGAACTGGATGTAATCAAGGGAAAGGGCCTGCATTTATGTGTTCTTCTGTTTAGCTTTCTTCACATGTGTGTGCTGAATAAGAGTATGTATGTGTCTTTTTTGTGGTGAAAACACACACGGAGATGGCAACACCCTTTCCTGTGCTCTTAACTGACAACTCTCATTCAGACGGCACACACCGCGCCAAGACCATCAGTGTTTAGACAGATGGACCTGCTTTATTTTCTGAATAGCTGTGGAAAGGTGTGTGCGTGCGCGCATAGGTGTGTGTTTCTTCATGCAGTGTGTTTTTAATGTGTCAGTTTATTATTAGTGAACCCAGTCTTCGCATATTTTACAAAAGAAAGGGAGTTAAAGAGAATTCATTCACATGAAACAATTCACTCATCGGCTCTCACCAACTCATTCAGATGGCCTTAAGACATGTGCTGTACATTTACCTTTCATCCAAACCACACACACACACACACACACACACACACACACACACTTTCAGCACTAATGAGAGTTGGCTGACAGGATATTAAGATGGATAAAACAGCTGGGATCATCATCACTCAGCCGGCAGGAACTCAAAGGCATTTTAATGATACTAAAAGCTTAAATATTAGGTTTACATAGAATTTAAATGTCTCATTTACTTATTTATTGCAGATCTTGTGTCAATTTAGATGGGTTTTCAAAATGTATGTGCAGTACAAGAGAGTCTAAAAGTGAGAAATTATGAAAGTTGTAAACTACATTTTTACAATATAATTTGTGTGGTTCTTGCTTGTGCAAAAGTAGGTTGCTTAATGTTCGATATCCAAGTTCTGGTCACTAAATATAGTTTTTTTTTTTAAAATGTTATTATTATTAATTAATTTTATTATGAAAAATTGTCATATTTTTTTTTCATTGATTTTTATATAATGTTGTATATTATACAGTATCTTTTTTTGGTTAACAGATTTTTTTTTTTTTTGATGTTGTGTCTTTTTCAGAAAGAATGCTCAAACTTTGTGCGTGTGCTGCAGCCGTATAACCAGACACATATTTACATATGTGGCACCGGAGCTTTCCATCCTATCTGTTCTTACCTGGAGATAGGCAAGCGAGCAGAGGTACACAACACACACATGGACACACACGCACACACACACACACAGAAACACACAATCTTGATGCTGTATCAATAATTGATTCAATTAATTCTCTTAGTCCAGTTCTTTCCCATCTCAGGAAAGCAATGACACTAAAACATACTCAGGCGCTCATGTGCATACATATCTTGAAGGCTCATTCACCAAAGCATTTAAAGGAATGAAAAGGAAATTAATGGTGGCTGTCTGCTGCTAACATCTACCCTTATAACAATTTCGGCCTAGTGAAGTAGAAAATGAGGGCATCACAAAGCAGCGAGTGTGTTATTTAGAAGTGCCTCAACTGTGGGAAATGAGATGGCCTTTACATGGTAGAAAAATGTCAGTGAATTTCATGATTTGATCCGGGGAAATTAATCATGGCTTGAGCGCACTGAACATAATAGAAGATAACTTGAATGCAGTTGTTTTGCTGTGAGTTTAGAGATCCAAATCTAAAGTAGCTTTTTTTTTTTTTTTTTTATTAATGTTTTTGATTCTTTTTGGCTACTTGTTGAATATTTAGAGACTCTTGAACAAGATCCTAATGGCACTTTTTGACATTCACCTCTCCATTACCTCATCCGTTTACTATTCATGACTTGCTGTGGTTGGTTAATTCATTATCCCTTTCCTCAGGACAATATCTTCAGACTGGATGCCAGCTACTTTGAGAATGGACGTGGGAAAAGTCCCTATGATCCAAAGATGCAGTCCTCATCCCTCCTGATTGGTGAGTTAGTCAGAGATGGTGTTGTTTGGCTTTTAAAGATTTAGAATCAGTATTAAAAGTGGTCTGATTGGAGATTTCATACTCTTTTTTTATTTCTCAGATGGAGAACTGTATTCTGGGACATCAGCAGACTTCATGGGACGAGACTTTGCCATTTTCCGAACACTTGGGTCACAACATCCAATCAGAACTGAGCAGCATGATTCTAGATGGCTGAATGGTAAAAATGCTGTATTCTGAATAACTAGGGGCTGGTTTTTCAATATGTAAACTATATTTTCTGTTATCCCACCATGATATGAATGAAGTGACTCTCTGAGTGAGTTACTGAATCATTCATTCACTTGATTTGCTCAGTGAGTGAGTCACTGAATCATTCATTTATCTAATTTTTTTAAAACTCTGATTTATTTAGGAAGAACCAAGTGACTCTCTTTGTGAGCAAGTGATTAAATCATTCAATCAAACGGATCAGTTCAGAAATTAATCAAGTGACGGTCTTTATGAGTCACTGAGTCATTTCTTCAACAAATTTGTTCAGAAACACTGATTTATTCAGGAACAAATTAAGTTTCTATCCTTAGCTGCTTGCTGAAATCATCACACAATATATGTGACTTTGCTAGGCATGTGTCTGCCAAGACCAAATGTGTGAAATACATGTAGATATATGGGTTCTTGCAGAACTTTACATCCCTTTACGTGAGTGTCTATCTGCCCGTGTCTGTGAGAGAAAGAAAGAGCCTCTTTGTGAATCTCTGCAGGAGAGATTAGCTTGGCCAGGGTGTTGAGTGTTTCCCCTAACATCCCACCTGCATTTTTGCAGGTCAATATCAAGATAGGAGAATCGGTCAGTATTTTCCCATGAAGTTAATCCTGTCTCAACTGTCCCTGCGAGTGGCTCTTGTTTCAGTCCTCACACAGGGTCAGCGGCCACGCCATCAATACCCTCCTATATTCGCGAGGAAAGGTGCTTTTGAAAACGCTCATCTCACCTTAATCCTCGCTGTCTGTTACCACGGATACATCGGACGTTAATTCCATTTCACCCTCTCTGAAAGCTGTCTCTCGCACAAAAGACCCAGTTTTGTTTGGAGGATTAGTCACATGGATATTCTATCAAACCTTATCAATAGAAACACAGGCCTCTCGCTATCATCAGACTGTTGATGGTTATTCTTCCTACACTTCAAAGAGGATCAGCCTTTACAGAGCAAACATTCGAAAGTTTGGGAGGCTGGAACAAACTTAATGTCATTGGGAAACAGTCAGTGTATTGAATGACAGGGGCGGCACTGTTTCATTGGCGTCTCTACGGGCACATACACACTCACAGTGCATGAACAGAGTTGGTCTTTGGTAAATGTTCGTTCCGCTATTTAAGCTTCACATCCTGTTGGGTCTGTTGCGCTGTAATGCAGCTCTGCATGTTGCTTTATGCGTGTGCCGCCCACGTGGGTGGGGGACATATTACATTTCATTTCTGAGAGCGAAAGAGAGAGAGCGGTCACGGCTGGGTAAGAGTGATCCCCCTGTAACTGGTGATATTGAGGCCTTGGCTCATTTTGGAATAGCTAAAAGGGATTCAATGAAGTGTGCAATCATTTCTGTGGGTTTGAACTTCCCAGAATGGTCTTTTAAACAACTCTGTTTCTTCTGTATCTTCTTACAGTCAAGTGAAAACTGAAGTTCTGATGCATTGTGTGTATTCCAGACCCCAGGTTTCTAGGAATACACCTGATCCCGGAGAGCGATAATCCTGAAGATGACAAGATATTCCTGTTTTTCAAAGAAAACGCCATGGATGGTGAACATACAGGCAAAGCTACCATCTCCAGGATAGGACAACTGTGTAAGGTATCATCACATACAGAAACAAAAGTCATGCACGTTTTGCATTTGTGCATTTGGACACACATTATAAGTCTGTATTTTAGAGCTTTTATGTGATTTTTAATGAACGTGGTCAATCTGTTTGATTTTTTTCCAGAATGACATGGGTGGACATAGGAGTCTCATAAACAAATGGACAACTTTCTTGAAAGCCAAGCTGACATGCTCAGTTCCGGGCCTCAGTGGCATAGACACACATTTTGATGAACTGCGTAAGTAATGTGTATGAACGTTTAGTCTGAACATAATTATTTTTAATATAAAGTCAGAAATGCATACAAAGGAATCTTGTGGGAAAATGCATGAATTAGTTCAGTTGACAGCATCATTGGTATGCTGTCAGTTTCTACTCATCCCTCAAGCTGGGGCACACTAGAAACAACTGGTCCATAAACTTCCATTGCAACATTCCAGATGCTGTCAATAGAGTTTAAGTTGTGTTTATCCACTTTTAATAACTCCAAATGTTTCTTTATTTAACTTCCAGAGGATGTGTTTCTGATGAGTGCTAAAGACCCAAAGAACCCAGTGATATACGCTGTGTTTACTACATCCAGGTAATGCACATATACTTAAAATACATACAGTTAACCATATTAAACGTGTTATAATATGGGGCAGCTGTGGCCTAATGGTTAGAGACTTGAACAAGTTACCCGAAGGTCGCCGCTTAGAGTCTCGGTGCTGGCAGGAGTTGTTGGTGGAAGGGAGTGAATGAACAGCACTCTCTTCCACCCTCAATACCCACGACTGAAGTGCCCTTGAGCAAGGCACTGATCCCCCGGGCTCTGGATCTTTAGCTGCCCACTGCTCCGGGTGTGTTTTCACAGTGTGTGTGTTCCCTACTCATTGCTGTGTGTGTGCACTTGGATGGGTTAAATGCAGAGCACCAATTCGAGTATGGGTTACCATACTTGGCAAATGTCATGACTTTCATAAGTTAGGACTTTTTTCCTTTCCTCGTTTTTTTCTACCTTTTCCCTTCCTTTCTTCCTTCTTTCTCTTCTCTTTTATGCGACGTCAGTGATTTTGCGATGTGTAATATGTTTGGCCCTTTAGAAGCTTTGCAGTGCATTAATCTGGTTAGACTCAGATGCTTCACATCGCTTTTCCTCCTTATTCTGGTCTCTGCCCTCTCTTACCTGTTTCCCCATTCAGCTTCAGCTCACCACAGCTCAGAGGAAATATGATTAAGGTGGTAACCTGAATCTCATTTCCCAGCCAGACACTCTCTTCTCCGGCCCTGCTTGCGAGAAGCAGAGGGTTGGGGAGGGGTGAAGGCAGTAACAAAAGCAGATAAACCGTGTTCAATAGAAGAAAAGACTTTTAAGATGATGGATGAGCACACTGTGTGCGTGTATGGAAGCGTGTGTGCATGTAAACATGAGATGAGGAAGAGGACAAACATATCACAATTAATCACTGTCAAAAAGCGAGAGAGGCCAAGGCGGTGGTCGTCCAAAGCGTGCAGATCCTGTTCATGTGTTCCCACCTCACTGATTACCTAATGTATGCAGAGAACACAACATTCGGAAATTCAATTACGGATTTTAAAGAATTAGACTGCTTTAATTGGTTTTCTAAGTGCTCTGTTTCTGAAATGAATAGAAGGGCATTCTAGGGACTTGCTTTTAATATTGCCACTTAATGAGGCCTGAAAACTGGGGTGATGGATCAGTATTTTATCTCTCGCTTTATCTATGTTCGTGTGTGTGTGTGTCTGTGTGTTAGAGTGTGCAAGCACATGTATGCGTGTGTGTGCATTTTTATGTGTGGGACCCTGACTGATTGATGGGGAATTAGTTTATTCATGTGCCCTGTGGTTAATTGATTTCCTCGCTAATTAACATTTTACAAATGCCTAGGGGTGTTCACCACAGTCTGTTTGGTCTCGTGGCTGTTTAGGGGAATAAGTGCTTGTATACACACATGTACGCTGCAATACAAATGCTAATTTTATACATCATCTAACACAATAAAGTAAACATATAATCAAAATGAACTTTCTTAACACACATTTCTAGTCTTATTGTGTGTGATACATTTGTGCATATTTAAAATGTGTCTTTATGATCTTTCATCAAAATGTAAAAACTCAGATGACGTTGCCAAGCCCTCTTGTTTTTCATTTCACTTCCAACCCCTTGTCATTTAAAGACTTTTCAATCCATTTTGTCAATTCCTGGTCCAAAAAATCCTGTCCAGATTTTTTTTGTTAGATTAAAATATTTTAAACGCATTGAAATGGATAATTTTCTTCTGATATATACACTTCTGGAAATATACACATAATGTATTTTGTGTTCTACCAGTGATTGTGTTCTCCATTCTCCCCTTTTCTTTGCTCAGTAATATTTTCCGTGGATCTGCTATATGCATGTACAGTATGGCAGACATCCGAAGGGTATTTCTAGGTCCATATGCCCACAGGGACGGGCCAAACTACCAGTGGGTTCCCTTCCAGGGCAGAGTGCCATACCCCCGTCCTGGCACAGTGAGTGCTGGCCAATATATTTGGCATTAACACAAAACTGAGAAACTACAGCTTCATATCTGTGCATTTTTATTCAAATAAATCATTGAATTTATTGCCTTATTCTTCCAAAGAGTAATACACTGTTATTTATTGGCCTAACTGTTTGCCTTGACATTTAACAGAATTTGGAAAAATCCCATCCTTGCAAAAATACATTACTACAGTACTTTGAATGCATACTAAAATAACTAAAACCACACTATATTATTCAGAATGCAACACTGAAACATTATTGCATCAATAATCTCCCCTCCTTTCCCCATCATAGTGTCCCAGCAAAACGTTCGGAGGCTTTGATTCCACCAAAGACCTTCCTGATGATGTAATCACATTTGCACGCCTGCACCCAGCCATGCATAACCCCGTGCAACCGATGGGTGGGAAGCCCATCATAGTGCGGACGAACGTGGAGTACCAGTTCAGTCAGCTGGTGGTGGATCGTGTGGAAGCTGAGGACGGCCAGTACGATGTCATGTTCATCGGCACAGGCTAGTAAAAGAAATATAACTGCTGTTTAAACAGAACAAAGCCTTTCGCTAAGAAATCACTCCACTTTTATAGTTCTTAAAGCCACTGTCCACAGTCTTTTTGACTTATCCTCTACAACAATATTCAAAGGCCCTATGACTTTTCCAGTTGCTTGTGATTTACTGGATAATGATATGGATTTTTTTACTCGAGTTTTCCAGTTCTTTTAAAATGTCCACATATATCCATGTTTTCCTAAGACTGTGGAAATTCTGGTTCTTTAATAAAAAAAGAGTTGTTGGTGGGTCAATAAAATAAGCAATATCTTGATTTTCTTTGATTATCTTGAATATCTTATTTAATGGTTGTTTTGTCTTATTTTAAGTCATCTTGAGACCCCCTTGGAAGTTTCCCCACACTCTTTTTTTATTGTAATCTGTGGTTCCATGAAGAACCTTTACCATCCGTGTAATCTTTCCATTAAACATTGTGAAAAATTGTTTATTAAAATGTCTTTCACACAAAGAAAAAAAAAAAGAACTGTTCATAGAAAGATTATTTTGGGAAACCAACAATGATTCAAAAACCTCCTTTTAGGACTTTTATTTTGAAGAATTTCACACAAAATATTTTTATTAAATTTTTTTATTCACCTTCATGTCATTTCAACTCATATATATATATATATATATATATATATATATATATATATATATATATATATATATAATATATATATATATATATATATATATATATATATTATTTTTTTATAACAAGAGAAAAAATTACTGTTCGTTTTAAAGTTACAATTAATAAGAAATAATGTACAAATAATGAATATTAAAAAATTCTAATCCTAAATCAGATTTAGGAACTGTGCTGAAGGTGGTGACCATTCCCAGGGAAAGCTGGCATGATCTGGAGGAAGTGGTGCTGGAAGAGATGACGGTGTTCAGGGTATGAGCGCCAACTGTTCATTACCCAGAGAGCTGTGCGTTTCTGCTTGCTATTGGAATCGAAATCCTCCAACTATTATTTTCACCTTAGTACATTTAATTGCTCCCCCATAAATCTGTCTGCACAGTCACAGCATGTCATCACAAAAAATATCCTCAGATCTTAAAATGAGATTAAACTTTTTCTGTTTTCCCTTCTAGGAGCCAACACCTATTACTGCCATGGAGCTCTCCACTAAACAAGTACGACTGCTTGATATTACGCTTCACCAGCCATTAGCAGAGAGCAAACCGTGTCCTAATAGACTTATATGTTCATCTGTCAACAGCAACAGCTGTACCTCGGGTCAGATTTAGGGATTTCCCAGATGCCCCTGCACCGCTGTGAGGTCTACGGGAAGGCCTGTGCCGAGTGCTGCCTGGCAAGAGATCCATATTGTGCCTGGGACGGGACAGAGTGCTCTCGATATTTTCCGACTGCTAAGAGGTAAGCACAATGAGGACATCTGTATTCTTCAACATTTTGGTAACATTTCAGTTCAGAATCTGGATTAAATTACCGTACATATTCTAAAATGGACAGTTCACCCAAAAATAAAAACAAACATCCTTTTTTCCGTAGAACACAAAATAAAATATTTTGAATATTTTTTTGTCCAGTGGGGTTGTTTTGGACCCCATTGACTTTCATAGTATGGACAAAAACACAGAGACTTGTCTCAAAATGTTTAGGTGCGTAAATTACAAAACTATCCCTTTAAGTAAATGACATTTTAACACAGAATTATGGCACCATATTTACTGTTTAAGTGTTTAGTGCACGACAATTTCTGCATCTTAACACACATGCATTGACAAGCACAAACACCTGGGTCCAAGTATACAGGCTGCTTTTAAACACCCTATTAACACATGCTCACAATAAGCCATGTACCCACTGTAAATATATTTAATATATATTTTTCTCGACACACCCTTATGGTCCACAGCACTAGGAGGGTCCACGCCACTCCAAATATTTTCAGTGTGCCTGAAATGCGAAACAGACGTCCTTACTGCACCTCCCGCACGTGCCAAGACAGCCAGAGTCGAGGAATGTGTGTGTGTGTGTGTGTGTGTGTGTGTGTGTGTGTGTGTGTGTGTGCACGCCTTAGCAAAACATGTTACAGAAATGAGAAGACACAGAGAGCCACGCACTGAAATACAAGAACAGAACAGGAAAATAAATGACAGATCTTTAAAAATGACAAGGAGGCTGTTTTAAACGCGAGAAAGCTTTCAGATTTCACTTATCGTTCCCTAAGATATACTCCACACAACCATTCTTCACACCAGATCCTGAATGTTTTCAGTCAGGCACAGGAAATCTTCTCAGTCTTTCAATACAGTTGTGAATGGATAAGAGTGCTGGCCTTGGCTCAGTCCTTGGCCCATGTTAGCATTTAAGAGGTGAAGTTGTTCTCTTAAAGTGGCACAGAACTGTTGTAAACACTCTGATGAAGACTGAATGGCTCTCTTAGCTGAAAATGACATGAGGAGCTGTTTTAACAAATATGAAGGTTCTGAGCTTTGGAACTCATCATGAAAGATCTCTCCATGAATCATTTTTCTGAATTATAACTGGGGCACCAACACATTAAACACATTCCTTCCTCCGTGCATCTAAAAGTGTGATGTACGGTTTAGCAGAACCACAAGAAATTGTTTCCCTTTCTGCCTTTATGGGGACAAACAGATAGTGCCTCCCCTCTGGATGAGTCAGTGTTGCTGTATTGGGCAATGTTTAAAGTACCACAGAGGCACATTGTTTACCCAAATGGTTTAATTATTGTTTTATAGAGCTAAAGTATTTTACCATAGAAATCTCACATCATCCTTAAGTCTGTATGACAATACGGTAGTTGTTTGATTGAAACAACAGTGCCATCTAGTGGTCTGAGGATAGTAGTGTTGCGAATACTAAACTCGAGGATCAATTTCAGTGTTCAGAAGGCTACGTCACATCACACTTCTAATCCAATCTTTTATCATTTAACAGGAGAACAAGACGTCAGGACATCAGAAATGGTGATCCTCTTTCTCAGTGCTCTGATCTGCAACACAATGGTAAGTATATTCACATACCTTGATTTCTGATCAGACATAATTAATTAGTTGCCTAAAACAATATGAGTCAAATACATGAAAAATGGCTATAATACAGAAAAGACCTTTATTACATGTCTTCTGTTCTATAATGTATTGAACATTGTGCAGTTGTGTTCTACTAATATTGCACCTCCTGTAACTAAATGTTAATAGATACAATCAGCAACACATTAGAAGGAAGTCAGCATGCCTGAACATTTGCGAAGGATTGAAGCATTATAATGTGTAGGCGCCACTGATACACGTTCTATTTCAGCACGCTGGAAATGACTGAACATTACCTCCTTGTGTGTGTGTTAGATGATCTGGAAGGATACGGCAGTGTGGAGGAAAGAAGTGTGTATGGTGTAGAGAACAGCAGCATGTTTCTGGAATGCAGCCCAAAGTCTCAGAGAGCGCTAATCTACTGGCAGCTCCAGAGACCCAATGATGAGCGTAAACATGAGGTACACACACAGCAAGACATGCCTTTAATGCCTTTATGATTATGGTGATCAAAATGCAATACAAAGAATATAAATGACTAAATATATTTGAACCGTTTTTTCCCAGTTCTCTTACTGTGGTTAGTTTCCAGATTCTTCACGCATTAGATCAGTTGGCAGTTTTAACGGTTTTAACAGTCTAACACTGTGTTGAAATAATTTAAAGCTTACTGCTATTCTGTCTAATCTATCCAACGTATTAGTTTTTTTTTCCTGAATGCAGATAGAACATTGTTAATCTTAATTTTACAGATGTCATTTCTGTGTCAAAAGTTGGGGGGCAGTCCTTTTTTTTTTACTTTTATTCAACAAGGATGCATTACATTTTTAAATTGAAAAAATGTTTTTCAAATAAATACTATCTTTTAAATCCTAAAGAAAATGTATCAAGGTTTATAAATTAAAATAAAATAAAAAATGATGTATATACAGAAGGGATTTTCATATCATAAAAATGTTTTCATTTTTATAGATACACTGGGATATTATAATGGTTACTGTTAAATAGTTACATATTTTACTAGTAATAAAAAAATAACAGACTTCATCATTATTGTATGTAAATCGCACCCTAAGTAAAATGTTACTGTTTTATGAAGGAGAAAGAGAATGTTATTATTACTAGTATATTAAGGTATTTTATTGAACAGGATATGACATCATGACCCCCACACCAGCAACCATCACACATACACCAGCTGTGTTTCTCTTTCAGATATTATCAGGCAAAAAATAGTGCTAAAGTAACACCTCACCCCAGACGCTCATTTTGTAAATGCAATAATGATCAGATTTCAGCCTTCCTTCTGTGTAAGAAAATCCCCCAACTGTGTTTTAGTTTTCTTCGCACCCCAGATGTAACCTCAGATTTCAAAGTTCTGGTCTGGGACCATTTTTGAGGTCAAAACCTATGAAAAAGTGTTAATAAACTCAATCTGGTTTTTTTTTCTCGATGTCAGATTGTGATTGATGAAAGGCTGAGTCTAACTGGCCAGGGTTTGCTGATCAGAAGTCTAACCCAGGCCGATTCAGGAGTGTACCACTGCCATGCCGTCGAGCACGGCTTCATTCAACCACTGCGGCGTATTAATCTCCAGGTCATCCCAGCTCAGCGTGTGGGCGAGCTGCTTCTCCGGGCGAGCGCCAACGATAAGGATCCATCCCCCAAACACAAACTCTGGTATCGGGATTTCATGAGCCTGCTGGAGCACCCAGATCTCAACAGCGTGGACGAGTTCTGCGAGCGCGTTTGGAAGCGTGAGAAGAAGCCTAAGGGAAAGAAAACCCCCAAAGTCAACCCTGTAGCTGGCGTAGGTACAAAATCAGAGAAGACCCCTCAAACGACGGCTCAGACTTTGCAGAACCCGACGCAAAGAGCCCAAAACATACCCAAAGTGCCGAACAGCCCAACGGTTCAGATTCTCCCGAAGTCCTCAGGTTTGCAAAGAAGTCAAATCCCGGGAAGTACCGTGGATACAGAGAGCCAAAGCATCAAACCGGACACTCAGAGCACGCAAAAGGTCCAAAGTGCTCCCGAGAGCCAAAGAGCACAGCCGAACCAGGGTAAAAGAGGCACCCAGACCCCACAAAGAGGACCTCCTAACACAGCCAAGTGGAAACAGCTTCAGGAGAACAAGAGGGGGCGCAACCGCAGGACCCACGAACAGCAGAGACCTCCACGCAGCGTGTGAGATATACTCACAAACACTCAATAGACACTTGTAAACATCTGCATCAGTCACTCATACAACAGACTAACGTGCAGTGCGGCCATAATCAATAGCACAAAACTCAAAAACGGTGAACTCAGCTAGAAATCCTACTCACGTTACTTGTTCACTAGGGAAAGCACATTGACTTTGTTGTTGTGATGTGACAGCAAAGACCTTTTACACTACTAGTGTTGCAGATCCGACATCATACACGTGATGTTTTCATTAAAGGACGCAAAACAGTCGTTTGCCAAAAAAACCTTTGCAATACGATGGGATAGTGCCAATGGAAAAAGAAGATGATTTCAAAGGAAACTCTTTTGTCGATATGGCAAAATATGAAAAAAGACATAATGGGGTGAAGTAGGCACCTGGAAAACTGGAAGCCAGTTGCTTAGATTTGTAAAGACTGTAATATATGAGCAAGCATTGTACTGTACATAGAACAACACTAAGTCATTACGGACACAATTGGTCAAAGGTGAAAATAAGGCATGCCAAGGTACCAGCTTGTCTAACCTCTGATCCTCCGAAGCGTTTGGATGTTTGTGTTAATTATGTTTCAGATAATCAAGTGGGCCTGACTGACTAAAAAATGTCAACAACTGTAGTGACCATTTCTGCCAAAATTTCGTTTTCAAGTACAACGTGCATGAGTTGAATGAACAAGCTCTTCCAAGCCAGTTGCATAGTCGAACTGTCTGCGGATTACAGCCGTCTAGATGATCGTTCTAAATGTCGGCTGCGTAAAATGAAAGAACATCTTTTGAAAGATGTTTATAGATGTTTCCATTATGTCTGTAGTGTATTTCTAAATTATTATTACTCATTCTTCATATGTTTTTGTCATTAATTTGCTAAATCAGTCTATGTTAGGCTGAAAGCTGAGTGACCCTAGTATATGTACATAATATATATATACAGCGGAACACCACTTAATTATTTATTGCTGGTTATTGTTCAAAGGGTTGCATTTATTTTTGATATTATTTTTTTTCTATTCACTTGTAAATGTGGACAATGGGCCACAGTTCACATATATGGACCAATTATTTGTTTTTAGGCTCAGATTCTTGTTGAAGATGAGGCTGTTTGCTGATCTGTATCATTTTATTTGAGTTTCACATGCTTTCTTAATTTTATTTGTTCTTTCTTTTTCAGTCTCTTAAGCTTATATTCTTTTAGGTCTTGTTATAACTTCATTGTACAAAACTAACAAAAAATATTAAATCATCTCCAATGATTAGCTGTGAATGTCCCTAAAAAAAAAGTGTGGGTTAGGTCAGATTAGATGCCGTTGAGAACACACTGCATGTGAAGTCTGCCTTTGCACATCTTTATTTTTTATTGTCAGTGTGTCATACGAAACGTCATTTCTGTGCCATGCAAGATGTATGAGATGTGAATATTTTTGCCATTTGCATCTAGACACACCCTGTCCCTTTTATGTATTATAGGTCTACAGTCTTTTCACACATACAAGTGTCCCCCAACAAATGTCATTTCAATGCAATACAGAGGTATATCCACCAGTTAGCTCTCCAGTTCACTGCCTGTCCCAGATGGAGATGATTTGGAGCTGGCTGGTGCTACAAAGCAGGAGAGGGGAGCTGTCAGTTATGTAAAATTGGTGTTTCTGGCATGCATTTGGTTGTCTAAATAAATATTTCGTCTAGAATTTCAGGGTGGTCGTGGGTGGATTATTTGTATATTTCTTTGATTTGTTTTTAGCAGCATTTGGAGGACACATGTAGTCTATCTGTGAATGTTGTGAATGACTCATTGTGTTCGCTGAAAGGTGAAAATATCACATCTTGTAGTTTACGGTCTCATTTATTAAATAATCGCAGTAATTATTCAAGTAGACAATTTTGGGACATTGGCAAGTTCTCAAAAGGTACCTGAGCTTGAAAGCTTGCGTCTGGTGAACAAAATCTGATATTGTAGCAGCAATGATAAGTGCTTATAATTTCATCTACACATTTGTTAGTTATTTAGTCAGACTATCTGTTGCCTGATGGAAGTTTGATTAATCGAAGTTGGACTTCACCTTTGTGTAGTGTCTCAGATATGCCCATGGGAAAGTGATTGGAAATTCAATAAATATAACCAATGCATGCCAACATGACTGACTAATTTACTAAGTGAGTATCTGAGTATTATCTCCATATCTCAAGAAATATCTAGGTAAAGGGTTTTATTTAATTATTTATTTATTTTTGTTTTTCAAGTTCAAGGATAGTTATTTTAAAATTCCGTTTTTATAAATATTACATAAAAACAGCAATATTTTTATATTTTCCAAAAGTATTGTGTAGTGAAGTAGCATGGGTTTCGAGTCTCTTTAATTAACAATTTTTGAAGAAACTGACTGAACTGATTAGAGGATTCAGAGAGCTTAATCATCCGCGTCGAACGTTTTGTGACCGAAATAAACTATGTTAAAATATGTTAGATTTTGTAGGAATGGCTTTTATTTGCATGCAATCGGAAGTTCAGCCTTCCCGATGCCATATTAGGAGAAGTAGGCGGAGCAGAAGAAACTGCACACAACTAATTTGTTCTCGCGCACCACGTGACGCGCCAGTTTTAAATATTGGGTAGCTGGAAGAATGAAGCCGATGTTTTCTGCGGCCTGTTCCTATCATATTACTATTATATTACTTTATAAGACTTTAAACACAGGGGACTTCTTTTATGACCCTTTTGTGGAGCTCGACAACCGCGTTAACCAAGAAGAGCAGCCCAATTATTTAAAGCAGATAGTAATCAACGGTATTTTGTTGCATATGTGAATGTTTCATTACAAAATGTATCGTTTCTTATTATTATTTGACCTTTGTTCTCATCCTTATAATAAAGCTATTTAAAGTTTCAGTGCGAGCTTATTACCACTAGATGGCGCGATAAAAACTCATTTTTCCACTGTCACTGCCAGCTGGATTTGATTAAAATGTGCATTGTATGATACAGTAACAAATAGCTCTATATTATCTTTACTATGTACATTAAAATCTATATGATGAAGAGAGAAGTATTTCTATAATGGTCCAAACTCAATCAAAACTCTAAGCACTGATCATTTATTCTGTGCCCAGGGTTTGACCTGAAATGAGTGTGTGCATGTTAGTGTTTGTGACTCAGAGGAGAGCAACAGAAAGGAAGCTGCCCTCGACTCGAGACATCCATCATCTCTCCCCCGCATCAAAAGTGTCCTCAGAAAGCAAGGGTGTCATTCTGTATCCTGGAGATCATTGTTTGTGTGTCATAACTAAGCACACATTATGGGGGAACAAAAGGCATGTGTGTTTAAGTACTTACTACTGAATCAGAGGTCTCTTCACGTTGTCTTTTGGTCACACACATGCACACGGCCCTGAGGATTCTGGGTAGAAAGAGATTCAGGTCAAGACTCTTGCTTTCTGTAAATGGAATTACTATTGCACAGCTGTAATGGATTTATTGCTGTAAATATAATTTTGATGATTAATGGAAATAAAATATAAATATCAGATAAAAAACTAATATGGAAATTAGAAATGTTGCCTTGGAAACTAGGTTTAAGTACAACATTTATCTTTTTTAACTAAAACTGAAGTGAAAATAAATCAGTAACATGCTCCTTAAAGCCTTTATTTATAATGTATTATACTAAAATTATCCATTAATTTTACAGACATTTCTGTTAACCGTTAAACACGATGCAATGAAGTGCAAAATTCTACATGTAAAACACCTGTAAAAAAACAAATTATATATACACACACACATTATGCATTTTGTATGATTTCATGAATAATTGTAACCACAGTTATACATTATAATATTTATCTATTCTTTATTAAACCTTTAAAAAGTGTAAACGCAGAAACCAATTTCAGATGTAAAAAGCAATCTGCCAATAGTATAATGCATTTCAATTGCATTAAAATTACTGTTGGATTTATGCGTTTTGTTGTAATTGTTCATGAAAAGATATAATTCCTATAATTATGAATGCCTATGTAATGAATTATAATGCATGCAGTAAAGTATTACCAATAAATTAAAGCTAAATAAAAAAAGAAACATTCATAAAATATCAAAAGCACATAACGAAATTACTAAAACGTAAACTGAAGTTAAAATCAAAACTGAAACTATACAAACAATAATAGTATATAAATAAAAAAACACTGGTCAGAATTGCTCCTTGATTACAATCCCTCAGGTGAACAAGAATGCAAGGTAACTATGGAAACAACGTACTCTAGTGGCCAAATAGTTGTCAGAATAACAGCCATAAAGAGTTTCTGATAAGATGGCAAAGACTCCCAGCTGCCTTGGTTCAAAACAGTGCGTTTATATTTAGCATCACGGCACAGGTGATGAAGTCAGCAGTCAGTCACCCGGCACAGCCCCCCTTAGCCCCTAATCTCAGGCTCTTTATGGAGTTAAAATGATCTCTGCCTTTGATGAAAATGGTACACTTCACCACACTTAATGAATTTCCCTTATTCCCTCCCCCTCCTTCCTTCCTTCACTCGCTCTTTCCATCCTTTACTTCTTCTTCACTCTCGTTTAGAGTTTCAAGGTGTAACCCTCGGAGCATGATAGAGGCAATCTCACCTGTTATTTCCATTTATTAGAAAATGATGCCTTTCTACATTTTCTAAAATGCTTGAATAATTTTCACTTCATAATATTCTTAATCGCATTTGTTACAATCCTTTGGTCGCAGTCGGGTTTTCATTTTTTAGTAATCCAAGTCTTAAAGAAAATTAAGCTTCATTTAATCAGCCTCATGTTGGAGAACCTGTATGATTTTTCCTTTATTCTGTGTTAATAAAAAATAAACATTTTAAGAAATATTAATGCTGTTTCATTAAAAGAGAAAGCGACACTGTGTCCTTTACAAACAATTGACTTTAACCGTAATCTGAATCTGGACTGAACAAAACGCCCACCACACCAGCACACTAGTGTCCCTCCACACTCACACACAAGCAGCAAAAGATACTCTGAACCTTATTATATACTGGTTTGGCAAAGCTGTGTTAAACTGAACCTTAAGCCTAGAGAGGTTAAACTGTCATTGATAATATATTTTACCAATGTCAGCTGAATGTTAAGTAACATATAAATAAATACAAAAAGTGACATTCTTGTAGACAGATGTTAACTACTATTGCATTTACAGGTGTTCAGATGTTTCTTTACAGCAACTGTTGACTGTCTCTTTGTTGGAAGGTAAGAATTTAAAGTAATAGTCATTGTATAAATAATAAGTTGAAGTTGGATAAATATCATTAAGTCAAAGGTACCCTGGAAATATACATATTTTTACAATTTGCATAAATTGAAGGAAATTGATGAGTAATGAGGCGAATGTTAATGAAAGTTATGTGGCTTAATGGCTCTACAATATGTCTAAGAAATTATGTGAAAAAATGTTCATAATGTATGTTTTAATATAAATGTAATTACAAATGATATTATCATCATACCAATTTGAGTCTAATGTCATATTGTACATATATACAATACTTTGTATATATACACAATATATGTACAGGACATATTTCGCTGCATAACATTTTTCTTAAGTCCTTTTATTTAACGTTTCTTCACTCTAATAAACTTATTTTACATCTTTAAATTATATTTAGATTCCCAGATTTTCAGTGTGGCTTTGTCCTTAGTACATACATGTGCTTGTAAGGGCATGTCTTATTCTGTGAGTGTGCCTTATCCCAGACCCTGTGATTGGCTGATAGTTCATAAGAAAGGTGATGGTGTGTGTGTGTGTGTGTGTGTGTGTGTGTGTGTGTGTGTGTGTGAATTAAAGGGGGTGTGCAGATGCAGGGGCAGCCAGAGAGGTGAGAGACGCCTTCCCTTTAAGAGTGTATTTTTAGCCATGCAGTTATTAGTGTTCATCGGAAGGGAAAATGGGGTGTTAAGGGAGGAATTGGGCACATGCAGACTGTCTAAGAAGGATGAGGAGATCAAGACGACTAATATACCATGAATGAAACATCGTCCCCAGGGAGCAAAGTGCAGAAGGAGCTGTCCACTCACGATTACTACAGCCAACAACAGACCGCCAGCTTCTAATGCAGGTATGTGACCCTTTACTATTTTCTGGATCCAATTTTGGATCCAATATCTTTGTCACTCTTTTCTCACGTCCTCTTGCATCTCAGCAGCACTTATTATAACTCTTGCCACATGTGTGATAGTTGTTTTTGTTTGTTAGTTACTATATACACTTGCACAGTCACTTCTGAAAGTGTCAGAGGTATATAGTCTGGACATCAATTGCATTATGAAAATATTCTGTATCAAAACTACCAAACTGTCTTGTTTTGTAGACTTGTCATGGTTGGGGTCATTCCAGCCATATTTTCTGTATTGAAGTCCATATTCAACTTTAATGAGCAACGCACTGTGTGTGTGATTAGGTTTCAGGCTTCAGTTACACTTCTCTGCTTCTCCATGCGCTGTAAGTCTCCCATACACACCGGCATACATACAATACACGTCTACAAGCAGCACACACACTCACTTACTCACTGACACATTGTATAGCATTATTAATGTCTACAGTGTGTGTAAATGAGTGTATGTGCATTCAATAGAGAGACAGGCTGCTACAGGAAGTCAGGTGAGCATATGTGGCTATAGAATATATCAGGATAAACACTACGCTCAAAAGTTTGGGTACTTCTTTTAAGGAAATTAATACATTTATTCAGAAGCATTATATTGATAAAAAGAGACAGTAAAGACATTTATAATGTTTCTCTGAACTTTATCTTTATTAAATAATCCTGGAAAACAATTCCACAAAAACAAAAAAAAACTGTTTTCAACAATGATAATAATCAGAACTGTTTCTTGAGCACCAAATAAGCATATAAGAATGGTTTCTGAAGGAACATGTGGCACTGATGGTGAAATAACTGATGAAAAATGAAGCTTTGCATCACAGGAATAGATTACATTCTTATACAGTGTGTATACACACACACACAAATATATATTATATTATTATATTTTTTCCCAATATATTATTTCCACAGTATAGTTTTTACAAAATTTTTTGGTAAAATAAATAGTAGCATTGATGAGCATAAGAGACTTCTTTAAAAAAAAGAAAAATAAATAAATAAAAATGACCCCTAAACTTTTGAATCTCACTGTATTCAAACAGTTTGACCAGGTTCCATAGCTATATTTATAGTGGTGTGTGTGTGTGGCATAGTATATGTGTGTGTACTTCTGCTTCAGAGCGTTAAGGTCATTAGTGTTCGCTCCACTGGTCGGCCCTGTGTGGGAAAGGCTATCTGTTCTGGGCCGCAGTTCATCATTGCTGATGAGAGGGAGAGAAAAAGAGGGAATGAGGGCAGAACACCCACTAACAACAATAATAGTAGTCTTTGACTGTCCTGTCATTGTATTTATACTGATTGTGGTGCCAACAGCAGATATTCATGATAGAGAGCTTAACTGACTACCAATGCCCTTTGATCTTGTTAATTGATGTGTGGAGATTGTTAAAGTATCTGTGGATCTTGATAAGAGTCCATCTTCTCAATATAGCCCAGGGACAACAGCTGGTTACACAGAGGATGAAATCCCCCAGGAGCTGTGGACTGGACTGAATAAGCCCCCATGTCCCATCACACAGCAGTCCCTCTGATGCTCAACAGGGTGGAGAGGATAATACGTATCAGTTAATAGAAAGCCGGAAACAGCATTAGATGAATCTGATATTCATATAGGAATTAAATGCATGTAGTAGCGTGACTGGTCTCTGAGCATTAAATGAAAAGGTCAGATCTTCACTGAAAAAAATGTTTTATTTATCCAATTAAAAAAAAATAGGGTAATGATTCTATTTTTTTTTTTTACTTGAGTCAATGAAAAATAAATAGTTTGTCCTAAGGGTGAAAAATAAATAGCTTGTCCAAAGGGTAAGTTATTTAATTTTCATTGGCTCAAGATAAAAAAAAAATAGATTTGAATCATTACCCTAATTTTTTTTAATTTGATGAATGAAAAACTAAATTCAGTGTTTGAGTGTGTGCAAAATGGTTGCTCTATTAACATTATTAGTGATGGACTGTCAGTGTTGTTTTCGGTAACTAAACTCAAACAATTGTAATGAACTTTTTTCTTTTTTAATTAAACTGAAATACAGTAAAATATGTGCCATGGCAGCTAATTAAGATGAATTACTAAAACTAAAATAAAAATAATGAAGAAACTAAATATAAAAAAATGTAATAACTTGTCAAGCAGTGTTTTCCAAAGCAGCTCATGACATCACCTACACAGCCCATAGAAGGAAGATGGAGTGTGCATGCAGAACACAACGGATATCTTGATACAAAGAGGACAGATATTTGTTAAATCAAAATAATAATAAATCAAAAAAAGAGTAATGCACAACAAAACTGCCTGAAATACAAATTGATTAAGCAAGATGCTTGGTGTAATCCTGTGAATGCACAAATTATAAATAAGATTTTTACAGTAAGTGTTTATTTCCTTTGCCTAATCGGTTTCTAGCATGGAGCTGTTGTATTGTTAAGACCATAGCTGAAGATAAATCGGATGCTCAGTCGTGCTCCTGGAGATCTTCCTTTTTCCCATGTTTGGTGCATCCATGCTGTTCCACACCTGTCTGTGATTTTCAAGAGATCCGGAAGACTTTAATTAGCTTGTTCAGGTTTTTTTCTTGTGGTATCGTTTTTTTTTTTTTTTGCCATTTCTTATTGATGAAACCCTCAAGAAAGCACTCAAAATGATTGGGAGAAGAGGGGACAGCAGGATCAATTTGTCAGATGCATTTTGTCTTTACATATTTTTTTTTTTTTTTTTTTAATAACGCCCTTCTGGTTTTAGTTTTAGAATATATACAAGCATTATCACATCTTCATATTAGATTAAGCATTGAACATGGAAAGATAAGAATGACTCAGTAAATGTACTTCTGCATTTAATTTGGCAGGTGTGAGTTTAATTACAGTTTTTGATATCAACTGTTTAAGAACTTAAGAAAATGTATGCATCCCTAGGTAAAACCCTAACATTTTATCACACGTTTTGGTCAGGTTTGGTTCAATGATGTGTTCATCCGGTTAGTCTGGTGAGAGTGATCTTGCAGTCAGCTTCATGTCTGCAAAAATAGTGGGAATCAATAAAGGTGGCTAATGGAGACAGGGTTTTCTTCCATCACTCCTCAAGGCTGCTCAGACATGGTTATATTAAGTTGCATGTCTGGGGCTTTCTTGGTTTCAAGTCATAGAATAAGCTATTGCAGGAGCAAAATGAAAATCCTACAGTCTTCAGAAGTACTGAATGCAATGCTGTTTCTCTGTGAAACCAACCGGTTTGTGTCCTCTGATGTTGGATTTTGAGGACAAATGGCTCTGTCAGGACATACAGCATTGTAAAGTAGGCAGTGTGTCACTGCAAATTCTCCCTCTGACTCATTGAAGTCATTGATGACAAACTCCTTCAGTGGCTCCTTCTGTCTCCAGGCCCTTGGCATAGCTATATGAGCCTAGGACATATTGATGATTTATGGAAATATTGATGCAGTGGCTCATGATTCCCATTCAGCAGGATATCTGTGAGCAGGATGAATGCATGTGTTTGTGAATGTGTGATCTATGCATTTTGTGTGTGGTGACTACAACTCACAGCAGGTAATTCACTCTTATGCAACAAAACAGAAGACTAATGGAAGGTACAGTACTGTTTTGGTTTTATTTTACAACTTCAACCATTATATCTTCCTCAAAGCAGTTTGAAAAAGGTGCAAATATCAACAAAGCAGAGAGCTTAGAATAAATTCAAGTACTAAGAGCCGAAGGGACCCATACCAATGCTACAAAGCCCAAAACAGTACTGATAATGTGGAACAGAATAGCCTAAAGTATGGACTAATCATTTTAAGACAATAAAATGTTACCTCCTGGTGTTCTGATCTGATTGGTTACACTGTAGTCAGCTGCAAAGGCTGTAGATTTAATTGTATATATAGTATATGCAGTATATATAGATTTAATTTATTGTATAGGTTTTATGTTTCATTTCAAAACAACTCATGAAACTGCTTAAACATTTTAGTTGGATTCACTGTAAAAGAAAACAGCCTACATTAAAAAGAAAAAAAAGTGATCTGTCGACTACCCAATTAAATATATTTACAGGCGTGTGTGTGACATGCTTTCTGTAATGCAAGGTGTTTCACGTCTTGATACCTAAAACCAGCTGCTCTCCACCAAATCAGTTCGCTAATTAGAGAATTATTGGCTCGGCTTGAAAGCAAAATAAACGGTAATTATGAGAATATTTGTTAATTCTATGGAGCTTTGTTCCTTTAATTTCGTTTTTTCCTTGTGATCACCTGTGAGGGGCGGGACATGCGCGTTGGATGGCTGGAGGAGGGAGGCGCACAACTCCAGATCTACTCTGCTCTCGGGATGCGCGTTGTCGCCACAGAGACCCTCGAGTGAAATGTAGAAATAAAACGCCATGGATCCAAAACAACCGTGGATTCTGACGCTGTCGCCTTATTCCGGTCTTTAAGAGCCGAATCCCCGCTTAATTAGCTGGAGGGAGGAGGATTACAAGCAAAGGGGGTCGATCATGGGGAACGAAGCGAGCCTGGAAGGCGGCGAAGGGGAGCTCGCTGGTTTACCAGCGGGACTCGCACCTGACGGGAAGGGTGGCTTCATCCAGATGCCCGCAGGGGTGGAGGCAGACCTCAGTAATCTGTCTGAGGAGGAAAGAAAGGAACTTGTGGCCGCTATGGCCAAAGCGCAGTCCAGGCAAGTTCAAGTGTCTATAAATGTATGCCATGATGATGATGATGTCCATCCTTCCAGTGCAGGAGCGCTTATGTTGAACGCGTCTATGATATGCTTGTGTTTTGATCATCGGGGCACTGCAGGTTGGCAGATCACGACAGCAGCAACGATGCAAAACATGATCACACCCATTTACGCTCTTGCTGCATGTTTACGTCCGTTTTATAGCGTTATATTTAATCCAGACCAATTTTCAGCCATGCATGTGATTACAAATCAGAACCTCCTTAGTGCACTTTTGTTTTATAGCTATACATACAGGCAAAATTACAGCTGATTTGCACGAAACGTATTTAAATCAATTAGTGTCATGATCGTTAATATGGTGGATCACTGTATGTGCACAGTTAATGTGCATAGCGTTCTAATGAATGTAGTTTTCCTTAAACGCCTTATTAAGTCCATGCAAAACACCGGGGTTGTAGATTGAATTTAAAAATAAGCATTTCCTTGAAAATATGAATCTATACTAACAAATAACAGTCCTCTGTGTATCCAGATATCCTCTTGGTATCCAGATATCCTTTGCGTTCTCCATGCACACTCCATCTTTCTTCTATGGGCTGTGTAGGTGATGTCATGAACTGCTTTGGAAAACACTGCCTGAAAATAACACAAGTCTATGAAAATTCGATCACTTGAAAGCACGCGATCGACATTCCATTTGACACGATCTCATTCGTAAGCTATTTGGATTTTGTCTGTAAAGTTGCTTAAACGTAAATGTGTTATTTTTACCCAAACGTAAATGGGGGGAGGGGTATAAATATTAATATGACTAAATATAGCACCGCAAGCACAAATGCCATCATGTTCATTGATCGCTTTCATTATTTTTGGGAAGCGAGCGTGTAGTATTACACCTGAAAACAAGGACCATGCTACAGTTCAAGGATTATTTTATGTTGTTCGCTGTCCGTGGTGCTGAAACGCTCGCAGTGATGCCGAAGTGGAGAGCACTACTCGATCAGAAACAAAACCAATCTTGGACGTGGCGTGATGATCTTTTATGGGTGGCTGAATGACAGAACACTTAAATATATGTAAAATAACGCCCATGAAAACCACCAATAGTTTAGGATGCTGTTCTCAACAGCCATTGAGCTAACAGCAGTGATACACTGACATTAAATTATTGACAATAGGCCAAATAAAAAAACAAATAAATTGAGATGTGCTAATTAGCCTCATATCCCAAACACAGGAAACTCCTATATATTAAAGTACTTATATGTAAGGTAACCATTGGTGTATAATTTAAGATTTTGGCCTTTTTTGTGGCCTTTAATTGTGACACATCCTTAGTTAGCAGTTGTATTTCTTTTCTGTCACATAAAAAAAACAAAAAAAACAACAACTTTGTTTTGGCTTATTCTGTGTGTTTTATTGCCTCTTAAAATGAATAAAGTTAAATGTTATTTACTGACAACAGAAGTAAAATGCATATGTATTGTGGATATGTCCTATTCTTGTTAAGATAATGTTGTAACCATGGAGTCCATTTTAGATTTACATTTCTCTGCTGCATGAATTTGGCTTTTGATTGATTCTTTTATATAATTTGTAATGCCCTTTGAATGTTTTTATCTTATTATTTTATTTTTTTTATTTTTTTGGGGGGTGGGGTGGGGGGGTTCCAGAATAGCAATTAAGAAAATAAAGTACATATCATTTAATCAGTTTTTTTTTCTTAATTCAACAATTTTTCAAAATCTGTGGTCACATGAAGTTCATCTTATGTCTGTTTACTCCACAGGCCACCAGAGGCTCAAGTTGGTGGCACCAGAGTCCCAGCGGGTCTGAGTAAAAGTCGGACTGTAGATGCATTTGGAGAGGGACCACCTCCCAAGCCAAAACCTGGACGGAGCCCCTCCTCCCTCAGTCTTCTTGAGTCACGTTTCCGGCAGGAGCCCAAAGACCCAGAACAACCACGAGCCGGCATGTTCTCATCTGGCTTCTTGAGTGGGGCCAACCCCCTGAGTGCTGTCTCTTCTGCTGTCTCCTCTGCCAGCATCCCAAAGTTTAATTTGTTTGGTGATGATGAGGAAGAGGAGCCTGCAAAGCAAAAAGGAAAGCCTCCTGGTCCACAGAGTGGAGCAGGGAAGGGTCCTCCGCAACAAGGGAGTAAGCCACCTCAACAAGGTCCACCTAAAGGACAGGGGCCTGAAGGTAAGCCTGGAGGTCCTGGTCCCCAACAACAGGGACCCAAACCTAGTGGACCAGGACCACAACAAGGACCCAAACCTGGGGGACAAGGAGCCCAACAGCAGGGACCTAAATCTGGAGGACCGGGACCTCAACAGCAAGGACCCAAACCTGGAGGATCAGGTCCCCAGCAACAAGGACCTGGTAAACCTGGTCCAGGGGTTGCAGGAAAACCAAGTGGGCCTCAACAGCAGGGTAAACCTGGGCCGGGGGCTCAGTTGGAAGGGCCTAGTAAAGCTGGGCCTGCTCAAAGAAAAGCATTGTGTCCTCTTTGTAATTCTACAGAGCTGAATGTGCAGGCCAAAGACCAGCCACCTAACTACAACACCTGCACTCAGTGCAAACAGCAGGTGTGCAGCCTGTGCGGCTTCAGTCCACCAGACTCAGCGGTAAGAGACATATCTGTTACCTTAACTACATCAGTCATATAGATCTCGCACTGGTCTGACGTTTTATCTAGATATTGATAAGACTGGCATATATTGTTGGTTTTTCATAGAGAATTTACAAGGCTCTATTTTGAGTCTTTCTTTGAAGACATCAGAAAAAACAGTTCATATTTGGTAATTAAAGCTGTACAGGGTTTTGTTTTAATAACCCTAATTTGGTTGTCCCTGAGTTTGGGAGAACAATATTGACACAGAAGGATGGAAGATTATCAAGGTCACTTACATCACCCAGACAGGAAGTGGAGGAAGTTGTTTTTCACTGTGTTTAGAAACTAGATTCATGAGTTATAGAGGCAGTCATTATACAGACCGTTAGCATTATTCCTGGTCTTTGTTAGAGATAATAACAATATTACTTGCACAGTGATGATTGTACAGTGTTATTTTTTTTAAAGGATTAAAATGTGCATTACAATAAATGACTCAACCAAACCAACAATAAAAGTAGATTAAATGTTTTTCATGTAATTAAATCATAAAGTCGTGGCTTTCAGAGCTTACTAATCAATCCAATAAGAATAATGGATTACACATAATAAAGGATAACAGCAAGTTCTCCACAAATTAAAAAAGTTACATATGGGGTATTTCTGTTGAGTGGCTGGCTATAAATGAAAATATTTTGATTGCCATTTTGTGTATAATGAGCTTGAGATAATGCAAATGCTAATTAATATTCTTACAGAAATGTTATTTGCTGCATTTGTGCTCATGTGCCTTGTCTTTCTCTCCATGTTTCTACAGGGTAAGGAATGGTTGTGTCTGAATTGTCAGATGCAGCGGGCAGTGGGGGGCATGGAGCCTACTGGACCTTCAATGATGAAACAGCCCTCCAAGCAGGGTTCTGCACCTCCCTCCCCACAAAGGAAAGAGCCACCGACTGGGTCTCCCTCTAAGGGTGAGACAGGGAAGAAGCCCCCAATGCTGACCAAACAACAGAGTATTGCTGATACAGGGAAAGGAAGTACACCTCCATCTACACCAAAATCTGGACCACAACAGGGACCTCAGCCTGCACAACTAGGGGCCAAGCGTGGGCAGCTGCCACCTCTTCAAAAACCTTCACAGAGCCCAAAAGGTAGTCCCCAGCCTTCTCCTGCAAAAACTACTACGAAACAGGATGGAGGGGGCTTTTTTGGGGGATTTGGTCTGGGTGGATTGACAGAGGTGACAAAACCGTCTGCAGGTGCCCAGGCTACAGAGTCAGTCACAGGGAAACTCTTTAGTGGTTTTGGTGGGTCGTCCAAACCTCAGGCCAGCTCTGCTGCTCAGACCAGTGAATCAGTCACTGGAAAACTCTTCAGTGGGTTCGGTGGGCTCACAGAGTCGGCTAAACCTACGGCAGCAAGTTCTCAGGCTGCCGAGAGTGTGTCTGGAAAGATGTTTGGTTTTGGCTCTTCCATCCTGAGCTCTGCCACCAATCTCATTTCTGGGGAGGAATCAAAGTCTCCCCCAGAATCTCCCCCAGAATCTCCTCCAGGATCGCCCCCTGATTCCCCCGTTGGGTCTAAAGCAGACTCCCTTCCTGGATCCCTCCCTGACTCAGAGTCACCTCCCGATACACCACCTGTTTATTCCAAAGACACAGCATCTCACAAACCTACAGCTGCTGAAGTAAAATCATCAGTGGACATTCCCCCTCCTAAATCGACAGAAATAGAGGGGCTTCCGACTCAAGTTTCCGGCTCTGAGGCCCAGTCCTGCTGTCCACTCTGTAAAGTGAAGCTGAACTTGGGTTCAGGAGAGTCACCCAACTATAGCGCCTGTACTGAGTGCCAGAAGACTGTGTGCAACCTGTGTGGATTCAACCCCACTCCACATCTTTCAGAGGTAAGAGTTTTGCTTCAGCTACTTGTTAAAGGTTTTTTTTTCTTTAGTTTATTGGTGTATTTCCTATTGAAACAGGAAATTGGGCTCCAAGCCCTCCAAGGGCTTGTTCTGTTTTTAGCTGCCTGTAGCTTTTAGTTTTTCATCATGGTCAGCAACACTAAAAGACTATTTATGCTACTTATGTTTGCTTGTCGTAGGCAGGTGGTATTTATAATTTAAGAGGATAGGCCATTCATATTCTAGAGGGCATTTTATTGGACAAGAATTTGTATATGCTTCTATGAACAAGATGAATCATCTGTTTCTTTGTTTGTTTTTTTGGTCCATTTTCAAGTAAGAGAAACTCTTTGTGTATATGTGCTACTTTTTTGTCAACTTACAAGCAAACTAGAATATAGACCACGTCAAAACTAACAGATAACCCATCGTTAGATAACCTCTGGTGATCAGAGGTGTGATTTAAAATGGGTTTGGATGATCTACACTTCAAGCGTTTCTCTGGAGAATGGCCTTTTGCTGTTGCTCTTTGAAGTTTTGATTGTTCTTTTGCATTATACATAAGACTCATCATTCCTGTCCCTGTTTACTTAAAAAGACTGACACTTCACTGTGTAATCCAATGCACTTTGAGCCTCTTTTTGAGAGAATGTGTGTGCACTAAAGACTGAGAGAGTCATAGTCTGATCCCATCTCAGATGACTCACCAACTCTTTTTCTGTTAGAAATTAACCTTTGCTTTTTAGTGAACAAAGAAGGTAGGAAGGTATTTTAAAGTTTTTTTGTTGTTGTTATTTGTTTGATTTTTTTTTTTGTTATTTTATATAAGCAAAGGAATATTCAAAAGTATAGTCATTCTAAAAATGAAAATTATGTCATAATTTATTCACCCTCATGTTGAATGAATTTTATTTTTTAGGTGAACTATGTCTATAATATGATAACTTTAATGTGTTTTAAATGGGTCATATGATGTGATTTCAAGTTTTCTTTTCTCTTTAGAGTGTTACAAGCTGTTCATGAATAGATAAGATACCTGAAGTTGAAAAGACTAAAGTCTCAAATTTAAAGAGATATTAGTTATAAAAAAAATACTTGTCCACACCCTCCAAAAGCCCTCGTTTAAACACGCCCCCAGAAGTCTGTCATGATGTGGGAAGATTTGCATAACACCGCCCAAATGTTAACTCAAAAAAAGAAGGCGTAACTTTTATTCTTGCTGTAGTATTGTTGCTGCTGCCATGTTGTGAAGATGCTGTTTATTTCGTTGTGAAAGCTAAACTACTTTAGGCAACGCTTAAAACGACAGTATATGTCATAACCCCTAATTATATCCCCACTTGTTGCAACAGATGCCTAGTTTGTCATGGGTTTTATTGGTTTTGTCTCGCCATGCCGGGAGACGGCATCACAGTATGGCAAGGGGCGTAACATTTCCGTCACATGCTTGAGGCATTCAGCCAATCACAACACACTGAATATTTGGCCAATCAGAGCAGACCTTGCTTTTCAGACCGATGAGCTTTGTAAAAAAAACAATGCATTTCAGAAAGGCAAGGCATAGAGGAGAAACAATAATGTACAGTATGTAGAAAATGTTTTTTTAAAAACATCATATGACAGCAACATCTAATGAACCCTTTAATATTATGCATAAGTTTTGCTGTCATTTTATGTTTCATATTAACATGAGTTGACTAGATGAAGGATCTAGACCTTGAGGACTTTTGTTGATTAATAGGTTCTATAATTAGTTACTATATTCTGTAATTACCTACTAAATTATTATATATAGTAGATAATTACAGTAGCTAATTACAGGGTTCAGTTAGTCATAGAATGCCTGGAAATATCAGGTTTTGAAAAGTTATTTTATAAAAAAAATTGGTGAAGTTACAAAAATGCTTTTTCTCTTTGTGATTTGGTTGTGTAGAGTTACACTTGCATGCAGAATGGTGTGTCAACATCAGTCTGTTCAGTGAGGGTAACTGCCTGTGTGACTCAGAGCAAATAACTGTCTCCGGTGGGACACCGTTGTCTTCCTGAAGCCATACAAAATCTCATAATGTGTGTTATTGTTTTGGATTTTGTCTATTGTATTGTACACCTACATTAACTTGACTATGATCATTTAAATGTCTTCATTTGTAGGGTATATTCAAGGATTGTTCTCTGACATACAAACTAGCAATGTTTTTCATATGGAAAAAGACACTTACTCTGGTAACCAAATTTGCTGTAAAATGAGGCTAATCAGGTATATTCTGGTGCAGTTTGCGGTGGTGAGGGTTTTTTTGTAATAATACCGGTTATTTTAAACTGACATGTTTTGACCTGCACACCATCGGCTTTCATGGCTCTCACGTTTAAATCACCCCGTGTTTGATGGTTGGTTTGTATACCTGGTTGCTCATTACCTATGTTATCCCATGAATCTATTTCAGGTTTTCCAAATAGATAAGCCTGAGCATGTGTGTCTGGTTTCACCTCAAATGGTACAGCCAGTGACTTCACTTATTATACTGTCAGGAGTACTCTACCAAGATGGCTGACAACACTGTTCCCCATTTCACTGAGACCAGAACCGAAAGCAGAGACAGTCCTGTCATTTTTAACTGTAGACAGGCCTTATTATAGTAGACGTTAATGCATGAGACTACATGTTTTTGCAGTGTGTTGTTTATTCCTCAGATTGTTCTGATCAAAATGGCTCAAGGCCGTACAAAATTGTGTTATCAGGATCAGTGCTGAAGTGCTTCCATTTGAAGAACATCCTCACTCGAGATTAGATTTAGTCTCTATCTCTCTCTCTCCCACTTCCTGTGAGATTTCAACACTACTTGTGCTGCTGTGACAGTGTGGGGTGAGTGTGCATGTGAGAGTTTGTGTAGCAATCTGTTTGAGCTAACAGGATTTTAAGTGCAACAGCCGAGTTTTTCTAAAGGCCACTTAAGGACCACATTTTTAAATCTCTCAACATGGACAAGGTTTTAATAAGACACTTTGGCTTTCAAAGATTATCTTGATTTCTCGTCATTATTTCTCTTCCCTGTCTCTTCAGTGGCAACACACCTTCTCCATCATGTTTTTAATTTATGTAAGTGACTGGAATTCCTTGTGGCACTGATCCTCTGCCTCATTTCATCCGCCTCTGTGGATTTAAATGACTTGAATTAGAATCTCTTATATTTTGTCTATATTCTCTCGCTGGCTGTTTTGAAGAAGGTTGGAAATGTTCCTTAGACATGAAAATCTACAGTATGTATAATATAAAACACAAAGGATTTAAGAATCTGCCCAGAATCTAGCATGCTTTATTTATTGAAACATGCTTGCTCTATTTCAGAGCCACTATCAAAATAATCTTGCTGCGGATGCGGGCCAGATATTATTTCAGACGGGCCAATTTGCCGCCTGAACAAGAATCATTTTACAGCTAAAATAATACACAATTTTACAGAAAATGTAATGAAAATATTTTTAGAAAATGTTTAATGATTCTTACATTTATGCATTCAGCAGATGCTTTTTATTCAAAGCGACTTACAGTGCATCCAGGCTATACATTTTATTTTCATTTTTTTACCAGTATGTGTGTTCCCTGGGAATTGAACCGACAACCTTTTGCGCTACTAATGCAATGCTCTTTTATTTATTTTTTAATTCCCAATTTACTTCCATTGTAAGTCAATTTTTTTCCATGTTTTGAGGCATGTTTCAGAAAATGTATGTTTGTGAAAATCAATAGTATACCACAAATACTCCTTTAACTTCACAGTATTTAACCCGGGACATCTCATTTAGGTGCATCTACAGGCTTTAAATATTCAGATTCTTTAGTTTAAATATTAAAAAATGTTTTTGGTGGCCCTAAACTTGTAATTTGCAGTTTTGCAGTAGTTGCACATGTCCTGTTAGCTAACAACCAATGTAACATTGTCCTTTTATGGCTAATGAAAGGCAATGTTAGGCAAATCAGGTGTAACACATTTTCCATGTGCCACAGTGTTGACAGAGAACTGGACCAGATATTAGATTTCACACTCTTGTATTTTTTTTTTTTTGGTTGGCCATCTGCCTTAGGCTTTGAGTCACTTGCCAGCCACCTTATGTGTCATCTCTTCCCACAGTGCGCCCCCTCCTCAAAGATGACCCATTCATTCCATGCATAGTCACAGACAGCCCAGTGTAACATGAAATCAAGTGCATATTGTTTGTCTTCTGCCTTGTCTCAATTCTCCAAGGTTTTGCCCACACGTTCACACCCACTGTGACCCATCCACCTCCCACTCCACCAGCCTAAGAGATTTAGCTGACTCCCCTTCCTCAGAATTTCCAGCTTGGGGTCAGATACACCACTGCATGGCCTCCCTCAGAGCAGAACAGTTTTACATAATCCACCACCTCCCTAAATCTGAGCATCTAGCAGACAGAACTGCTTCATGGTATTGTGCGGTCTCTCTATAGCTGAAGAGCAGGTGTGATCGCATTCTGTCTTTGACCTGATTTGACTCAGGCTTGACAAAAGAGTACATTTTAACAGAGAATAATATTGTCAATATGCATTTATCCAGTTTACATGTTCATATAATTCTTAAAGTCAACATGAAATCATAACCTGGTCTATCACATTCCTAGTCTCGATGTGCATGATTCATTGTTGCAAATTATTCCAACGAAAAAATATTTATTTAATTCTCTACATCAAAATGTGATAGCTTGTTCTGCCTCTAAAACATATTTAATTTTCCTAAAATTAAAGAAACGCCATGAACATTTCCACTACTCTGTCATTTTGACCACAGTTCAAATTATGGATTGTGTTGAAAAGCATTCTGTTGTTGAAAATACATTTTTTACATTTCTGAAATAAAATAGAATACCCCTCTGTCTTGGTAAGGCTAATCATAAAGCAATATTTTTATATAAATACAGTTGTTTAAACAGTATTTTTCAAAATATTTGATATTTTTATACTTTTTTTTTTACGGAATTGCTGGTCGTGGTGAAAATGGCACCAAAATGAGGAACAATGTTTTTGTAAAAAGATAGCTAAGATCACCAAAATGGTTTGTTTTTCGACTTTTTGATTGTATTACAGTAGTTTTAAGAATGTAATTATATTTTAATATTTAGGACTGAAGGTCTAGAACAAGGGTAAAACAAATAATCTAGATCTATCTTCATATCTACACAATTTAAAAGTTACAAAAAGATATCATGCAACATTTATTGACAGGATCAGCTGGATAAACAAGTTCCTCGCAAATTTTGCAAGTCTGTTTACATTTCTGCCTACAAATGAGAAGTTAAACTCCTTCCTAATTCTTTCTATTACTTCAGCTTGAAGCAACTCAACCTTCCTGTCTGTTTGTGCTGTTCCCATAGCAACAAGTGCCGTCTCCCAATCTGTCTATTTGATCACTTTTTATAATGTGTACAGACGTGTGTGTCTGTGTGCCTTCCATCACCATGGAGATCTGTCCGCCTGTCTGTTTGATTATGATGTTTGCTTTGTTTATCTTTAGCAATCTTCCGATTTCTAGCATGCATTTCTGAAAAACACAGCTTGGTCTCTTAATCTACAAGACAGTGTGTCCATGTGAATGTCCGAGCAATGGTCTGTCATGCTGAGGCACCAAATATTTATTCTATCTGGAGTTTCAAATATTCACTGTTTGTTCTTGGTTTAATCATACAGTGTGACTTAAATTTTATGCACTGTCCCATCTGTCTGTATTTTATTCTACATGTCTGTCTGGCTCGCAGGCCGTGCCTCTGTACTCTCCAGTACATTGAGGCAAAAACAGCCAGAGTGGCAAAAGAGTGGTAGAAGCAGAGCCAAGAACTACTGCAGGACATTATGGGAGTGTTCCTCTTTGTGGTAGTAAGCTTATATTGCTGTGTATGTGACTGTGTGCACTTTCCTTTGAGCTCTAAAGCCTCTCTTTTAGGCTAGACACTTTCCTGCAGTGTCCACCACATGCCATCCTCTCCCTGATGTTTTGAAAGCAGTCATATTTTTAGATGTGAAGTTGTTTTGTGTGTGCATGACTGGGAGACAGCCACTAGGCACCCTGTCCATTAAACCAAACTCTCGGTGTACAGAGACAGCAGTCTCGCCTCGGAGAAATATGTGTGTTATGCTGACTCAGAATTTTAATGTGTCCAATATCTCTTTAAACTTAATTTTACTTAAAAACTAACAGATATAAAACTCGCCTTGTAGACCACAGAGACACTGAGTAATCTGGAGGTTTTTGTTTTCCTCTATTTATTGTTTTTGTGTGTTTTTAGCATCAGACACTTATTGTAATGAAAACTGGCACATATTAACTGTGGTGGCAGCACCAGGAAATCGGTGAGGTGCCAACACAGTCTTACAGGAAGTATGAACCTCACACAGACGTATTTTCGCTAGCTAATATGGAGAGGAAGAGGGGTGGCGGATGTGAGAGGAGGAGAGACAGAAAGTGCATTTAGAGTGAGAGAGGAGGCGGTGAATTATATTAGAAATTGGAGGAGGAAGTGTGTGGAAAGATTGAGAAAATATGACTTCTTTGACTATTTGTTTTCTTTTTTGTGTGTTTATGACAGAAGTAGGAAAACTATTTGACATGAATACTAAATGTGTCCAATTTGAATCTATAAATTAAATAAAAAGGCTTATTCTGTGTAGCTAAGTCTAGATAATCTTACAGTATAACTGGAGTATCTATGTTTTGTGTGCTGATATTTAGCATTTTGCTACATTACTAGCATTTAAAAAATTTACTTTTAAAACTTTTCACCAAAACACAGTAATTGTGTCACTACAGTAAAACTGAGGTCAATTTGACATCAAAAATTTAAATGACAAAGATATGGAAAACATCTGATCTGAAGAATTTTTTTATTTTTTTATTTTACATTTGTAAAGAAATAACAGTAATTAATTATTTTTGATGGACACTTTAATTGATAGTGTAGGTTTTGTAAGCAAATGCATTTCATTGGCAAAGTAAGTCTGTCATAGTCTTTGGGCTTTTAGTAAATTATTAGTTTCACACCTTTATTAACAGATTTTGCCCAGTCGCATTTTGGCTTGGAGAGTAAGCACACCCATCTGTGCTCATTGGATAAGGTTTCTAATTAAAGCACAATTTTCCTGATTGACAGAGAAGGAAACTTAAGGTCAGGTTTATTGTGCCATAGAAAGAAAAGCCTAAATGTGCGTTTGTAAGAAAAACCTTTCGTTACACCTCATGTAATCAAGCAGATAATCCCTCTTGAAATGGTAACACAATAAAAATGAGAGTTGGATTTCTCAGTAAGAACAGATGGGATGTTTTCCTTGGTGTGCTTTTTGGAGTTTTCAATTTCACAAATACTGTACTGTACACCCAAGGTGGCAAATTCTCCTATCAAATAAACGAATAAATCTCAGATAGAATCCCTTATTAGCAGCCTAAAACACTTTAAAGAAGTCTGCAAACTCAGCAAATATGAAAGGATGAGTGGTGAAAAGACAAGCAATGTTTTCAGCCCAAGCCACAAATAATATGGCTGCCTGGACTCTCGTTATATTGTATCATTTGCAGTCTCTTCACCTCTGAGGCTGCTGGAATTAGTGCCTAGTGCCTCTGTTTGTGAGGCTAGTAAATCTTGAAATACTTGAGTTTGCTAGCCAAATCATGTACATAATGTGTTGGATAAACGTGTTGTGTTGAATAAATATATGCTGAATAATTCATGTGTTGAATAAAATGACTCAATTTATGCTTCGTATTTTAAATAAAGTCTGTGACCTGTGAGTCAAATAGATTGGTTTCATCAAGTTCCAAGTCTACATTGCCTCTATCTGATCTGATCATTTGTAATCTGGCACATGCTTTGTTGCTGATGATTTACATGAAACGCAGTTAAGTGCAACTTTCATTTTCAAGTCCATGTTTCAAGCTGCATTAGAAGTGAGAGCAGACATCTGTTTTTGCCCATCATTGTAATGACTGGCAATAATGATTCAGCGAACATTACTTAGACCTGCCTGTTTGAAAGTCTTTACATTTTTAGACTTGTAATTGTTGTTCATTGCTTTCTTAGATATGATCATATTTCCTTCTCTTCTGATGTACCTTTCAGCATGTTGAAATCAAAGTACCTTTCATAAGGTTACAATCACATCACTCTTTCATCTTATGGGTTTCATTGTCCTTTTGAACTCCTTGCACACATACAGTATTGGGTCTTGCCGTACAACTTGTGTGTGGTTTGAAATATCCATTTGTGTCTCTGTCCTCACAAGGATCCAAGACCTCTAGATTTAGGCTAATCCCTGCAGCCAAGCCATTGGAGAACCAAAATGTGGCAAACTATGCCTCAGCACCGAAGCCTAACATAGATCAGTCAGATTTTGCATCAGCCAGTGGGACATGATTCCTCATGAGAGGACTTTGCTATCTACATCCCCCATTAACATGTAATATTAATCTCAGACGTTACCATTTGTGGTGCATCCAGTGTCATGGAGTGCTCTGCTCGATGCCACAAGGTTCAGTACATTTCAGGTGTTGCTCTTTTTGAAGCTTTCAGCAGATCCAGTGTTTATCTTTAGAAAATACATCTTTGAAATATGTTTAAATAAATTCCAGTGGATTGGAATATCAGTGAAACATCCATTATAAACAGTTGTTAGTTTTAATTGAGCAGTGTTCAAATCTCATTCACAGCTTAAGTGGGGGATGGATTTTTTTTTCCTATTTGGTCTCTAAAATAAATTGTGCTGAAAGGATGCTAATTTCTGTGAACAACTATAGACGACATTTCCATTATTGGATTTTCCAGTGTGGTTTGCTAGCAGATTTAATTGGCTCTAAATAGATCATTTTTGTGTAGCATACCTTTCTAAGTTTAAGGAATACCATATATGCATATTCAGTCCTTCGGTTGAGACGTTAAACCGAGGTCCTGACTCTCTGTGGTCATTAAAAATCCCAGGATGTCTTTTGAAAAAGAGTAGAGGTGTGACCTCGGCATCCTGGCTCAATTCACCCATTGGCCTCTGAACACCATGGCCTCCTAACAATCCTCATATCTGCTGATTGGCTTCATCACTCAGTCTCCTCTCCATCAGTAAACTGGTGTGTGGTGAGCGTTCTGGCGCAATATGGCTGCCATCGCATCATCCAGGTGGATGCTGCACACTGGTGGTGGATGAGGAGATACCACCTGACTATGTAAAGCGCTTTGAGTGCCTAGAAAAGCGCTATATAAATGTAATTAATTATTATGATTTATTATATCCACACAGCACCGCCTAAAACTGCTTAATCTTTTAGATTGTTTTACTTCACTGTTAGCCTAAAATAAAGACTGATACACCCACCCCCACAAATGTCTATGCTTTCACTCCATATATTAACTAGCATCTGTAAACTGTTGAAGTGCAGTTTTTGCTAAACAGGTTTTTCTGATTTTGAAGTGATATAGGTTCATCCATTTACTAATAATAATACATGAACCGTCTCTTAAGTTACAAACAATAAAATCACTCCAGAAACAGAGTGAGTTATTCTTTGCTGTAGTATCAGAGGTTTAATGGTAAATGGGTTGTGCAACATGGAAAAATCACTGTGTCAGAGGCTGAAATGTATTAGAGCTCCCGAGCTTTCAATACTTCCTCTCAAATCTACTATTATTCTTTTTTTTACAGAAAGAATGGCTCTGCCTAAACTGCCAGACCCAAAGGGCTCTGTCTGGGCAACTTGGGGATATGCCACCTCCACCTTCTCCATCCAAGTTACCAGCCAAACATGAACCCACCACTATATCCTCCCCAGTCCATGCTGCATCCTCCACCCCTTCCTCTCCTGCACCTACTGCCACTGATACCCCTGCCAAAGGGCTAATACGGATGCCCAGCATAACTCAGGCCCCATCTGACAAGTCTGAGCCAGTCTCAGCCAAAGTTGATGCTAAAGATGTCATAAATACAGATGCAGAACAAGGGGTTACAACAGAGCCAGTACCGAAGAATACACAGGTAGTACCAAAAGAGATCAAAGAACAAGCACCTGGCACCCTAATTGAAAAAAAATTTCATCCGAGCAAATAGTTAAGGAAGATGCCCATCCTTCACCTCATGTTTAGGAGAGATAGCGTATGTTAAATGGGGAGATGCAGGACATGCTGAAACTGTCAAACAAACTGAAGACCCTACAGAGGTACAAAATGCAAAGAAAAGTGAGCCAGAACAGTGCCAGGTCCAAAATTCAGAATATGATAATACTTACGAAATGGAGCGTGAAAGCAGCCAGGAAGTACTTGTAATTGATAATGTTATTCAGACCCTTATGGTTAGTGACATGGAAACTATTTCAGAAGATGAAATAGAGCCACAATCTACTGAGACATCAGAGCTTGACAAGATCAAAATCACAGAGTCTAATGCAAGCTCTCTTATAAGCAAGGAACCACATAACCCAACCACAGAGAAACAGTCTGAAGAGCTCGCACAACGCTCAACTGTAAAGTAGATAACATGCCTGTAAAGGAAAGCTCTATCGAGGCAGCAACTACTGATCCTGACCAAAGTAGCACAGGGAATGTGCCAGAGAGGAAACCTGAAGCTTATGTGCAAACTGAGGCACCAAGAATTGAGTTCAGTGAGTCCAGTGATGATCGCCCATCCTATAATATAACTGATCAGGAAAAATCTGCAGAGCTAGAAAATAAAGTAGGTCAGTTTAAAAATGGGTTCATAGTGGATACCTTTTTCAATTTAAAGAAGAGCAGGATACAGAAACAACACAGTTAACCCCCCAAAATAATTTAAATGTATGTGACAAAGAAGAGCTTATTGTACAAATGCCAGAGATGAAGTAACCATTTGAAAAGTCAGAAGTCACTAGCAAAGATTCTAGTCTTATGGCAAATGATATGTCTGTACATAATAACGATGAAAATTCAGAAAAAAGTCTAACAGAAGATAAGATAGAGGTAGAGGACACATCACAGACACAATTAGATGAGCCTTCACCATTTCCAGTTATTGAACCCAACTTTACAGAAACAATATTGTTTTGTTGAAAAAGAGGATAAGCCACTGGAAAAGGAACAGATGAACACAGATAAAACAGAGCTGGAAAAATATATGCTGAATCAAGCAGGTGGAGATTGAGAAATCTTTGAGAACAGAGAGCAGAAAGTCACTCCCAAGACTATGTCTGACAACATAAAATTTGAATTTAGTTCTGAAAGCACTTTCTTTGAACAAGAGATTAGTCCAGATAAAAACATAGAGGAGAAAAAGATGGGGCATACATACGCTCCAGCCCTTCAAGAAGGTGCTCCCAAATCATCTGTTAATAATCGTAATGTTTCAGTGTTGGTAAAAAAAGTATTTCCAAAATAAGAGGAAATTAGGCAAATTCCAGACACTGTGACAGAAGAAGCTCTAGAGTAGTCTGTCATGCCAAGTGGTTTTACTGACCAGAAAATAGGACTCACCTCATCCCCTGTCGTAAGCCAGAATAAAGACATAAGAACAATATATAAGATTAAGCCTGAAGAGATGCAGTCTACCCAACAAACCCAGACGTTGGGAAAGCGATGGTAGAAGAAAAATGGCCAGAACATACGGATGTTAGACAGATTCCAGACTCTGTGACAGGAAAAGATCTAAAGCAGTCTGCCATGCAAAACAGTTATACTGACCAGGAAATAGAAGTTCTGTCATCCCTGATGGTCAGTAAGAAGGACCATCAGGGATGGTAAACCTGAAGATCTGCAGTCTACATAACAAGTCCAAACCCCTGCTGTAACATCTACTACATCTAGTGAAAAAGATAAATTAGCCAGTAAGGAGCTGATGGAAAAACCACTGGATGTAACTGACCTGGAATTCACCAAAAAAAAAACTTGAATCTACAGCAAAATGTGTGCCCCATAGCGTAGAACGTGATGTAGAGCTAGTTTCCCCACCATATACATTTAGCCAACAGGAAAGAAACAAATCAGAAGAGCGGAAATTGACCTCTGAACCACAAGAAAAATGGGACGATGTGTTACAACCATTGATAAAGCCTAGTAAAATTGATGAATCTGGAGAGGTAACTGTAGCTGTAGAGGTATAGATATCTTGTAGGTAAACTAGGTTCATTGTGTAGACACCTACAGTATCCAACATTTGATATTAGGTAGAGGTATAGATCAATTGTAGAAAATCTAGGTTAATTATCTAGACATCTACAGTATCCCAAAATGTATTTTATGTTGTTCTCATTTCTCTTTTTAAATATCATGCATGTTTTATTATGGTGGAAATCATAACATGACAAATTAAATATTTTTTTCTGTTTTGTAGAACAAAGATGGGGCTGCTGTCCCAGTGAAAGAGAGTGAGCTACTGAGGAAGCTTGATGAGAAAGATAAAGAAAGCAGTCCCACGAGTCCTACAGACTTGGCCAAATTGGAAAGCACTGTCCTTCCAATACTAGAGGCTCAGACAACATCTAAAGAGGAATCACAAACTGAAACTCCAAAGCTTAAGCGTCGACTGGAGGTGTTGCCAATGTCTCCAGAACCCAGCTCAGAGGATGACCAATATGGAGAAATTCAAGAGCAAAAGGCTGATGCACGAAAAAAAGAGCGGAAAAAACTTCTGGTTCCAAATGATATCGAAGGAGATTCTTTTGAGGACATTAATGAGGAAGAACCTTCACCTAAACTGCAAAGGAAAAAGACTGTTGGAGATAAGGAAGTAGAAATGGAGAGTCCTATGGATGAGGAGGATTTAATCCGGAGACAGATCATCGAGATGAGTGCAGATGAGGATTCATCACAATCTGATGAAGAAAACCTTGCCAGACGGAAAATTAAAGATCAAGAGAAAACGCAAATGGAACAAAATGCAAAAAAAGACGATAAGAACAAAAGTGAGTCATACAAGGTGAGACGTCTTCTCAAAAAGAGCAGTATCAGTCCAGAAGATGAGCCTGAACGGAAGAGTATTATCTCTGTAACTAAAATTGAAGAACTAGCTAAAGGAGAACAACCTTCAGTAGACAGTGGAGCTGGCATACGACATTTCAAAACAATTGAATTCAACAGTACAGCAAATGTACGTCAGACATCAGATGACGGTGAGCTAGAGAGTCTTACAGACTCTCCTGATGACAGGTCAAAAGGTGAAGGCTCTTCCAGTTTACATGCATCCAGTTTTACCCCAGGAACATCTCCAACATCTTTGTCTTCTCTTGATGAAGACAGTGACAGCAGCAGCCCAAGTAATGTTCAGTCAAGTGGTGAGGGCAAGCAGCAGAGGAAAGCAAAGCACCGGCAGCCAGGTCAGATGCTTCCTACTATTGAGGATTCATCAGAGGAAGATGAGCTGCGAGAAGAAGAGGAGCTTCTTAGAGAACAAGAGAAGCAGAAGGGCACAGGAAAAAAGTCAAAGAAGGACAAAGAAGAAATGCGTGCCCAGAAAAGGAGAGAAAGGCCCAAAACTCCGCCAAGCAACCTCTCACCAATTGAGGATGCATCTCCCACAGAAGAGCTACGACAGGAAGCAGAGATGGAAGAATTTCGCAGGTCTTCCTGCTCAGACCTCTCCCCAAGCATGGAGTCAGACCCAGAGAGCTTTGAGATTCTTCCAGAGAAGATTTTTGCTGTCCAAAAAGTGTATCAGTTACCAACATCAGTCTCCCTGTACTCTCCAACAGATGAGCAACACGTTAATAGTCAGTCCAAAGAACAGAAGAAAAAACAAGCATTAAGAAGTGCAGATGAGGCATATGAAGAGATTATGCTTAAGGTCAAATCTCCAACGAATGATGTAAAGGAACATCAACCTGATAAAGAATCACTTTATGGGGGCATGCTGATAGAAAAGTATGCATACAAGTCTCAGGATGATGTTGATGATGCATCCTATGAGCAGGAACCAGATAAACTTATTGTGTCAGAGAAACCCCAAAAAGCCCTGAGAGCACCTGATGAGGTTTATGAGGACATAATTCAAAGAAAGAAAGAGATGATACTTAAGGAGGAGGAGATAACACACAGTAAGCCAGAAGTAGATGCTTCTAAAGCAGAAACTGTGTTGCCTGATACTGACTTAAGCAAAGAGCAAGGCATTATGTCATCAAGCATCACAGGTCAGTCCAGAAAGAATGGAAAACCATTATTAGATGCAGAAACAGCTTATGAAGAACTTATGAAGAAGCAAAGAGGAGTACTAACTCCAGGAACCAGTCCAACTCAAGCAGGTCCTGATCTAGGTGGCATGGCACAAGGGCCAACAATAGCCCAAGTCGAAGAAAACGAGCCAGCTCCCATACGAAGAATACTGCCTATACCTGATCTGAGAGTGACACCGTGCTCATCGGGTGATGAGGAATCCGGTGAAGAGAGCATTGCTGATCAACCACAAGACTCTGAGAAAACCACGGTTTCAGTTACAAATATTGAACCAGAACCACTTGTGAATGAGACTTTCCAGACAACATCAGTCTCTGAGCCAGTTGTAGGTGATTTGTCAGTGCAAAGAGAAGTAACATTGCCTGCAACATTAAGTGATTCACAGGATGCCATAGAGAAAGATGTAGGAATTGAGCAGACAGGTGTTGTTGACTTGTCCAAGTCATTAGCCTCTAGTCAAACTGACTCTTTTACATCACCAGTTCCTAGTGTAATTTCAAGTCCATCGACCCCAGTAGTTGTAAATGTATCAACTTTGCCCACAGTACCACAATATATAGTATCCACTATACCTAGTGTTGTATCATCTGCTCCACCAGTCCCTCCCAAACCAGTAGCATTACACAGAGCTGCATCTCTGGAAAAAGCAGACATTCCAGTTCCTCCACCCTTACCCCCTCCAACACTACCCAAACCCTCTATGTATCCCAAAAAGACTCCACCACAGGTCCCCCCAAGAACTACTCCAGTTGGCATGTCAACCACAGGGGAGAGTGTACCAGTAAGACAGCCTTTCACTCCAGGCTATAAGCCTCATGTCCCTCCTCCTGTACCACCTAAGCCATCCTCTATCCCTGCAGGCCTAACATTTAGTCACAAACCTGGGGAGACTGTTAAACCACCCATTGCTCCCAAACCCATAGCTGGTGCTCAGCCACCCTTTTCTGCCCATACACCTGCAAGACCTTGTATACTGAGTACAAGCAGTGCAGATAGTGTCCTTAATCTAAGTCCTTCTGCTGAAAGTAAGACCCCATCTCCTCTAAAGTCCCCTACATCACCCAGGTTTGGCAAGGTTTTACGTGACACATATGTTGTTATTACTTTGCCATCTCAGCCTGGTTCACCTACAGAAGGTATCACAACCCAAGCCTCAATAAATCCTAGCCAAGAATCACTTCAGAAACTGCCTCCTTCACCACCTCAACCACATCCACATTCACAAACAACTAGAGTACCATTGGCATTTACGCGAATTGCTGAATTTATTGAAAGCCAAGAAATATGTGGTCCAGAGAATATAGTTTCTAGCAAGAGTCATGTCTATGAGGCTATTTCAGCCTCAACACAGCCTCAGTCAATTATTCCAAATGTTGGTGTTCAGTTAGTTGCCACTGAAGTCCAAAGAACCACAGTGTCTGTTATGCATGATAGTACACCTCCTCCAAAACCCATTCCAAAAATCATTGCCATCTCTGTAGTTCAAGAAAACATAAAACCTGAACCAGTTCAAGTGCAGAATTGTCATGCCTACCATCCTGGTGAGGTGGTGGATCTCCGAACCCCAAAGACAGATGCAGAGACATATATGAAAGGTGTGGATCTGTCTTCCTCTGAGTCAAGACGACAGTCCCTTGCTATTGATAGTGGTGGACATCATCAGAGTGCTGTGCAGTCATCTGTAGTAAACCTAAGCACTGATACTTCCTCAGTATCAGTTGTTACTGGCAACATCACCATCCTCACATGCACAGCCACTGTAGCTTATGATAGTGATGCATCTCTGTCTACATCAGTGCCTCTCCAACTTACAACAGCTAAATCATTTGAGCCTGTGTCTCAAATTATTTTCAGGCCTGTGGAATCTCAACCAGAGAAACCCATAAATCTTTCTACAACAATGGGTAAAACTCTTCCTGTAACAATTGCTCCTACGATTGCAAGCAATGGCATTGCTGCAACTGTACCCCCTCATCTAGAAATAGGATTATCCGGTGCAGTTGACCTCACCACAGTAAAACCTGCACAGACTGTGGTTGCAATGAATGGGTCCACTGCAGAAGTGGTTACTGCTGTAATTACAGAGGATGATGGAAAACCAGTAGATCTTACTGCTGGAAGAAGAGCAGTCTGCTGTGATGTAGTCTACAAACTTCCTTTTGCGAGCAGCTGTACAACTCAGCAGCCCTCAGCTCCATTACCAGAGGATCGTTTTGGCTACAGAGATGACCATTATCAATACGATCGTACTCCATATGGTATGAGAGGTCTTGGTGGCATTAAACCCTCGATGTCGGACACTAACTTGGCAGAGGCTGGTCTCTTTCTATATAAAAGTAAACATAGTTATGATTACAAGGAGGCCACTGAAGGTGCTGTAGACCTGACATCTGGAAAAATCTCGCTGGCAGGTCAGTATGAGATTGAAGATCTTTCTTCTCAATATCATTTTGAGTTACCTCTACTTACTCCAGGCTGATTTTTTTATGATTGCCTGTATTCCTTTTTTGGGATGTAATTTTGCAGTTTTTATTTTATTATGATCTTTTTTTTTGCATGTTGCTGCATGCTATTCAGTTTACTTTTTGCTGTTTTAATTTTCATCCTTTGCATGGTGCATGGTTATCTCAATGCTGTTACCATTGCACTATTTGTATGTGCTGAACTCTAACAAAATGAACTTTTAACAGGTGAAGCTGTAGACTATTCAAACAAGTCTACCGTAGTGTGCACTGGAATGACAGTTCCACAGTACACTCAAGGCAGGATTACTTCAGCACTTGGAACACACTATGGTGTTTCTAGTGTCCTAAGATCTTCCAATGGTATTGTTTATTCTTCTGTAGCAGCACCTGTTCCTTCTTCATATGCCATAACCACCCAGCCTGGCTCTATCTTCAGCACATCCTACAACACTATATCAGGCATGCACACAAGTGATACTATGCCATCACTGTCAACTTTACAGAATCAACCTTTCACCAGATCACACAGCTTTCTTTCAGCAATTGCTGTAACCACTGCAGAAGAACAAAGTGACTTACCATTAAATCTGGAGACTGTTGTTTCAAAGACTGGCCTTTCCACAGCTCTCTCAGATGTAGTTGCTACAGTCACCACAGTGGCAGCAATGGATACCTACACAAATGCTTCACTTGAGGCAATTGCAGCCTCTTTAGAAGCTCTATCTTCACCTTTGGTTCCAGGAGATGGACAGTACCAGATGGAGCGTGAACTTCTTGAGCTAGAGATGATGAAGCAGCAACGCTTGGCTGAAGAACTTGAATGGGAGAGACAGGAGATACAGCGGTTCCGTGAACAAGAACAGCATTATGTGCAGAAGGAGCTGGAAGAACTTCAGGCTATCAAACAGCAAATACTATGCCAGCAAGAAGATGAGAGACAGGCCCACCTTTTGATCCAAAAGGAAACTTATGCTCAGCAACAGGAGCAGTTAGAGCAGATCCAGAGACTCCAAGAACAGCTCAGACAGCAGTTGGAGGAGCAGAAGTTCAGGCAGATGTATCCAGTGGAAGTACTGCCAGAGGCCCTTGTTGTGACGGGGGAACGAAAAATGGACAGTTGCTGCCAGACTGATGAGGAGGATAATACTGAAAAGGCCTACACTGTAGGAAGGAAAAAGAAAAGTACAAAGAAAATTGTTGATAGCTGTGTACAGACAGATGACGAAGACCAAGATGAATGGGAAGTTCCTGCTCGAGGCAGGCGCAGTAGACCACGTGGTGGCAAAAATGGCATGGGTGAAGGAGGAGCTGTTTCAGTTCAGTCCCTAACTGAAATCTCTGTACAAACAGACTCCTCAGGAACACTTAGGGGCCACTCTGTGCAGGTAGATACTAGAGTAGATTATGCTGATTCTGATAGAACGTCCTCTCCAAAGAGACGTCCCACTCCACTTGATATAGGTCAGTCTTCTCACCTCAAAGCAGATGCCTCTACACTTCAGGCTATCCCAGGTCCCCCCAAATCCCCTAAAGTACTGTACTCTCCGATTTCCCCTTGTGTATCCCCTAGCAAATCTCTTGAGTATTTGTCCTATGAAAAATCCCTTGGAGACTCCAGCCCACAGAGAATAAACTCTGCCACAGATTTATCTAAAGGCTCACCAAGTCCTTTGGTTCCCAAGGTCATACAAAGGTCAATGTCTGACCCCAAACCCATGAGCCCAACTGCAGAAGAAAGGGCTGCAGCAAATTTCCAGTATTCTGAGGGTTACTCTGTGAGTATACGTGATTTTTTTTTTTTTAAATAAGTGTTTAATTTTTCTAAGACTCCTCTCAGCTTGTAAAATTACTTGCTCTTTTCCTAATTCTTTGTTAATCTATGATTTCAAATGTTTAATGCCTTGAGGCAGTTTTATCAAATTGTTTTTCTTTAATATCTTTATGCTGTTGTCCAGCTTACATTGACTCTGAATCATTGTATTCTTGTTCTAGTTCTCTTTTATTTTTCTAATGTTGTCCCGTACCCAGTAGACAATGACATGCTAGCTGTCTTATTAAAGGTTTAGTTCATCCAAAAATGAAAATTAACCTGTTTTTTACTCACCCTCAAAGCATTATAGGTGATGTGACTTTCTTCTTTCAGACAAATCCAATCCAAGCTATATTAAAAACTGTGCTCTCTAGTGGTCCGCCGATATATCAGCCGATATTTTTTCTAATATCAGCATCCGCCGATAAGTTTTCCTATTTGGCCGATGCATTTGAGGCGGAATGGCGTTGAGAATGGCAGTGTCTAAGAGCACAGTGCTCACTTTCTCCCCTCTTGTTTGCTTACGTCGTTTAACAGTTCTGTTTAATACGGAGTGAAAACTGTCTAATAATCAGATAGAACTGTTAAACGAAGGAATTCAAATGCATACAAAAAGTATTACAATTATTGCTTTTATATTATTAGTAATAGAAAGGCAAATATTATAATACTTTCTTATTTGTCGTTAGCATTCAGCAAATATGCATTTATATATTTTAAACAATTTTTTCAATGACTAATAAACATTTAATTTCACAAACCTTGCAGACCTGTGAAGTGTGCATTTGTATCCTGCATGATGACACAAACTTCCCAGAATAATGAGTGCCCTGTTGTTTACAGTGTTTACTTCCTTTTTAATATTATTTTTATTCAATATTTATTTATTTGTGAAAAATAATTTGTCATCTTAAGTATATTTAACACATTTATTTTTTTTTATCCATTTTCAAATTTCTTGAATATTAATAAAAATAAAATTATTATATGTAATGTAACTTAATTGGATTTGTTTGAAAGAAGAAAGTCAAATGTAAATAGAAAGCTTTGAGGGTGAGTAAAACACAGGCTAATTTTTAATTTTGGGTAAACTAACCCTTTAATATTTTCAGTGCTTGCCCTTTTAAAGGCAATGCAGCAGCACAGCAGATATAGAGAATGTGTTTGTTTTCCCAGCCATGGCATGTCTGACATAAGTTAACAAAAGCTTTTTCATTTTACCATTCTCCTTTATTCTCAAACTAGAAAACTTAAGTGTTGGTTACTCGTTCTTAAAGTTCTGTTAAACACTGTGCACTGTGGTTGTTCCTACAAATATTTAAGCTTAATTTTTACTTAAAAACTGTTTTCTCATTGACACTCATATTGCTCTTTTTATTTGTCATTGAAAGGGAAAGGGATCTCCAAGTGGAACTCCATCTGGCACCCAAAAAAAGGTTAAGAGAACCCTTCCTAACCCACCTTCAGAGGAAGAAGCTGTTAATGCTGGTCAAACAGCCTACAGCACTGGCTCAGCTCGTCGTCGTCTCTGCAGGAGCACTAACATGGCACGGGCAAAAATCCTGCAGGACATTGACCGTGAACTAGACCTGGTTGAGAGGGAGTCCTCAAAACTGCGTAAAAAGCAAGCTGAACTGGATGAGGAAGAAAAGGAGATTGATGCCAAGCTGCGTTACCTGGAGATGGGCATTAACAGAAGAAAAGAGGCATTGCTCATTGAAAGGGAGAAGAGGGAAAGGGCCTATCTGCAGAGTGTTGCAGAGGACCGTGATTACATGTCTGACAGTGAGGTGAGTAACATTCGTGAAACAAGAATTGGAGAGGAAGTCAGTGGACATGGGCTTGAGAGACCACGTACTGCACCACAGTCAGAACTTGATGAATTTGTTCCTCCACAGACCAAGCATGACCAATATGGAAAATATTCCCATTCCCACTACCAATACCCACAATACCAGCAGTCCCTGTACCAGCCTCAATCACCATACCAATCCCAGTCTATCTACTCGTCTAATCCTTCTCTGACTGCCTCACAACAACAGAGCTACCACCAAATGCTCTTGCTTCAGCAGAAAGCCAGAGAACAAGCTGCTCTCCTCTCTGAATTAGATTCTACCAAAATAGCCACCGACTATGACACGTCATCTTTCTTGGGAGGAAAATATGGTAACCACCTTGACTTGAATAGCCTAGAAGAGCATGCTGGAAGCATGGCAGTCAGTCCTATGTCAAATGTATCTGCTGACTCCTTCTATTCGGACTTAGAGCAACATCAAACACCAAGGAGCTATATGATTTTAGAAGATGCAGCAGAACTGGCAAAAAGCACTGGTAGCCTTTCATCTGCCAGCTATGGCATTGCTGAAAGGGAGCTAGCAAAAGCAGAGCGTCTTCTGAGACACACTGCTGCAGATGTTGGTACAGACTACCTGGGCAGCTCCTCCAGACTTCACTCCTATGGTAAGGCTCAAGATGAAGAGGACCCAATGGAAGAGCCATTTGAACTAAAGCTTTTAAAACAACAACTGAAACAGGAGTTCCGAAGAAGCACAGGGGGCACTGAAAGCTTAGAGCAGCTTGCTGGACTCTCACATCACTATACCCTCAGCACTGGGGTATCTAGTGGAGGCTACAGGGCCTTCCCCAAAACTGATAAGTATAGCATCAGTAGACTGACCTTAGAGAAACAGGCTGCCAAGCAACTTCCAACATCTATGCTCTACCAGAAACACAAAAACACCAACATAGGCAAGTACTCCTCCATCCAGGATAGCAGGGCTCTGGAAACAGACTATAGTAGTTACTTGGGGTCCAGTAGTGCATCTCCCAGATCAAGCAGACTTCTGCAGGATGAAATCACCTTTGGGTTACGCAAGAACATTGTCGAACAGCAGAAATACCTGGGCTCCACTCTTGGGGCCAATCTGGCAGGTTCACTCAATCTGGGCCAAAGCTTAAATCTGAGCCCAGGCATGAGGACCTCTTTGGGAGAAGACTCTGCTTATCCTAGTGGAAGTAGGTCACGTCCTTCTTCTAGACCCTCCTCTGTGTATGGCCTTGACCTGTCCATTAAAATGGATACCTCAAGTTCATCTCTAAGGCTCAAATCAGAAGGTGACCCCTCCTTAGACACCTCAGCTTTCCAAGCTCCATCAGGCAGGTCAAAACCTACAAGCCTGCCCCTTGTACAAGGTGGGCGGGGACGTATTCCTATTGTGGCACAGAATTCAGAGGAAGAGAGCCCACTGAGTCCAGTGGGTCAGCCAATGGGCATGGCACGGGCATCGGCAGGTCCACTCCCACCCATATCTGCCGACTCCCGTGATCAGTTTGGGTCATGTCTGTCCCTCCAAGAACCTCAACAGCAACATCTCAGAGAAGATCCTTCAAGAGGGCGTGGCTATGTGCTAATGGATGATCTACAGGGCACCATGTCTGATAGTGAAGGTAATTTGTTTGTCCACAGACTGTCTTCTTGGAGTGACTCTTCATACACTTTTCCAGATTTTTATTTGTCTATGTCTCATCTTGTAAGTGTTCATTCCTGTCTATATGAAGGCATCAGTTCTCTGCTTATAACTGATTTTCTGTCTTGTTTTAGCTTTCTTGTCCTATGCTTAAATAATGAAAGAATCACACAGTCCCAGTTGTCTTTCTATAGTAACATTTCTGTGGTATAATTACAGTTGGGTTTTAATATTTTTGTTGATTTCTTAATAGACTAACTTTTTGTTTCTGTGTGAACTCTTAGGGGCCGTTCACATATCGCGTCTTTTGCTTGCTCAAATTCGTTATTTCCAATGTAGGCGCGTGTGGCGAGTAGGTCGGGGCCGAGGGACGTGGGAACAAGGATTGAGGCCGGCGGAATGATTGGGAAATCAGCGACACCTGTGCCCCACCGCCGGTCTCGAGTCCCACGTAGGAGATGGAAGGATATAAAACTGGAGCGACGATAGTGAAGGACGAGAGAGGACCAGGCCTGGGCCTTATTTTATGTTTTGGTTTTTATTTGAGCGCACCAGTCATCCGTGAGGGGCTGGTGCACTGTTTTGTGTTTATTTTGATCTATTAAAGTGTCATTTTGGATTGTGCGCCGGTTCCCGCCTCCTTCTTCCTGATGATAAGGAAGATTTTATTATTAAAGCGCGCAATATGCGTGCTCATAATGGAAGCGACGTGGTCGGGACACGCACGCGGTGCGACGCGCACAGTGGGTCATGTGACAAGAACTAACCAATCAGCTTCATTCTTTCCCGTAACAACGTTGAAAGCTCAGCTAAGATGATTTCCGCATCTTCATGGAGAGAGCACTTCATGGTTGCTTAGCAAAGGCAGACGGCTCAGGGGCGTAACTGCCCGAGCGCTTTGGAAAGAAGGAGAAAACGGCGCGCCTAGCATTTTCCATGCATTTTTAGGCACGATATGTTAACGACCCCTTATAGTGCATGCTTTCAGTCTTTGTATTTTTTTACTTTTTTTTAAATTTACTGTACTAATACTGTGCTGTACTGATAAAAACTTACACTAACAATGAAAGGACATATTATAAATCTCTACTGTAATTAACATAAGAATAGTCTTACAACCCATTTTTAGTTTTTAGTTAAGCTGCTTGTAAACAATAGAGCTGCACGTTATCTTTTAGTTATTTAGTTAACTATAAAGTGCCTTATAGCAAAAGAGTCATAGTATAATTACACAGATTATCTCTTAATTTAATTATTTTGTATTGCTTTATAAATATGTTGAATTATATGTAAAACCTATAACAACAAACTGTATTAATGAGATGTTTTTTATATATAAGGTTGGGTAGAAATGTTACAATTTTGTTAAAAGAAGTTTCAGTTTCCTTACATACAGAAAATGTTATAGCATACAGACTATATAAAAAATTTCATAGCCCATGCAAACTTCTTTCAGTGATAGATGATACTCTTCATGCATGTTGCTAGCATGTACCAGAGTAAATATTACCATGCCAGTCTGTGTTTGCATGTTTGATGTTCCTATAATAAATAGTACAAGTGATGTGCTTGTTTCTTCCTGTTTGGTTTTTAATAAACTCTTCACTTTCTTGCATGTTCAAGAAATCTGCTATCTTTTTCACTTGGGAACTAATAAATGCCTTCAAATAGAAAGGTCTATGCTTTTTCTCAGCTGTGTGTTTAATTAAACCATTTAAACTATAGTTTTAAGATTGATGAGATCAAAACAGTAGTTGATATGCATTGCATGCCTCTTCCATTCGCTATCTATGAAATGCATGAAATTACTTTAACTTCATTGTACAATATAAAAACATGAATATTGTAATTGTTAAACCTTATAGAGCTAAAGAATCACAACCACAGAATGCCAAGCTCAAACCCAAAATACAAATTTTTACCAAAATATACTTTTTTTTTTTCATTTATCTGAAAAGTAATTGACTCATACACTTAACAGCATATGATGTGTTCATCATATGTGCCCTCTGGAAGTAAATGCATTTGCCTTGGTTACAGCACTAAGTGAATCCCTGGTGGGTTTGAGCAGAGACGATCCAGGAAACTCACATGAGAATGTCACAAACGGTAGAGTATAACCACCTTAGACTCCTGCACATCTTCCATCTCCCCCACACCCCTTCTACCATGACCACCCACCTGACAGTCACCCAACCAAATCGACTGCAAATTAATCTCCATAACATGTTGCAGGAAGTATGATGAATTTGCATACTAATGTAATGCTGTGCTATTGCATCTGTAATTAAATTGGAATGTCACACTCCTTTCTCTCTAAAAATAACGTTCATTTTCTCAGTTTAAGCTACTGCAAATTTTACCAGTTTGGTTAACAAAAAACATTCATATAACACTAGTAATAGCTTTCCATATCAAAATATTTTTAAAGTAATGACTTCCTGATAAAAAATGGTAATGCTTATGAAGCTATACACAATAATAGTGCTCCATGTTAGTGAGTGTTTGAGCATGTAACAGGATCTGCATCTAACATATCATTTTACATCTGAATGTCAAGTCTGTAAACAATAAAATTGTCTTCTGTTAAATGTTATCCACTTGTCCATAACAAAATCTTGACATCTAAAATACCTTTGAATGTAAAACCCTATAACACGCTCCTTTTGCACATTGTAGCTGAAAGACCCATACCAACACCAATAGAAGATACTATGCCAACATATTTCTTATATCTCTGTCTGTCAGTAACCCATGTTTTATGAAAACATCTGATTTTTAAGGGAAGGTACAGTAGCAAAAAGACTTGCCCCAAATATTTTAACAAATTCTTATGGAGAATTATATATAGAAAAAAGAAATACAATCTTACGACTTGTATCCTCAGGGTTTGTTTTAGTTTTAGGTTTGCATGCAAAAATAACTGCTCTACTTTATATAACCATTTCCTTTTCTGTCCCAGATGGCTCTATATTGTTTGAATTTGAGACTGCATGTACCTTAGCTGTCTCTAGGACCTGATATTACCAAAGGATCTTTAGAGGTTTGTTTTAACAGACCGACAAGCAAGACTAATGTTTTAATTTCCATCTGTTTTTCTGAAGCGTACCACCTGCGACGGGAGGAAACTGACTGGTTTGATAAACCAAGAGATGGACGCCCAGAGAACGGACAAGGGGATAGAAGACAGGTAACACAGATGGTTTTTGCATTAGCATTTCATCACGATTAGGGAGGAGCAGAGAATATTCACCGCAAGAAACCTAACAAATGAGACCTTTCTAGAAACCGGGTCTTCAGAAAAAAACAACAACCGTATTTAGATTCACTGTAAAAATTAATATCACAGTTTTCCACATAACATATAATTGTGTGTAAAAGTGTTAAGAAAATGAAGTCTGATTCTGCTAATTCAATGTCCCTTTAGGGAAAGCCAGCACACTACCCGTTTCCTTATGCCAGATTAAAATTACAGAGGGATCCCAAAGATCGTAGTGTATCAGGTAAGTGCATCCTGTCTAATACTCAGTGCTGTGCTGCTTGGCTTCCTGACATGCTCCAACAATGTAGACAGATGTTTAAGATAGCTGCGCCTGATAAAAGAGGATCTGTTCGCTTACCAGACCATCATGGAGAGATGCCCGAGGCTTATGTCATGCAAACATTAGTTTGACCAAGCTGAGACAGCATTGGCACAGTTTTATTTTATACCTACTACTAAACAACACATTAGCTCAACTCTAGTTTCCCTTTAGCCTCCTCTTGTGGCACTCCGTTTTACCACATCATTGCACAAAAAATGTCAACAGACACAAAACCGCTGGGCCAAAGCACATCAGCAGTCTAGCCTCTTCTCATGCTTTGGTATGTCATGCACTGTAGGTGTGGTTGATTCCCCTCGATCTCCTGTATCAGTGTTCTTATAAGCATTGTTACGGGGCAGACATTACTCAGCAATGTGGCAGATTGGCATTTCTCCAGTTTAATCAGTCTTCAAAGCTCAAAATGGTGTGTAATTCACAAATTGGATTATCCTTGTATTTAGAAACTGATGAATAAACCAGTGCCTTAAATAAATAAGGCTATAGTGAATGCCCTGTGCTGTGGCTGGTGGATTTGTTGCACTGTATTTAAGGTAAAGGAAGGGTCTGTGTGTACCATGATTCTGAATTACAGGATGTACTGTGTGTCTTCGAACGGTCATGGTCACAGTAACAGTTTTAAGGGAATCTAAAACGCCATTTACATTTCTGTGTTGATTATAGAGGCACTATTTTTTTTCACACATTTGCGCCAGTGAATATTCTCATGGTAGTTTTATTTATTTATTTTTTAATCAGTTTTTGTTTCAGGTTAATACCTTGACTAAAAAGCTAGAGCATTATATACAAAAATATACAGTTTGTTGAACACACTTATGGCCTGCTAATAAGCCTATTATAGATTTGTCAGCAAAATATAAAACGTTAAACAATACAAAAATTTAGGTAGCATACAAAAATATCAAAAATATCCAAGGTCTGGCAACAGTTAAAAAATCTAGCTTGAGTTGATTCTTGTGTGGTTTTATTGACCTTTATTTTTACCCAATAGCTAAGTAAAATGTGATTGTATTGGCATTTTTGTTCAATTGGGTTCACAATAGTATTCTACACTCTTTAAAAAAAGTACTGTATTGAAATCCGTGGTTCGGTGATCTTTCTTTAACATTCATTGCACAAAATGTGCTTTACAGTGGAAAAAGGTTCTTCATATATGTTCTTCACATTAAGACGTTTTCAAGAACATTAAGGTTCTTGGGAGATCCCAAAATGGTTCTTCTATGGCTTCTCTGAGAAAATGCCATTTGAAATATTTTTATAACAGTGTAATATTAAATGGTTTTCAAAATATGGTGGGTACTTGAAAACAATATGCATAAGTAATTGGATTTCTGACTTTAAAATCTTAGTTACTAGCCCTTGTGGCAAATAGCCCTGGTCTCTCCTAAACGTGCACACTAAAAAACAACTATTTTATTCTGTTAATTCCAAAGAAACAAATGGAAATTCACTGATAGAACAATAAAATAAAAACGAGACAGTCTTCTAGGCTTGTTACCATCTAGTGCGGTTTTGGACCACATTATGTGTATGCAATACTCTTTTCTCACAGGAAATGGACTGGGCATCCGTGTGGTTGGAGGAAAAGAGGTCCCGGACAGCAATGGGGACATTGGTGCGTATGTTGCCAAAGTATTACCTGGAGGAGCTGCGGAACATACGGGGAAGATTGTTGAAGGTAGGCACCTCAATGAAAGATGGTTACACTTTTAAACCCGTCAGTGAGTTCTCTGTTTTGTTTAAGCTGAAGAGGTGTTTTGATGTTCACTGTCTCTTAGAGCGGGAGAGAAGCACATCTGTTAACATTAAGGGGCACAAAGTGACATGATATTTCAGAGTAGGAGACAGGAAAAACAAATGATGCTAATCCACGCAATTCTTCACCTCCAGACTCATTCATGACTCATTCTTGATAGAGAAGCAGAAAATGAAGTTTCAGGTTGATGATTGTGTTTCCTCTGCATTGTACATCGGCGGTGTAGGTGTTGGGCACATCAAATGAGAGTTGAGGGTTACATTTATATCAAAACTTTGACTGAAATGTGTCTGGTGAGTTCAGCTGAAAAGAGTTTGAGGTTTTACTGCTTTAACACTGTGTTGCAATGCCATTATGTAAATGTGCGCTTTATAAAATCAACATTGACCTCATTGTGACAGATTCGTCCATCGATGGCTGACGGCTAGAGTTTCTTGTTGACTTGGAAGAATCTTATCAGACTTTTGGAATAAAACCCAAAATGAGATCTAAATTGGATGACTGCTTTGGACTGTCTTGACGGACTATGAGCCATTATGATGGAGCTGAATTTTACAACCTCTATTGAATCTAGTTGTGACGGAGACATTAACACTCTCTTTTTCAGCAGTGGTGAGAGTGAGCACAAAGTGTTGTATATTAGCTCTCCTTTGGCTCCCACTTTTGTGCTGTTTTCTCTCGGTCATAATTAACAAGGGTCGGCATAGACGGCGAGAGGAAAGTGAAGCTGGAGGGAGTGAAACTGTCTTTGCACCGGCTTATTTATGAGGCTATATACAACGGCTGGGCTTTGTGAGAGAACATTCTTGGCTTTGACTGGGACTGACGCTTCACATCCGTCTTCCTCCTCCTCCTCTCACACTCTCTATCAAATATCACTTTGTATTTAGACATCTGATTTCTTAGCTGCATACTCTTCTCTTCTCTTCTCTTCTTTTGTGTCATTCATCTTGATTATCCTGTCTCACCTCATCTTGTCACTTACTGTGTGGTCTCTTCTATTCTCATCTTGTCTCATTTCATCTTACTGTATATAGTCTCATCTTTTCTCTTCACATCTTCTCATGTCTACTCTTTCAGCTGGGACTTCTCATCTAATCTTATTCTCACGTCTACTCTTCTTGTCAGTTTGTTTCTCATATTCCCATCTTTTCTCATCTTGTCTCATCTCTTCTCGTCTTTCTTTCTCATCTTGTCTTGACTCTTTTCTTCTGATCTTTTTCTTGTATCTACTTTCATTTAATCTTATCTGATCTCTTCTTTACCCTTTTCTTGACGTGTCTCTCAACCTTTCTCAGCATCTTTTCTCATTACATCTTGTTCCTTCTCTTCTATTTTGATCTTTTCTCATACTCTACTTTTGTCTCATCTCATCTTGCTTTGTCTCTTCTGGCATCAACATCTCTCTTCTCAACTTGTCTCATCTCTTTCTATCTGGTCCCTTCTCTTCTCTTCTCTTTTCTCATCTCATCTCGTCTCTTCTCATCTCATCTCTTGCCCCCTCTCTTTTCTTTTGATCTGGTCTCATTTCATCGTTCCTACATATTGTCCCAGCAGCAGCTGAGGCTTCTCAAGGGTAAAATGTCAAATGTTTATACTTGCTATAAGTGTGATTATGCATGCAGTCTTCATGGTTACAACAGCTATGTGACTCGTGTATCTTTTTCACTTAGCAGAACAAGCTGGTGTTAAGCAGTGGAGTAATGTGAACGGCAGTTCAGTTTCTCACATTAAACTATATAATCTGTGAGTGTGTATATTTATAGTACATGACATGCGTACACATTCACCTCCAGGGACCCCAAGCATCCACCATAATGTGGGAGTTTCGAAACGTCCAAAGCGGGCCTACCTGGCCTACCTGAAGACACGTTTTCATCTGTGAAGGTGCACCAACAAAATGGTTTCAGTTTGCTGTGACTTGGAGTGAACTCTGCTGCACGTGTTTCCCTCTACTCTCTCACAGGGTTTCTACAGCATGCATCATTTAATTGAAAGACATCATGTTTGGTGTTGCAATGCGTTTCACAGCGTGTTTGAGCTTCCAGATTGTGAAGACTAAAATGTATCCAGTGGTTGATTTTATGTCTGTCTGTGTGTGTGTGTTTGCACAGGAATGCAAGTTCTGGAGTGGAACAGCATTTCCTTGACTAGTAAGACGTACGAGGAGGTGCAGGGTCTGGTTGGTCACCAGGTTGGAGAGGCGGAGATATGTGTCAGACTGTGAGTGCCAGATTTGCATAGCAACTTACCATTTAAATGTGTTTTAGGTCATTTTAACTTTCACTTTCTATCTACTAAGAAAGTTGTACAGCTTGAGAAACGAGTAGTACTTGTTTGGAAAGATTAGTGCTTAGTTATTGTCTTAGAAGTAAAAATAAAACACAGTTCCTAACTCATTTTGTATTCTGCATTCTGATGTATTTCTTAATGAAACATGATATTTAATAAGAAGTAATGTAGGGCAGGAATAAATCATGAAAGATTGGGATTACATATTTTTTTATGAAAAAAAGGGGTTAGAGGGAAAATGTAAAAAGGACTTGTGACTTCAATCAGAAAGTTAAGCCATTTGAGAACGAAAAAAGTAATTTTGTTACAAACCATGAGTGTAAATTTAAGAGAGCAAACAGGATCCATTCACAGAACTTTTTGTCTTTTGACCATGATTTTTCTTTTTGTCATTTCCAGTGACATAAATATGCTGTCTGATTCTGAAAGCTCCCTCCTAGACCTTCAAGACCAGACCAAAGGTGAGAACCTCCAGTCAGGGGAGAAGACAATCAAATGATGATGTCCTAATTAACCTCAATGGGACTTTACCACTAACTTCTGACTTGCGTTTATAAATATACAGGAGACAGACCTCCACGGTCACCAGGTGTGGACCCTAAGCAGCTGGCTGCCGAGCTGCAGAAAGTGTCCCAGCAGCAGGTGCCATCCTCCACTGCATCAGCACTGGATAAAGCCTCAGCATCCACTGGCTCCAGTGCGGTTCCTAGCCCTTGCCAACCTGGTTCACCCTCTGTCAGCAAGAAACGTCACAGCAAGGTATGCATATGCCATGCACACGCAATTATTTGATGCCTTTTTGTATACAATGAGGTAAATGCATAACGGCGTCTTTTCTTGCTGCTGATGTTTTGTTTCTTAGACCTCTGAGGCTGCAAAAACTCAGTCCCTCCCAGTGTCAGGAGAGATCCAGGTAGATTTTGGCTCTCATTAACGCAGCTATAAGAGTAGCTTATTCAGCCCGTGGAAAACCTGGAAATGTCAGGAAATTTTAAAATAGTGTTTTACAGACCTGCATATGTGGAAATTTCTATAGCTGATATAACTCTTCTAGTTATGCTCAGCTCTAAAATATTTCTTCAGCTAGAAATTGCTCATTATGAATGCATTCTCTATCATGTAAAGTGAATGAATTGGTCAGAACCCTGCTTATTAATCAACAGAATGTATTTATGCCATATTAATTTATCTTTTTAGTAGTGGAGAGTAGAAAAAAAAAATATTTCTTTCTTTCATTGATTTTGCAGCTTCAGATAAATTATGACAAACAGCTGGGAAATCTCATCGTCCATGTTCTTCAAGCACGAAATCTGGCTCCTCGAGACAATAACGGCTACTCGGATCCGTTCGTAAAAGTTTACTTGCTGCCGGGTAGAGGGTAAGTACAAGTAGTGAACCTACCCCTAAACCTAACCCTACCCAGTGTAGTTACCTTGTATTACCATTACCTTTCTTAGATAAATACACTGTAAGTACACTATAAGTACATTTTAGTACACATACTGTAAAATAAAGTGCAACCGAATTGTGTCTCAAGGTTTCCACCTCACTGTGAACAACCAACTGTGGCTGGTCACTTTACACGTTAAGCCTCTTCCTTTTCAAGCTACCTAACAAAATAGCTCTGTGAGACTACAGAGAGTGTGAAAAATAAGATGCTGGTATAATTTAATATCTGGATTCTTGACTGTAACAAGATAAATCCAGCTGTTTCACCCTTGGCACTGGAAATTAAGACTCCCGGAGCTGTTATTCATTCCCAGCTGCTACTTTCCCTGACTTAACGAAACAGAAAATCACTTATCCAGCTGTAATTAGCAACAGGTCTGTGGGAACGACCTGGAAAGGATTATGCATATTGTGTATGATTTTGTGTCTGTGTGTACGTGCTTCTCCATACATTTTGTGCATTAAGTGAGTCAGCAAAAGAGGAAAATCAATACCAGTTTAGATTGTGTTAAAAATGATAGCGCTGACTGATATTTGTAGGTTGGTCTGTGTGTTTGTGTATGTGTGCTTCGGATCATTTCTGCCTCTAATCTGATCATGCAGTACTTAGATTGAACCTACAGAAACAGGAGCTCTCCATTTCTCTACACCATATGTGACCCTGGACTACAAATATTAAGATTTATACATCATCTGAAAGCTGTATAAATAAGTGTCCCATTGATGTATGGTTTGTTAGGATAGGACAATATTTCGCTAAGATACAATTATTTGAAAATCCAGAATCTGGGGGTGAAAAACAAATCTGAAGATTGAGACGCTTTCCAAATGAAGTTCATAGCTATGCATATTACTAATCAAAAATTGCGTTTTGATATATTTACAGTAGGAAATTTACAAAATATCTTCATGGAACATGATCTTTACTTAATGTCCTGATGATTTTGGCTTAAAATAATATCAATAATTTTGACCCATACATTGTATTTTGGGCTGTTGCTACAAATATATACCAGCAACTTAAGACTGGTTTTGTGGTCAAGGGTCACATATGAGCATGAATGCATGGGCTACTGCAAACACACACACACAGAGACACACACACACACACACACACATACATATTTTCCGTATCCCACTCATCACTGATTGTTGTCTGTTTTTGCTGCATGCTGGATCTTCACAGTCAGGTCATGGTTGTGCAGAATGCCAGGTATGTGATTCTTTCCTACAGTACCAGCACATTATACAAGACTTGGCCAAGCTTGGACATGAATGGCTTAATGATGTAGTGTTTTGCTCTTTATATCATCGCATTTGATCATTTTCTCAAAGAAGTATATGGTCGCTGCAGCAACACAAGTGGGCCTATACTAGACGTCCTCCATTGTTCAAACCATTTGCCATCAGTGTGAGGTGTTTTATCGTTAAGGTCGTGCCAAACTGATTTTCTGGTGACCTCTTGTAGTATGTTATCTAATTGCAGTGCTGAAAACAAAAGAAGGTCCAAACACGTTCAGAAGAGCCTGAACCCAGAGTGGAACCAATCTGTCATCTACAAAAATATCCACCTGGAACAGGTAAATTACAACCTCGCAATCATTTGCTCAAGTCTATGTTGCAGATATCTAGAAAACCAACATAAAAATCTGATTTCACTTTATCGGAATATGCTTTTTTTAAGTTTGAACATTTCAGATCAGTTTTGAGATTTTAATTATCTGAAAGCTCTTCAGAGAGAATCTCAGGCTTTTGGTGCAAACAGGGAAAAGTCTGTTGTCTCCCAGAAGTGCTTTAGTCTAATTAAGACCAAAGAGCTTCCTAAGTCTGTGGTGCCCTCTGAGGCAGCTGCAGACAGATGTGATTGATATGTTTTTACTGGACTATTGAAGCGGGGTGAGTGGTTTGTAATTGAGAGAGAAAGACAGAATGCAGGTAGGTGAAGCTTGTATTGAAAACCATCTGGATGTAATGTTGCATATCGTGTTGGAGATGTTTGCTGGTTTAACAGAAAATAGATATTTTCTTACTCAGTATTTTTGACTTGCTTTTCAGTGAAAGTATAACGTATAATGTATGAAAGAAAATAATTTTACTTCAGAAGCAAAATTCCAAGATTCAGAATCTCTCAAAGTCTATTATACTTTCCATGGCTGTATTTATTTGATTACAAATGTAGTCAAAACAGTAATTTTGTGAAATATTATCTCTCTTATTAATAAATATTGCTCTCTTATTATTTAAAATAACTCATTTTAATATATTTTAAAATGTAATTTATTCCTTTATTGCTAAGCAGAATTTTCAGCATTATCACTCTAGTCCTTCAGAAATAATTGTAATATGCTGATTTGGTGCTCAAGAAAATATTTTTTATTATTATTATCAAGATTAACAATTGTGCTACTTAATTTTTGTGGAAACCATGACAAATTATTACTTTGATCAATGTAGAGAAATTTTAAAACTACAGAATTTGAAATAGAATTATTTGTAAGATCATACATTTTCTCTGTCCCTTTTGAATAAATTGTTTTATTGTTTTATTTGTTTATTTTTATTTTTTGAAGTTTCTTTTGAAGTTTTAAATGGTAGTGTATGTTTTGAAATACAGCTTCTCAAGGAATAGTTCAGTTGAAGTTACTTAGAATGACAACATTAAAATAATGTATGGTGATAGTCACAAATTCAATCATCTTGGCATTGAATCCTCTGTGTTTGTGTGGTGTGTGTTTAGCTAAGAAAGAAGACACTGGAGGTCAGTGTGTGGGACTACGACAAGAGCTCTGCCAATGACTTCTTGGGAGAGGTGAGAAGCTAAAAGCTTTAAACACACTTTGAAAGAATAAACACCAGGTCCAATGTGTGCTAAACGATACAGAAGTGTGTGTGTGTGTGTATGTATATATGTTATAGATTTTTATTTTATACCAAAAATCATTATGATATTAAGTAAAGATCATGTTGATTAGTAATATGCATTGTTAAGAATTAATTTGGACAAATTCAAAGGTTATTTTCTCAGTATTTAGATTTTTTATTTTTTTTTGTTTAATCAGTGAACAATAACATTCATGGGCTTTGTAGGTACTAATTGACCTGTCTAACACGGCCCAACTGGATAACGTCCCACGCTGGCTGCCTCTGAAGGAGCAGAGTGAGGGCGAGCATCACCGGCGTTCTCACTCGGGACAGGGCCGCCAGCACTCGCCCAAACCCCATGGAGGACACGGGAGCCAGCATTCCCCAAAAACCTCTGGTCACAGCAAGGAGGACTCACCCAAATCCTCGGTCATCAAAAGCCGTAGTCACGGAATCTTCCCTGACCCTGCCAAGGGTAGGACCGCAAGTCGCATAGAACTTCAGCCACTTCTCCTTTCACATTTCCAGTCGTGACGTCCTCCTCTTTTCCATCCTTCTATTGCTGTCATTTCTATGCTGTCTGTCCTCTCTTCCACTGTCTTTATTGTTTGCTTTCACTTGATATCTATACTTGATTGTTGCTTTCACTTGATATCTCCATCCTGTATTTCTCAAGCTTCCTAGCTTTGGCTTCGTGCTCTCCATATATGTGTGTTCAGTTCACAACAGCGCTGAGCTCACCAGCGCTTCACTCCATCCGTCTCACACAGGATGTGACAGGGCCGCTCTGACAGGAAGCAGCCTGCTTAGATGCTAACTAGGGCACAATAGTTGGACCTTCAGTATCACATTAGTTGTGTCAGACTAAATAGAGACTCCATTTCAAATAACCTAACATAATAACTGTAGAATAAAAATAAGTATGACTTTTTGAAGAATTAAAATTAATAAATAGGCAAAAGTAGGGAATTAAACACCCTTGTGGTAATCTGGTTCTGGTTGTTTTAGACACGCAGGTCCCTGCTATTGAAAAATCTCACAGTAGCCCTGGCACGTCGAAGCCGTCCCTCTCCGAGGGCCAAGCTCGCCCCCACAGAGGCCCCCGTGCTCATGGCAAAAGTGGTACGGCCCGGGCACACCTTGATGATGCCACGGCAACGGCGGAAGCTGCCGGCCAGCAGCCCCGTCTCCAACCAAGTAAACGACGCAAATAAAACCTCCACAGCATGGCTGCCTTCACTCATCTGTTCCTCCTTCTGTTCTTCTTCACTGCCCTCTTTTGTTTTTTTCCCCCTTCCCTGTTGTTTTCTGGTTTCTCCCATTGTAATTCCTCTGGTCCAACTGTGGTCACATTCTGTCAGTTCACTTCCACTTCCCCTGTGTGTTCTCACCGGTGTGTTGGGAACGCATCACGTTTGCAAAGATACAGGAACAGTATTATTCTTTTTCCAACAATTTTAATAATCATAAAGCTAAACTGGTTGATAAATTTAAAGCGTATTATATTTTGAATTAATGAAATATACTTTCACTGCACCCTTAAATTTGCGTCTTTTAAACTTCCTGTTCCTGTAACGCAGATAGCACGGCGTTAGCCAAGGTCATGTGTTTGATTCCCAGGGAACACACAATAAGCATATGCATAAAATAATGATTAAATATATTATGATGGTGAGTCTGAGTCCAACCCTAAAAAATCTTTAAAAATAAATACAGTTTCTGACCTAGTCAGGCACTTTGCTGCCTTTCACAGGATGCTAACTAAGATTACCAAGACCTGTCAATCGCTGTAAGGAGATCTGACTGCACATGTCAGGCACCTAGTTGGTAGACTTGTGCTTTTACCCAACAGGGACATGTTGAAACCTTGCCACTAAGGCTATTTTAGAAATAACCTACTCAATTTATCATTTAATTAAAGATAGATAGCAAATGGCCATCCCTGATCAGCACACACATACATATCGACATGTTTTGTCCCCTCGAACCCTTCACCACAGCCCTGACAACCTTTCTTCGAACTTCTCTTTTATGTGTCCCATTGAGTTGGTTACTGTCCCAGACGGCTGGCTTTTCAGCAGCTTCCCCACTCTACCGAGATGGCCGTGCATGTGGCCACCTGCTCCTTATAGCACCATCCCACCCTGCCTCCACTCTCTCTGTGGCTCTAGCTGGCCTACACTGCACCTCAGTCGACGCTGTAAGCGTACTGTGGCTGCATGTGACTATGACCTACAGTTAAAGCTGGTGGTGTCCATTTTGTGACAAGTTCATACTCTGAGTCTCCATCTCGCCTCCCTTCTTCCCTCTCCAAACCTCCCCTCCTTCTCGCCCCCCACCCCATGACTGATACATGGCCCCAGCCCAAAATGGCCGCCTCGACCCGAGGCACCACAGGCACAGCGTAGTTGGTGTGCTCACCATTCAGAAAGCCCCGTCCGAGTCGCCGGCCAATGAGATCCCTGACAGCCGTCACCTGACCCTCAGGAAAGCCATGTCTGATGAGACGCCACAGCCGGACGGAGGTGAGAGTTGATTGCATCTCGTATGATTGCCGATGACAGCAAGAGAGAGAGAGCGAGAGGATGTTGAGTTACTAACGCACATCTTAACTAGCGGAACTAGCTAAGGACACTCTGTTTGAACTGCAAACGGTGCTTTTGTGCCCACAAAGGGCACTGAGGGAAGGGAATGCTATCCGAAGGGTCCAAATGAAAGTGAGCAACTGGATCCTTTTACACAAAACTGTTACAGAAGATGATCAAGGAAGTAAATTTGAAGTTATGATAATGTGAACCTGGTTGCTGCATCATTACGATTTGTTTAGGAGGTGCCAAACATCCCAGGACTAAATATTTCTTTACATATTAACATAAATAGAAGTTTAACAACATGCAAGTTGAAATACATTTTAATTAAATACACAAAAAGGCAATGTCTGAGATTTTTTGCATTAGCATTCATTAGCATGAATTTTGCTATCAAGTAAAAGGCCTGTTCTCACTGAGATGAAGGTTTGGTGCAAAAATCGGGTGCAATTAATAATATTTTAATTTGAATGACTGACATCTAATGCATGTTCAGATCAGAATAGACTTGCCATTAGTTTGACTGAATTTATTTTAATGGAGAGTTATTCTAATCAATTTTTCCATCACACTAAGTAGAAAACTGGCCAACCAATAAGAGTTGAATTTTTTGGTCATGTGCTCCGAGGCACATGGTGCTATTGTTACATAAAACAAAAACTTGGTGGCACTCACAAAAACGCAGTTCTGTTAAGTGACAATGAATAGCAGATAAAGAATACAGACTCTTTGTCTGTACTATTGTAATTGCTATTGTTGATGAATGAATTTGTCAAAATAAAACTTAAAAATTAATCAGAACAGCTGTTTGAAAACATTTAAATGCTGATTACATTTTTTCTCCATGATAAGCGAGTGTCAGAAATGTACAGTTGTGCAGATTATGTGTGTTTTTATTGCAACATTTTGAACAATGAACACATAAAGGCAATTATGACAAATATCAGCATTCTAATCAAATACTATAACAAACATTAGAATATTAATATAAAAGCTTTTCTGTAACCTACTGCTAGAGAGTGAAAATGCATTTTCATTCAGGCCATTTGCAGGTTTTTTTTTTTTTCTCAGGTTGGTCTGAACATTAAAATTGCATATAGGCTGATTTTTCATGTCAACAATCATGTTGGTATGAACAGGCCTGAAATTTGGAGAGTCACAATAGAGTAGCAGTGATGCTTCTTTACAAATACGTGCAAATGCCATGCGACCTTCGAAGTCCTCAGTTTTTCAAGTGATTGGGACCTAGTGATGCTCACTTTCGACTGGGATCTGCTTTCTGCCACTTAACAGGAAATTCATGCAGCGAGTCTCAGTCTGCTTCAACAGTCCAGCAACATGCTTCCTTAAAACCAGGGAACAAAACAGTAGCGCTAAACTATGACAAGCGCTAGGAGGGAGCGCCAACCCCCTGACCATCCCAAGAGATTCTTATTAGCTGCCTATATTTTAGCATTACTGTTGCTGAATCTGTTTGAAATAAGACTATGTGCATGAATTAAATGCCAAAATCATGCATCCCACGTCACACCATCACCATAACTTTCAGTCACACACTGCATCAACATAAAAAAACTATTTAAATATGATTAATCGTACTCAACCACAATTAAAATAAGCTTCTAAATTCTAAAAGAATTAGCATAATGAAATTACGTATTGTACAAAACTCAACTACACAGTTTACTAATGAACAGTTTAATTTGTTGTGTCTGTGCTTTTGCTTCTGTCATCTGATGTCTGCTTAGCATATCTCTGTCTGCGGTATTTCCTTTCATTGATGAAGTGCTGCCATGCTTTCTTTAAATGTTGCCAACAGTATCTGTGTATGTGTGTGTGTGTGTGTGTTGGGAGTGGATATGTGAATATATACCCCTATGATTGATATTTACCAGTTGCAAACTAGTAGTAGTGTTTGTGACTCATGCAACTCACATAGTCCACTTCAAAAAACAGCGTCCCGCAGCCATAGATCTGGTGATGCTCCTGTTACTGCAGCCTCATTGGACAGCGGTCTGAGTGGCAGTGCCTTTAGCCTTTTGGATGAAGAGGGCGGGACCAATGCAGTAGATAGTGCTATCTTCCAGGTCCCCAGACTGTGAGTGCTTTACCATATGACTCCCTTAATATTTACTAATCAGTCAAAGTTTGTTTGAAATATTCTACAATTTCATGGTTTTATTTGGTAGAATCTAGACTGCTTTTTTATTTTGTATTTATTCAAATCCCTCCATTGAAGTTGTTTATTCAAATCCCTCCAACTGATGTTGTTTATTATTCAGTGGAAAGATTCCAAACGGCACTGAAGCTGTGAAATCCGCTCATGGAGATACGGAGGGTAATGTTTGCATGGGATGTTGTGTGGTTTTGTGATTAAAAAAAAATAATAATAATAATTTGTGCATGCATGTGTCAATAGCAGGGTATTTGGGAGAACAATGTGGCAGCTAAGAAGTTGAATCTCTTTTATTTTCTATTATATATATATATATATATATATATATATATATATATATATATATATATATATGATAATAAATTATTCATTAGATCATACTTTTATCTACGGTTCAAAAGTTTGTGGTTTGTAAAATGTCTTAATATTTTTCAGAGAAGCCTTTTATACTCTCCAAGGATGCATTTATTTGATCAAAATACAGTAAGAACAGAAATATTGTGAAATGTTATTTCAATTTTAAATGATTATTTTCTATTTTATATACTTTAAAATTTTATTTATTCCTGTGATGGCAAATACCATCATTTAGCATCATTACTCCAATCTGCAGTGTCACATAATCCTTCAGAAAACTTTCTACTGTACTGCTTTGGTGCTCAAAATTTATTTCTGATTATCAATTTGAAAATAGTTGTGCCTCTTAATATTAAGTCAAAACCATGATGTTTTTTTTTCAGGATTCATTGATGAATAGAAATCAATTTAATGCATCCTTGCTGATTTAAACCATCAAGTGCTTCCAAAAAACAAAGTCTTAGTAGCCCCAAACTTTTGAACGATATTATATTCTATATCAAACTTTAATCTATGAATACCAGTAGACTAATAGTTCCCTCTGGATTTATCTGTTTCCTCTGCTATGTTATTTATTACTTTCTGTATGCTCCTCATGGTCAGAGATACACAGAATGTGTTAGGAAGAGATACAGAGATAACGGATAGGAAGAAGAATTGCCATATCGATGTGTCTGTGTCTGTTTAGGTAAGACTCAGGTGATAGGGGAGCTAAAGATCGCCTTGAAGAAAGAGATGAAAACAGAAGGAGAACACCTGGTGCTTGAGATCCTACAGTGCAGAAACATCACCTACAAATTCAAGTCTCCAGACCACCTCCCAGGTAACAAGACGCACTACTGCAAACATGTTCACTCATACTATGCATCTATTTGATATATGGTTGATTTACACATTGTCTTATTGATATAAACTTGCCAAATGTTCTGAAATTCCTATTTCCTGTTTAAACAGGACTTGAGATAGGAAAGCTTAATACTTACTGTTGGTGTTGTTTTACAGACCTGTATGTGAAGCTCTATGTGGTGAATGTGGCCACTCAGAAAAGAATCATCAAGAAGAAAACCAGAGTGTGTCGGCATGATCGTGAACCGTCTTTCAACGAAACTTTTCGCTTCTGCATGAACCCTGCAGGTCATTCCATTCAGGTACGTCAGAAATTGACAAACTAGGGTGCTAAAGTTTGACCCAACTTGAAGTAGTGATTCATATTTATTCCAACCCTTGCAGCTCTTTCTTGTTTCAAATGGAGGCAAGTTCGTAAAGAAGACCCTGATCGGCGAAGCCTACGTGTGGCTGGATAAGGTAGACCTACGGAAACGTGTGGTGAGCTGGCACAAGCTGCTGGCCAGCACAGCTCAGATCCACTCTTAAAGACGGCGATCGGATGAGGCACAAGGACAGACCAGGCAGTGGAGTCGCACATCCCTGCCACACTCTTTGGGACTAAACCAAGCTGAATTTGGAGGTCGACACAGGGAGCTTCCCGACTGCACTGGCATGTGTAATCGTGTTAATCCAAGCCATTGAGAAACAGGCGTATAATGGTGTTTACAGAAAGGATCTGACACTTAGTGACACGATGCAGATCTTTAAGTTGGGAAAAGCTCAAAAAATTGAGCAGGACAGTCACACAATGTGTTCATATACCTATATGTGTACATGCACTTTCAAAACAACTTACACTTATCTACACATATTTATACAGATGTATGTATAATAATGTGTGTACACTGGGCCACAACAGACAGTTAGATAATAGAGTGAAAGTATATTTATTTCAAAGTTATTTTTCCCGTTTGTGCATTATTCATATGAGATATTATCTACAGATAGAGATAAATATCATATACATTATTTTTGTATGATAGAGACAAATTCAGTTTTAGATATTTATCATTATTTTACATTCCCTCTCAGATGTTATTATGTGTTGAAAGACCTGATATTTAAAGCATATTATCATTGGAATTAGAAGAGTATTTTATGGTATATTATAGACAGATTTAAATGAATGAAATATGATTTATTGGGTGTTGTGATGACTCGTTGTGTCAGTATGGTTATTTCCACTCACAGAATACTTTCATCTTTTGCTTTGTGATACTGAATTCATCAAAGCCAGAGATACAGGTTCAAAGTTCTAGGAATGAAGAAGCAGATAATTACAAAGAATTTAAACTTTTAAGATAACTGCCAGACTTATGACTCACACAGAAATGAATAGGAAATTGAATAGAAAGTGTTCACTGATTGTTCTGATTCGCTGTCTCATTTGATGAATGTGACAGTTGAAATATCTCCAGTTTGCAGCAGCATCAGTTGAAAATGTCAAACCCAGCACTGTTATATAATTTGCACTTTTGTGTCAAGCATTTTACAGAAGTAGGTTGTAAGTTTTTTTCTGAGTTTTCCTCGAAACAGCAAAAAACATCCTGCCATTTAAAAGAGTCAAACACTGTCAATCCCCCACATACTCATACACATCTGTTTCTCTTACATACTCAAGGAATAGAGTTCGAATGGGTCAGTGTAGTGTCTGTCCGCATCATATTGCTGATACAATGTTGATATTATGTTTTATAAAAAAAAATAGAAATAAATCCTAACACTCAGGTTTCGATGAAAAGGCCTTGCTTAAAAATTATTGGCTGATCTTTGTTCTAAGCAGGTTCTGCTTAACCTGATAAATGTCACCGTCCCGTATACGGGACGCCTAAATTTACTTCAATATATTACAATTATATCCTAATCTAATCATGACAAACTATATATCGTTGGAAAGGTCTAAGACTCCTAAATAGATATTTGACCACGTTTTGTTGTTAAAAAATTATGAAGGAACAGTAAAAGATTAATTTATAAAAAGAGTGCACCTCAAAACATATACATCATAACTGGAGTTCTGACCTTTGTTACAAAAAATCTATTCCGCTTCCTTTTTCCCTATCACATATTTTAGTAATCATCATAAATTATATATCATTTGAAAGCTTATATACTCCAAATTCATCTTATGAAAACCATTTTGAAATCGAACACTGCGTTACCATGGAAATCGTACTTTAAAATCTTTTAGCGTGGTCCTCCCCCTTAGTGGGAGGGGTCATATTCCAAATATATTAGTCTTTTAGAATCAAAACTTTTCATAATCTTGACAAAATACATATCGTTGGAAAGGTCTGAGTCTCAAGATTCCATATTTGGTGGTTATTTTGTCATAGACATAATATTGAGAGAGAAATTGATACATTTGTGACAAACAAATGCATCCAAAAAATTCAATGGAGTTTCAATGGCCCCTGGTGGCTTTTTGTGGTATAACGTCTAAACAAAATTGCATATGAACCTACATTTTTTTCATATCAACTTCAAATTTGGAACACAACTTATTTAGACATATGGCTTTAATTTTATAGCAATTTTGGATTAAAACATATTTTATTAAATATTTATTTTATATAAAATATAATAAAAATGAAATAATAAACGTATTTACAGTAAATTTAAACTTCTATAACTTTTTTATGCTTTCATTTTTTAAAATGATTTCACTTCTGCAATAATCTGCAGATTGTCTTCTTTAAAAAGAGACCAACCTTCGGTCTGTATTCAAAAGCGTTTTTGATTTATAACAATTTAAGTGTGAATAGTGTACTTCCATGTCTATGTTCAAAAATGGGGGTGACAGTTAAAAGGTTAAAGGTGATAACAATGAGGATCAGAGTGATGACATCACAATGTGTTCATTTTTAATTTAACAGATCATTTTGGCAAACTTTACATTTCTTCTTGGTTTACATGTCTTAAAGGACACGTTAGACGCTGAGTGCACAATCTCATACTTTCAGAAGAGTGTGGCCTTTTCACAATGCAAACACTTGCAAATGCCATTAGTATTAATATGTAAGTTGTTTCTTGTTGTTTTTTTATGCCTTTAAATTTAGGATTTTTGGATACAAACTTTACATAAAATAACCCAGCCATTTTACAGCTCATGCACTTACTGGTGTTCACTCAAACACCCAGTGCCAAACTACCAAAATCCACAGGTTCTATGTATGTTATTCTATGCAACCGAAAAAGCATCTGGTGTACTTATTGTTTAGTGGTCAATAAGTACACCAGATGAAGACGGATGAGGACTTTTTTTTTTTCTTTGTATGTTTTTTTTTTTTTTTACGTGGTAAATAGGTTTGCTTTTATATTTGGTTGTCTTTTGCCTGATGCTTGTTTAATTAACTTTTTATTGCTATTTTGATGTCATATAACAATGAGTTTGCAAAAACGTAGGGTTGATTAACCTACTCAATTAAATAACTACTAGTTTTGAGAATTTAGTTGTACATAAAATGTGTTTACAGGGTCATAGCAGGTCATATGTTGGTCATTCACAGTGTCTGGAAAGAAACACAACTTTCTCACTGCACTCAGCTTTATATCCAATGCGCAGCTTTCACTATATATTCTGATGTCCCAGAATGTGTTATAATTTTGTATGTTTACAAATTAGATAGCAATCATATAACCAATTGTCACGTGAATTCATCTTAACCAACGCAGCCTCCTTGAATTATTCGCGCATGCTCCACTTTAACTTCGCCACACTAACCTTCACCTCTGCAAAAAAAAAAAAAAAGATTTAAAAATAAATAAATAAATAAATTGTGTAAATAAAAATTATAATTTTCTTTTTGTACAAATAAGATCTTGTATTAGTTTTCTGGTTCAGCGAAGAGCATGTGTGAGAGAAAGAAGCAGAGCGACTGTGTTTGATCTGTGTTACATGTTGTACATGTACATGACTAGGGTAAAAGCTCTCCTCATGCTTGCCTCTGACAGAAAGGACTTGACCTGCACAACAGACACCGATTTAACCCTGTATAATAACGAACAGATTTGGACCTCACTGACTCCAAGTAGAATCAGGAAATGTATGGTGTTTTCACTTTGGATGTTGCATGTTTTGTTGGTGGTTTGTTCATATTATTTTTGTGTCCAGATTCTATTTACAAAAAGAGAATACGATTATGAAAAATTTATCAGATCTAAATATGTATGCTTACTGTACAAAGATATAATCCGTCTGGTTTTCCACTTAATGTAAACTGATGAAAAAAAAAACTGTTATGGTTTTTGTGGTTGTACACAAACGGTATTGATAAATTATGCAAATTGTGCTGTAATAAAAGGCTAATGTTCCAAGTCCCAAGTCTAAATATTAAATGATATATGTAAAATTTTCCCTGATGTGAGTTCATTTGTAAGCACCCCCCCTCCCCCCTCCCTCTCTCTGTCAATGTGTCATCTATCTGTCTGTATCTGTCTTTCTACATGTAGCTGTATCTATCTATCTGTTTGTTTTATATATGTCTATCTATCTGTCTGTTTTATATATCTGTCTGTCTGTCTACCAGTTTGTGGGTAGGAAGAAACACGAAGACAGGTAATGCCATAATGCTTTGTCATTGTATTTTTTCTTTCTTTCTTGTTTTATAGTTTTATGAGATTATTATATTTTATAAAGTAAAAAAAATAAATAAAAACATTAAGAAAAAACGAATAGCGTGACTTTTATTTTGAAGAAAACGGTGGGTGGTGGTGTTGTTGTTAAATGTTGAAGTTAAATGTAGGAACCAAACACATTAAAGCACATAATCAAATCAATTCAACATGGAGAGCTGTGCACGAACAGTCGTCCGAAGCAACTCAAAAAACATTCTGTCATCTAACTTACACTCATTTTGGGAAATCTGGATACTTTAGTGCTATATGCTGTCAGACATGGACACATTGATATGTTGCATCATTTAGTAGAGCAGCTCAACATGGACATTGAAGTGTACAACGACTTCCTCGAGCACTGCACGAGGCTTCTGAAGGGAATTTATGAATTTTCATATAGTGAGTCATAAACTTCTTTAACGCCTTCGATAGCTCAGTTGGTAGAGCGGAGGACTGTAGAGGTTCAGCACTGATATCCTTAGGTCGCTGGTTCGAATCCGGCTCGAAGGAAGTCTTTTTAGTCAATTGAAAAAATACTGCTTGTTGCTGTTTATATACATTTGTACGTCGTATAATATCCGTGTAGTAAATGTTAAGTAAAACCATAAAGGATTATCTTCGAAATAAAGCTGACATAAAATGAATATTATGAAAACTGAAATAAAATAAGCTAAAGCTGAAATACTAACATTACTAAAACTGAAGAAAAAGAAAAAACTAAATACTAACTAAACTAATAGAAATCATAAAATCACATTACAAAATTACTAATGTACTATACTAATATAGTATATATTTTACAGTTATAATGTGTGCAGTGTACACACATTATTATTATTTCTTTTTAGCTTTAATTTAAATTTGTTTAGTTTTTTTATAAGTTTTACTTCAAATTAAAATTTCTTATACATTTACATTTCTTATTTATTTATTTTAAGTTTAAGTTTTTTAAATCTAATATTTATATTTATTTTTCTATTTCAGCCTCATTTCGATTAAAGAACATCATTTTTAATAATTTTACTTATAGTTGATAATAACACTGCTTCGTTCTTCATTTTAACAAATCCAACTTCTAACCTGTTTGGGACCCCTCTTATGATGGCCTGTACCCGTTGAAACCTCAAGGTCATTTTGGAGCTGCTGAATCATGGTGGTAACCCAATGCTGTAGAACAAGGATGGATGGAACTCATTCCACATTGCATGCTGAGAATGAGCTCTAGCCATCATACACCACCTCCTACTGGCCAAACCCGAGGTGTGGAAGACAAAGAGCAAGACTGGCAGGACACCTCTCCACACTGCTGGTATACTATAGAAACACATGAATAAATGCTTTTCCAGATTTCACAGATTTGCCTTCATGTGTCTGCTTTTTTTCTCCCCCATGCTATGCACGGCTGTGAGGATGCAGTGAAGATTATGCTTCAGAGGTAACATATTTTAAGTGTGTGTGTATAGCATAGTGCCTTCTTATTTTGCTCACATTGTTTGCATGTTAATTCAGTTGTAGCTATGAGCCTGATGAGAAGGAAAGTTGTCGAGTCACACCATTTATGGATGCCATAAGAAATTAATTGCTCCTTGAGATTCACCAGGTAAGCACATATTAACAATATCACTCACTTTATTTTTCTTATATTAGATATAAGCATATACACATTTATCTGGTTTATCTCCTTCAGCGGTAGATATTATAGTTGCACAGACCCTACACCAGGCCTCTGTAACTGCTCAGGAAGAAGCACTTTATTTCCTCGTGCATAATCTTGGTATTGATATAAACTTAAGAGCCACAAAACTGAAGCTGACTGCACTGCACTACGCCGCTAAGGTTGTATCTATTGCATTAAACATGAAGCACAGTTAAGGTAAACATGCTGTCTCTTCTAATCTGGTTTTGATCTCAATGCTCATCTTTCAGGAAGGTCACACATAAAAACACTGCACGCCCTGGGCGCTGATCTACATACAAGAGACACAAAAGGAAGATCAGGTTACACTTTACAGTGTATTTCATCGCATGCCGCCTTAGTGAGATGCCATAATTGGAAACTTTTTATAACGTAAAGTGATTTTTTTTTTTATGGTTTGCAGCTCTACATATGGCCCTGCATTGGACAGAATGTGGATGCCTTTAGGATGCTGCTGCAATTGGAACTCAGATATACTGAAGACAATACAGGCAATACAGCAAAACAGTATGCCAAAAAACCTCAAGACATTAAGGACATACGGACTATAAGTGTCATTTCTGTCATACAATTTAAATAGCTAAAAATGATCCAGTAAGATGTTATGTTTTAGAATAAATAGGCTATATCCAAAAATCCATAATAAAAAAATACACATCCAAATATTTCCTTTAAATTATATCCTTCAAATATGTGACTAGCACAGAAGGAGTTTGCCTGCACACATCAATTTATCTGTGCAGCAGTAGTTGTACAGTATTGTCATATTGGACCTATTCAAACCGGCCGATTGACCGTTCATCCACCGAATAGGACAGAGTTTGCGTGCAGGTGCACACATTTTCCGGATAAGTTTGTTTTTATAAATCCCGTCAATTGCGAAGGAATTGTCGTGCGCCTCTTTCATAGCATGTTTTTTGCGTATAAGTGAGGCCCTTGGTGATCAGGAGGCGGAGCATTTGCCCACGATGATTGACAACACAATCCACCAGTCGCATCTGAGAACGTTCAATCTAGCACGCCCTGCCCACTTTAGCTGCACCCACTCGGGGGTGACGTGCCAGCGCACTTCTTTCATTTCCAGCTTTGCAAAGATCTCCATTTTCTTCGGGCAGACGCGTAGGAAAAGAGGATTAAAGACGAAGAAAAATGAATGAAGAGTACGACGTTATCGTGTTGGGAACCGGGCTGACGGTAGCAGAATATTATTTTATTCAAATATAATCGCGTATATGTTGAAAAAATCATAAGAAAAAACACAGTCAGAGGCTGTTTCAATCTTGCTAGGCAGTGGTGTTACTGTTGCATTCACTTTAGGAGACTAATTACTATCTTGCTGATTTAAGCATAATGCTCCTCAGCAGCCAGTCGAACTCTTATCAGATATGCTAATTAGCAACAATGCTACCTTTAGCCTCAGGCTAATCAGCATTCATTCTAACTATACGTGATGTGCTAATCTGGCTGAATGCTAACTTTAGCATCAGTTATCTATTGGCGCTCAGCCGCGGCTAACGCTGCTTCACAGGCCTCGTTTACAAATTTGACGGCGTTTTGTAATTACGCAATATTATTTAATGTTATAAAATAGCTGGTTAATAACGCACTAAGAAACTTATTGTGTTTTGTTGTTTTAGTGTGACATTTTGGATCACATATCTCTCATGTAATGAGGCTTTCATAATGTGACAGTGCTAACTAATGTTACACAGCGTGCGTTCTGTGTCTAGGTAATACATTGTCTTTTAATGTTTTTGATAACGGTTTTCATTTTTCCTAAAAAGCATATAAAAGTATGCATTTGTTCTGCTATTTGAAAGTAACGTTAGTATATAATGTTCCCAGTGGCTTCCTCAGTAATCTCAATGTTATTTTTTACAAGAACTTGAGGGTGGATGATCCTTTAATATATTTTTATTTAAAATGAAATTACACAATGAACCAATTTTTAGATGACATATTTCGTCAATATAGTAAGTAAACAACCACACCCTCAAGTGAAACAGAAAACCTTCATTATATATTCTATTGCAATGCTTTATATGCCTGTTCATTCAGCCAGAAAGTTGGTATATATATATATATATATATATATATATATAGATATAGATATAGATATAGATATATATATATATATATATAGATATATATATATATATAGATATATATAGATATATATAGATAGATAGATAGATAGATAAAATGATACACAAATGTTGTTACCCAGATCAGCCAGGCTTTTCAAAATGACTCCATAGTATACATTATTGTGTGTCAGGAAAACCCCGTGATGAAAACTATTCCTGGCTGCTACTGTACTTTGCTTTTCGGTCAAACTCATTTGTTTGGTGTGACAGTCCCTGGAAACCTTTCTTCCTTGTGGTCCAAACAGGATCAAGTACACCGTTTTTTGTTTGTTTCACTGCTTAAAGTAAGAAAACAAGCACCCACATCTCCATAAACATGCATTTGGAATCTCATCAAATTTTAAACTGTTATCCGTACTAATCCTAAGAGACTCAAGTATGCATTAAAACCGATGTTGCATTTTATTGAATGTGGATATTGATTAATAAAATTTCATTGCTTTTACTCAAGGCCTGGGTTAGTGTAATGTTTCTAAAGAAGCCTATACAAAGTTGTTCCCCTAAAACAGGAAGTATGGGAAGTGAACATAGGACGTTTTTGTGCAGAGGTGATTTAGGCTATCAGTAGAGAACCAGAAAGGCGTTGGTCCGCTTTGTAGAGGAACCGAGACTGACGTCCTCTGTTTAGTTCTGCAAATCAGGCAAGAATGGTAAGCTGAGGGTGGCATGAGAGCGAAAAATGAGCAACAGTGCTCCCATCTCGGCTGTTTTAGGAGGAATTCCACAGTTTCTGAGGCCACAGTTTCCTTGAGCGTAGTAGGAATCTGGTATTACATGGCTTATTGCGTAATCCCTTTAGCCTGAGCTGGAGAGTGTAATGGCTGGAAGTTAGGAGCATTGATGTTTTAACTTCTCTGAGTTCGAATAGAACAAATGTCAAGAGTCTTGCCTGTTTTAAAACGCGCAATGAGAGGAATTTTAATACTGGCTTGTTATTCTTTGTAAATTTTATAGTAAAAAGCTTGTCACTTTTTCACTTTCTTTGCATTTTCTTTTTTTTATTGGCCGCTATGTCGTCTCGTTTTGTGTAGACACCTCTTTCTCCACATAATGTGATGAATCATCTACAGTGGATTCAGGGGAAAAGGCAACAAACAAAAGAAACATGATCAAATACTGGATGATTGAGCTTTCTGTTTAGAAGAGTGGGAGAAGTGTTTTACTGGAGTTTGATCGAGTCGCTGATAGTCATTTGAAGCCAGAACGCTGGATCCCAGCAGGTGTTTAATGTCATGAAAGAGGAAGAGAAATGTCAGGAGCATTTCTTAGGGCCTTTCATGTGACTGTAGCCTGATTCTTTAGTACGGAGAAGCAGGTGGTGTTCAGCCGTTTGGATCTACTGTACACTTTACAGTGAATGTTAACATTTAACCCTTATTGCTACAAAAAAATATATCTTTAGATTTTAGTACACAGTCATTTTATTTTTTAAGATTTTTCCTTTTAGTTATAAATGAACTCATCCTTTGAGATGAGGGCAGTTGAGTCATGAACATTTGAGGCGAGGACATTATGTGGACATGAGAAATTGGTGCATAAAAATTTTAACTGCCACCATAAGGCATATTAAGTCGTTTCTATAGTCATGAGGGTTTTGTTCGGACATACTCTTTCCACACAAGAGTTTCTGAATTAATAATTACACAAACATTTTACAGTACCACATATACAGCAGCTATGATCAGATGAGAAATAGGTCTCATTGTTGGTATCCCAACCTGACCTGTTCTAGCTTAGCAGTGTGATGCAAAGAAGGCGTTGTCTTGTTTAGATATTTTCTTACATATTTGTAATGCTAAGGCCTTGGCTTATCTCCACTCAGAAGGATTTTGTTACTCTCATACCTCAACTGATCATCTGCATTGAATGATTTGTGAGCCGTAATGAAGAAAAGAATGTTGCTTGTTGGAAAATGAGTTACTGTTAATGGCTTTGAGAGTACATGTCATTGTGAATTGTGTCATTCAGTGGCTTATGTTACGTGTAAAGTCCACTCCATCACATGATCTGTAGGTTCGCTGTTTATAATCACTTATTATGGCCTGTGAGAGGACAGTGTTTCAGTGTTTCTTTAAATGTCCATGCTTGTCTTTTATATAGCCTTTTTTTTTTTTTACAAAGCTTGCTGCCATAAGCACTGTAAACATTTTATGATAATGTTGATAACTAAAACAATAAAAATGTTCTCGTTAATTAAAATAAAGCTGAAATAAAATGTCAAAATTACACAGAAAACTTAAATAAAAATAAAAAGTGTTGCCTTGGAAAAATAACTGAAATAGTTAATTTAATAAATACTGAAAATAGCTAAAACAGAAATAAAAATAAAGACACTAAATTAGTGCTCCAGACTAACTATTTCTACTAGGAGTGCTGTAGCCCCTGACTAAAACATTTGTAGGAGCACAAGCAGAAAATTTAGGGCCAAACCTTAAACGAGCCTGCAATGCAATCAATCACATTTCCCCATTTTAACTCTATTACTGATAAATGCTTTGATAATAAATAGACTTGACTCAAGAGGAAATTACAATGTGCAGCATGCTTTTAATTTCGGAGGGATATGATGTATACATGATAAAATAAATATCGTTTTGCATTAATAAGTGCAGTTACTAAAAATATAACATGTTAATTTCTTGTTTATTTCATGTTTATGCACATTTGACAGTAAAGCACAAAGTTTGAGTTGGGAAGCTTACGAAATTTATTTTATTAAAAACAGTATTGTACAAAATAAACATTTTATGTAGAAAGGGTATATAATGGACTTTTAATAAATGTACCATTATTATTCTATAGTTTGTATGGAACTGACCAACAACTAGACTTGTGCCGGTATTTGGTAATCCGATATATCACGGTAATGAATATGTATGATATTATCGTGGGCACTTCTAAATCCAGTGAATAATTATATTACAAATTATTCTGAATTTGGAATGTATTTTAAAAATACTATTCCCATCAACTGGTCAAAATGCACAAAACCGCTGTATGCTGCTTGAAAGACTTGTGCACTCTGATGTAAACAAGCACGTAAGAGAAGCACATGGAGGAACACGTGAGAGAGGAGCTAAATGAAAGCACATTCACTCTCTGACAGCAGATGGCGCTCAACTGCAGAATATGTCCTTAACCTGGAAACCCCTTAAATAAACCAGCTGGACTACTTTCTGGAACATATTTAAATAATTTTAAATAGCCATTCAGATTTGTGTATTTGCTATGATGTTCATCACAGTGCCAAATACTTAGGGTTAAGACTTAATCTGGACTACAACGTGCCATAGATATAGTTTGAAAATTTTTTGATTCTCCATTGTTAATTCACACTTTACATCAGGACTTCATTTTTAACATTAGTTAATTCATTGGTTAACAAACTGCCAATGAAAAATTCTTCTGAACATTCATCAATCTTCGGTATTCCAATATTTAATAACACGTTGTTAAAATGTAAAGTTGCAACTGTATTATTTAATGAGCAAACATGAACTATGATTTGTATTTTTTTTTTTTAACAAAGATTAATAACCTATGTAGCAGATGTAGCTATTGTGAATGTTAATGGTTAACTAATGAGATTATAAAGACCTATGAGTCTTTATAGTTCTTTTGCACTTTAATCTGTGCAAAACTTTGTTTCTTTTATTGTTTTATTTTATTTAAATGTTCAGTTATTTTTGTTATTAGAAAAAGTTATTTAACCTATTATATTATACTATATTTTGAGCACTTTTTAAATTGAAATTTCAATACTGTTTACCGTGATAAAAGCATGATCAATTAACCGGCATATCCCTACCAACAACTTCAGTGATTATGAGCACTTTCCACAGTTATGTGCACAAAGCAATTTGTAACTTCTTTTATTTCATACACAAAAAAAATAATGTTGTATGAAATTAATGTAATAACATTCAACTATTTCTGCCACAACACCATGATTCTAGTTAGCGTTAGATTATACAGAGATCTGTGCAGAATTTGAATGCTTTTCATTAGATCTCGCATCAATCTTTATTCATTCTGCAGTAAAATCAAATGCTTCTTGCTTCTCACAGCGCTGTGTTATATCAGTTTAGCGAACTCTACTTTGGCTCCCAAGTAAAGCTGTTCTGAGCTCGGACCAGTCTTTTTGCGATGCGGTCCTTGCTGCACAGCTCAAACAAGTAGCGCGATTTATTTTCACATTCGTTTTATTTGCTGTTAGATGTTACTCATATGCAACAGAAATGCCAGTGTTTACAAGTTGAACAACCGCTCACAAAAATGACTCGCTCCGGCAAAAAAAGGTTCATACAGCTGTAACTAGGTTAAAGGCCGTGTTGCAAGGTTAATTTTTTAACGAATATGTGCAATTTGCTTGTTGGTAATAAACATTTAAACTGTTATCCATCGATTTTATGTTGTTGTGTATCACAAAAAGAAATAATACGATAAAAATAGGTACTATCTTACAGCGGTCTCCTTTCCCCCACAATGCATTGCATCACGTCACGTTGGGGAGAGAATTTACCAAAGCCGCCTTGAGAGCATTGAGAGTGACTAGAGAGACGAGAGTATTCAGATAGCGCAGAACGCAGATAATAGATAAATACATATATATAGATAGATAGACAGATAGATATCGATTTTAAATCGAAATCGATCGAAATTAAGTCACAGTCTCGAACTTCGAATTAAAAAATGGAATGGTCGATGCTGCCACGCCCCCATGTTGTATGACGGCAAATCAATGACAAAAATAACCGAGCATTCAACTGATGCTGGCGCGCACGCTATATGGCTTCCGCGAGAGGAAAACTGAATCGGATGCGAAGAAACGGGAGCCCACGAGCTCATTTCAAACTCTCACGCGCGCGTGACATGTACTCTGCGCGCAATAAAAGTCCTCGCGCGCGCATGCTCATTCCCCACATCCTCGCGCTCGATCATCTCACCTCTGCTCACGCGAACAATTTTATTTTTGTCAGTCGTGGGGCGGGGCTTGCTGTTTTAGTTGTTATCTCAAATGTCATTGGTTATTCCCCTTTTCCTAAAGTCAGTATTCGACGCCTGTTAGAAAATGATTAATAATTCACTTGACTTGACCCATGACTTCATCAGTGGACCAGATACATGCGAGTAATCATTTCTTTTGCTTGTTTTATTTTTGTCTTTAATGTAATTTAATGCATTGTTTATAGAGTAGATCTTTTGTAGACTTGATTAACTGGAATTCTTCTGATTGCTAGTGATTGCAGTCTTGTAATAATAGATACACATATTTTACAGACTGTAATGATGCACACACACATACTGTACATACATACATAATAAATTATATATATATATATATAAATAAATCTAAATGAATGACAGTGAAGTGTTTAACAAGTGTTTTATCTTTAATCTTTTAAATAGATACATCGTAATATTTGAAGATTAGTTAGGCATTTTTTATTGTTTTTGTTTGTTTTGTTATGAACTTGAATGTCATCTTTTGTGACTGCACTTTCAAAAGAGAAACTGGATGGCAGTTTTTGTTTTCAATTGACTAAAGATATAAGTTATTGTTACATTATGTTGTTAATAAAAGTTTTAAATTTGACAGTGTAATGTGGTACATTGCAAACAAAGGTCAGATATTATATTACATAAAAGTCTAGTTTGAAAAATGACAATCTGTGCTTTAAAAAGAATAAATGTAAAAATCGAGAATCGAATCGAATCGAACCGTGACCTTAGAATCAAAAATGCAATCGAATCGAGGATATGGAGAATCGTGACACCCCTAGTCATGATCACTGCCACTAGATATAAAGAAAACATTGATTTTTCACTCGGTGCTATTCAATGGCAGTAATAAATAAAATGATCTATATATATGTATATATGTGTGTGTGTGTGTGTGTGTCGTTATTGCACACTGCTGCTCGTAGACTAGCTCCAGTGCTCCTTGCTGCGATGTTAAATGATAGCAACTCACCAGGACACTTCACCAACTCTCCACTCATTCTCCTCGGACCATGCATAGGCTTTGACGGACATCAGTTCTTGGCAATTCCTCATTTGCCCTCTCACTTCTGGCTCTATCAAAATTACACAGCTGCGGGCAATCATACATGTTGGCTCTTGCCACCTCTTCCTCATCCCAGTCAGTCGCTATAGTTCTGATGCTGCGTTCCAGGCAGGGTTTTTGAGCTCGTAATCACTATTTCATACCACTACTAGCGACTTTGTACCGTTCCAGGCAAGTTACGCCAAACTTTCTGAGCGCAAGTAATTGTAACTAGATTATTTATTTTATTGCAACGTTGCATTAACCTAAAATAGTTTTTTCAACGTGTACTACTTGCATAAACACTGCATCCGCAGGCAGTATTATTCGTATGGGCTGTCATCGTTGTTTCGCGTGCTGTGTGACCTCGGAACTCGGAGTGCATCGATCTAGTATGATACACGAGTTCACGGGTGGGAAGTCATGGATTTGATTGCCGTTCCAGTGCACTTTCATGGGTTTAAGATTGGAAAAACACGGGTTACGGGTTGCCTGGAACGCTGCATCATACTAGGCTGAGGCTACCTTTCCTCGACTTCTCCCCAACATGACGTCATCACAAGAGTTGCGTAAAAAAAACGTTAATACCAAAAACTTAAAAAATAACTTTAAGACTATTTTTGAGACATTTTAAAAATGATATACATATCTTGAGTGATTTATGTACCCGTTAATCGAAAGTGGTGTTTAACCTGCAACATGGCCTTTAAGTTGTTTTGCTACAGTGATAGACAGTTTATGATTAGTAAAGCTCTCCATTTCAGTTCTGACATTCTTGTAAAGCATAAAGGACGTTCCTCTGCTGAACCCCTTTGATCTACTCCACACTGATATTGAAAAATGTGCTAGGGCTTGCTTTAAAGGCATGTCTACAGGATATCCATCGGCTAGGATTGGTTCTATGAAACGAGTAATGCTTTGCTAAAGTCAAGGACAGTATGTATAATTGTATTTTCCCCAGAGATGCAACCTGCTTCAAAACCACTAAATGATTGGCATTCAGTATATTATGCAAACCATGACTGCATTTTGAATGGCCTGGGGTCATCATGGTCACATGTCCGAGATATGTTGTACTGAATCTGCATTCATGTGTTTCCTCTAGGAATGCATCCTGTCTGGGATCATGTCCGTGAAGGGGAAGAAGGTTCTGCACATGGACAGGAACTCGTACTATGGAGGGGAGAGTGCTTCCATCACCCCTTTGGAGGATGTAAGTCACTGTTTGAGACCACAGCTATTCTCTAAATCTCCACAGACACTAACATTGTCTTTTGGTTTTGTCACAGTTGTTCAAGCGTTTCAGCCTTCCTGGCAGCCCTCCTGAGTCCATGGGAAAGGGCCGCGACTGGAACGTGGACCTCATTCCCAAATTTCTAATGGCCAACGGTAGGAAGCGACAACACCAAACTTTACATTTACATTTCAGCCGTCACTTTTTGGAATCTGTTATCTTGGCCAAATACACATGTTCTGGATCGCTTTGTGCCAGGCACTGCTGGATCCCTCAGTCACACGTATCCTGTTGCTTAGCAGTTTTCTTTCACTCTTGAAGTGCTCAAGAATACAAAGGATGATGATTGTCCTTTTTGTATTCATAGGTCAGCTAGTCCGTATGCTGCTGATCACACAGGTGACGCGTTACCTGGACTTCAAAGTGATTGAGGGCAGCTTCGTCTACAAAAAGGGCAGCATCTACAAAGTGCCCTCCACTGAGACTGAAGCTCTGGCATCCAGTAAGTGACCGGTTTATGATTCAGATTACCTTCTGTTGTTGTTTTTTCCCCGTTAAACTGGCAAATTCAGATTGAAACTGGTGAGTTCAAGCTAGCTATTGTCAGTTTTGTATGCATTGTTCATCAGATGTTCATTATACAGGCTGTGGCTGGCCCATGGTCCTGCCATCTAGAGCTTGAGTCTACAGCCAAGTAGGCTGGAGTGTTTTATTGTCTGAACCAGAGTTATTATTTTAAACTAAAACTATTAAAAACATTTTTGGTAATTTAAATGAAGCTGTCGTGAAATAAAATATAAATATTAAATTTAAAAACTAAGTTGTTTCACTATTTATACCTAGAAATAAAAACAAAAACTGAAAAAATAAATGAAGGCTAAATAGAAAATGTAAATGTAACAGACAATAGGGGTGCAGAAATGTAATTTTTAATCGCCATTACAGTTACGGATGCCACAATTACGTAATCGTTCAAAGCTGCAATTAATCGTTCAAAGTCGATTTATGTTATTCTGCATGCTTAAGATATTTGGTATAAACATCATTCAATGAATATTGTGATAATCGTAAATTAATAATCGCAATTACAATTTCAAGGGAATAATCAACAATTATGATTTTTGTCATTTATTGTGCAGCCTTAACAGACAATTTAAAATATTAATAAAAACTATAATGGTATATCAATTAAATCACCCTGGTCTGCTATGAGTAGATGAGGAATTACAGTGAAGTGATGAGCTTGGACATCTCGCCTTACTTCCCTTTTAATTAATTTTGTAGCATAATGAAATTATTGTATGTAATACAGTTCTGCAGTTCTTCTTTTTTTGCAGACTAAGTGAGCTAGCATGTGTTTGGTTCCCCTAAAATACATCCCTTCAAACAAATGCATGCTGTCATAGTATCTTTTTTTTAAACATTTTTCAATCATCTTTCAGGCCTCATGGGACTTTTTGAGAAACGACGATTCAGGAAGTTTCTCGTGTTTGTTGCCAACTTTGATGAAAATGACCCAAAAACCTTGGAAGGAGTCGACCCGAAAAAGACCACCATGCGAGATGTGTACAAAAAGTTTGACCTCGGGCAAGATGTTGTTGACTTCACCGGCCATGCTCTTGCACTCTACCGCACAGATGAGTGAGTCGAAACCTCATCTACTTTTTGAAGAAATTTCACCTAAAATTATGATATCAATGGCTTGTTTGTCCCATGAAGTTAAAGCTGTTTGTGTTGTCTATCTGTCCAGCTACCTGGATCAGCCCTGCATAGAGACAATAAACAGGATTAAATTGTACAGCGAGTCTTTGGCGAGGTATGGCAAGAGTCCATATCTGTACCCTCTCTATGGCCTGGGAGAGCTGCCCCAAGGCTTCGCTAGGTGAGTTTCCCCCAACTACTTCCTCTGCTACTAACGTTCACATCATTTTTAAACCTGTCTGTGTGTACTAGCAGTTTATTTGTGTCACTCACAGATTAAGTGCCATTTATGGAGGAACATACATGCTGAACAAGCCCATTGAGGATATAATTATAGAGAACGGCAAAGTGGTGGGCGTCAAATCTGAGGGAGAGGTAAGTTTCTGTTGCAAGCGGTGGGAAATCTAATTTATCCTTAAAATGTGCTTTGACTTAAATGTTGTTTATTCTTCACGGTCAGATCGCTCGCTGCAAGCAGCTGATTTGCGACCCTAGTTATGTCATGGACCGAGTCAACAAGGTGGGTCAGGTGATCCGGGTCATCTGCATAATGAGCCACCCCATTAAAAACACCAGCGATGCCAACTCCTGCCAGATCATCATTCCTCAGAACCAGGTCAACAGGAAGCATGGTTAGTCTTGACATGAAACCACAGCGCTTGCATGTTGATGACTCTTGATGATTTTTTTTTTTTTACTACATTTATTAAAGCCCTAATACACTTAACATAGATATTGACATGCATCAGTTATTTGCCACCTGCTTACATTTTATATAATTGACAAATTCAGCTTTGCCATCACAAGAATAAATTGCATTTTGAAAATGCATAAATTGTAATACTGTTTCACAATATTCCTGTTTTTACTGTGGTTTTGATTAAATAAATGCAGCATTAAAAAAAGCATAAAAAATATTACCAACCCTAAACTTTGTAAAGGTGCAGTATTGTACATTAAAATCATCTCCTCCTTTTAGATATCTATGTGTGCATGATCTCTTACGCACACAACGTGGCAGCCCAGGGTAAATACGTAGCCATTGTCAGCACCACTGTGGAGACCAGTGACCCTGAGAAAGAGATCAAACCAGCCCTGGACCTTTTGGAACCGGTTGAGCAGAAGTAGGTTTGCATGTCTGTTTGCACTTGCTGATGTATAAAACTTACTTTGACATGCATGCAGTCAGATAAATAAAACCATGTGTGATCTTTTTGCAGATTTGTGAGCATTAGTGACCTGTACGCTCCAAACGATTTGGGATCTGACAGTCAGGTAAGTGTTTACATTGTGCTCGCTTGATATACAAAGTGTAATTACAGTACTAAGTTTTTTATCTGCACCCAGGTCTTTATCTCCCGCTCCTATGATGCCACAACTCACTTCGAGACAACCTGTGATGATATCAAAGACATCTACAAGCGAATGACGGGCACAGAGTTTGACTTTGCTGAAATGGAGCGCAAGAAAAATGACATATTCGGAGACGGTGCTGACCAGTAAACTAGCTCCAACTGCTCTTGAATATCAGATATTCAGGCGATCATAATCTTAAGGTTAAAAAAAAGAAAGAAAAGAAAAAAATTGCAACCAAACTGGGCGAGCTGGCTATCCAAGCATATGTTCTGCCCATAATGGAATTTCATTTAAACAGTTATACAAATTTAGCATTTTTGGGGGAGAAGGGGAGAAGGTTCTGCCAGTCTGCTTTTTATAATCAGGAAGCAAGTTTATCAACGGCCTGTATTCAGTTTCCATCATGTGATCTTTATCTCAGCCTGCTTAGACATGGTATGTAAAAAGTCCAAAGATGCCAAAAAAAGATGTATTCAAGTTGATGTGAAGAAATGCATATTTTAAAAATGTATTGGTGTTGGCTGTAAAGAAAATAACCTTAAAGGGGAGGGGGATGGGGTTTGCAAAACTCCAAAATGATCTGTTTTGAGTTTGGCCAGGTTTAATAGCACATGGTTTAATTTTTAAAGGAAACCATCTACTTCTAAGATAACTTCCAGGGATTATCCATTATTCTATTTTCCTAGAAATTACAACTGGTGCTTAAACTGGCATCCTGAATATTTCGTTTGCAATATTTCTCCAATTACCTAGGTTTACAGATCGAAGGGATGTATCAAGCACACACAGTGTAGATAATCTTTTATGTAATCCCTGTCCAACCACAGTATTTGTTTTGCTCAATATGCTCATGTGATTTAACATAACTGACCCCCCAATTAGCTGTAAATTGTGCTACTTGTCTGAAGGGCCGGGGTTTCTTTCAGCTTTGCCTTGCATCTCTTTTCTGATGGGTTATGTGTGATTCAAAGGCTACTACATGGAGGTAATCACACATCAGTGGAAAAAGCTGCTTAACTCTAAGTCTGGAATCTGCTTGTCTAGTGTGTATCAGGGAGCTCTCCTTCTCCCTCACCTCAGAGCAGAGAGCAGCAGGCAGTGTCACTTCAACAGCTCTGACATGTTAGCAAGGACCAAAATGTCTATGGCAGTATTGATATGACCGGGGCCCTGTACAAAATGTCACCTATGTTTTAAAAAAGAAAAACAAATGCTGAAAGGATGGGGCTCAAATGATTTCTGTACTGCAAAGTAAAAATGTTAACTTGTGGAAAACTGACTTTGTGTTTATTTTACTCAATAGGTCATGCTACAAAAGCTGTAGTATCGCTTTTTTTTTTTTACGATCCTTTAATAAAGTTAAATAAAAGTTAATAGTAAACCATAATTAAACACTTATATATTATTGGGAAATGTTTAAATGTTCTGTTGCATACAAGTGTTTCGTTACTGTAAAGGTTGTTTTGCCGTTAAAAAATATTGATGATAGCTCATGAAATTTGTAAGGTAGTGAGCGCGAACTGGGGAACTATATCTCCCAGGATCCTTTGCGAATTTGCCGTATTCAATCCGTAGTGTCGCAAATCATAACAAAACAGGCGGCTTCTCTAAATATAGAACTTATCAGCACGTTTCTCGCATGGTATATGAGTAATATTTGTTAAATGTCAGGTAGATTTATTAAACTATGGAACTCACCTCTGCCCGATCAACGTTTTATGGTGACATCGGTGAGTATTTGGGGGGGATTTAATGGTTGAACTAAAATCTATTAAAACCTGAAGGAAAATAAAGTATGCATTTGTAGGCCACTGGGCTGATCGCACGCCGGTACACGAGGCTGCGTCTCTAGGTCGAGCTCTGCAGTTAAAGCAACTGATAGAGGCAGGAGCATCAGTTAATATCGTGTCTGTGGATAACTTCACCCCACTGCATGATGCCTGCATCCAAGCCCATCCAAACTGTGTTCAAATACTGCTGGAGGCAGGAGCCCAGGTGGGTTACAGCACCAGGTATATTTTAACGAGTGATGTCCTGAATTTCGTATACATTTAGCAGACGCTTTTATCCAAAGTGACTTAACGTTACAATAGAGGAGCATGAGCAAAATCATAGAGCCAACAATATTAGAGAAGATCGGATCAATAACAATGCACTGATATTTGGAAATTTTAAATTAATTTTTTTGTTTAATTCTAAGGTATCAACTCATTTCTAAAAACTGTGCGCGTGTGTGTACAGGTGGATGTACGCACCATCCATGGCAGTACTCCCCTCTGTCATGCCTGTGCTGCTGGAAGCATAGAAAGTGTCAAGCTGCTGGTGGATCACGGAGCATCAGTCAACCCTTCCCTGACCGCCCTCACTGCATCCCCACTCCATGAGGCCTGCATACGAGGTGAGACGGCAAGGTGAGATGGATTGCTTTGTGTTAAGACTTGTGTGTGTTCTCATTATTTCTGTTTAGGTGATGTAGACTGTGTGAAGCTTATGATAGACAAGGGAGCGCTACTGGAGGCCTTTGACATTTACTTTGGGACGCCGTTACATGCTGCCTGTGCTAAAGCTCACTTCGACTGTGCCCTGCTGCTGCTCAATGCAGGTGAGGTACTTTATTTATAGGTGTACTTTATATATTTTATTTTGCACTATTATGCATTATTCTGCTTTATCATTCATACTTTCAAAGGTGCAAAGGTGAATGCCACCAAGTTCCATGAGACGGCACTGCATCATGCGGCGAGGGCCGAGAGAGTGGACCTGGTGGAGCTGCTGGTGGAGTTTGGTGGAGATGTCAACATAAGTGATAACTTGGGTCACAAACCTAGAGATTATACAAAACCAGAATCTCCTGCAAATCTCTGCCTGCGGCACTATGAGAGTGTGTTACAGTCTGCATAGTTGCTATACAGTATATGTCTCAGAGTATTTCATCTGTTCTGTGTTTCTGCAGGTAATCCTCTGTCTCTACAGCAGCTGTGCCGTACCGTCCTGAGGACTGTGTTGGGCACCAGAGCTTTGGAACTGATCCCTAAACTGGACATTTCACAGCGCATCATTGAATATCTCATTTATAAATCATAATTTTATTTTATTATTATTATTTTTTTTTAAGTTCCATAGAAACCTATAATAGACTGCAGTTTGATAAGTCTTAAGTTTAAGAGTGAATTAATTAAGTTATTTATAAATAACCCTATGGAAACTATGTTTACTTAAAAGAGGTCCTCGGATGCAAAATTCAGTTTACAAGTTGTTTGAACATAAATTGAACATAAATCCCTATTTTAAAATACCCTTCCTCAAATCAGGCTGTTCTGAGATTCCTGTCAGAATGACCTAGTTCTCAACAGGCCCCTCCCACTGTAGTTGATTGACACTAGCATCTCAACTTAGACCCGCCCTAAGTGAGCTGTCATCAGTTCGATATTGTATCGACCCCGGTGCAGGGGAAGACAAGAAAGTCTCCATTTAAGCGACTAAGGTGTTTTGTTGCTGGATGTAATAATGAATATAGCAGTCGTCATTTACACCCGACATCTGAGCCGCTGAAGGATTAATATTACTATTATTTTTAAGAGAATGCGCTTATCCCGATCTGCCTAAAATGGGCGACTCATTTGTGATCCAACTTAATCAGCAGAAGTGAGTATTAGGGTTTTTTTTTTTTTTTTTTTTTTTATGAGTCTTTGCAAATCCCCTTTCTTATCAATGAGCTAGTTAGCCAGTTGAATTTTACAGTCTGCTCATCACCCCCTGAAGAAAAGGGCTGGGTCAGGAGAGCTCATTAGCATTTAAAGCAACATGGACTAGAACAGCGTGCTGAAAAGGGAGCTGATTTTGACAGTAAAAAAAGTGTTTTTTTTTTTTACACTACCATTGTGAAATTTTAACTGAACTGTGTTAGACTTTCCATTAAGACCCTAAAGAATCATATCAACTTGTGCTAAATTTCCATCTGATGACCCCTTTAATTGGGGTTGTGATGACTTGATTTCAATGAATGTGCTACATTGCCTTAAAAGATTTTGCAGTGTAAATGTACTAATAATGTTTATGTTATTGTTTGCCCCTGTAAAACTCAATATCAATTTAACTTTTAAATCAGCCTTTTTATTTTTATTTTAACCAGCTGTGAACGTGTTAATGTTTCCGAATAAGTTTTATGAAAGGTATTGTTTTATTATTTTAACTTATCAAATTTTCCTGCTTCATTTAAAATACTTTATAAAAATAAATGCCAATGGTTTTCAACCAGGAGGTCCTGAAGGCACTTTAGGGGGTCTGTCGAGATATATTAAACATATAGAACTTAACTTTACATGATATGTTTACCTAATTAACTAACCTAAAATGGCTGTCTGTTAAGCATTATGTATTGTTCATGTTCTTAAATAAAGTTGTTGTCATGTCTTATCTGGTGCGCCATGTCCCTGGTTAAAAATGCACTCATATTTCTACATTTGTGTCCAAATGTATCCAATACTTATTATTATTATTATTATTTTTAAGTAAACCACAACTCCCAGCAGCACGTCATAACTAGGGCCAAAACAGAACAGACCACGTGATGTATATACCGCACTTCTAAACAAAGCAGAATTTCTTCTATAGTTACTTAGCTAGCGACAGTGTATTGTTTAAATTTAACTTTATAGCACTTTACTAAAGCGGAGATGGAAGTAGTAACAGCACGACCTTATTTTTTTCGTTGATTTCGGTACGTCCACGAGAAAAGTGTATTTGTATTTTATTGACTTTTTCTCATTTCTGTAGATTTCGGAATCTAAGATAATTTTACACATTCATGGATAATTAATTATTTTATTAACTAAACGTTTTGAGTGAAATAGTTGCCTATCCATCGTATAATGTGAGAATAATCTGTGTAATAAATGCAGATTGTGTGAGGTTAGTGATTGCTAAATGAGCCAGTTTGGTTGCCAATGACCTGTACTTTGGTACTCCTCTACACGTGGCATGTGCCAGCCAGCACATGGAGTGTGTTTAAGTACTACTGAATGCAGGTGAAACCAGATGCCGTGAGATTGTAAAGTACTCTGTCAGGCATGCAAACACTGAAGAATGTGTCTCTAAAGCAGGTAGTTTAGATCTGGAATCACCAAAGTGAAGCTGTAATCGTGAATCATTGTGTGCAGGTGTGCAAGTAAACGCCACCAGCATACACAAGATGCCCTTACATCATGCTGCAAAGTCCAACAATGTGATATGATTGAGCTTTAAGCTGTTGGTGGAGTTTGGGGCCAACATTTATGCCCGTGACAAATATGACAGGAAGCCAGTTGACTACACAAAGTCTGATACGCCCTCAGCGCAGTCTTCAACTTTATGACAGTGAGTTCAAAACAAAACAGCCTTGTGAGGAAATTTAATTATACTAAATTCTTATTTGTATTTTGAAATGGTTTGCATTGGTTACATGATATGTTGTATTGTTTACATTCACTACTTTATAGGATAGACAGTCTGAATATACAGGGTTCAAAAAGTAAACAAATATATTTGAAATCTGGAAATACACTGAAAGTTTAAACACGTTCACAATTTCAGTTTTGGTGAAAAATGAAAATTAAATGTTTAGTATTCTGCAATAATTTGGAGCCTAATAAAAAACAGCTTTAAGTTATTTAAAATAAAAAGGCAAAACAGTTTTCTAATAAAAATAAATAAATAACAGGCAAAATGAAAGGTGTCCAGCAGGTGGTGCTCACGGCTTAATTTAAAAGCTGTTAGCAAACCTAAATGTGTTTATATGTTAAATTGATTTGCATGATGAAGAATCTGTTCACAGTTCACAATTTTATTATGTTCTCTGTGGTCTCACTGAGATTTAAAATGTTCTGGAAAATAAAATCTATTATGTTAATGTTAGGTGTTCTGGCTGTAGTGATATGCTGCCTCTGTGTCTGCAGCAGTGATTCACAGCCAGGTCTGCTGCCTAGGTGCTGCTCAGGATGTTTTGGGTGTGATGTTGCAACAAATTAAATGAAGTTTATGATGATGAGATTAAAAGTTGGATTCTGTAGGTCTGGAATCCATCATTAGTCTCATTTCAAAGATACATTCACAACAAGTCAAAGCACAACACGCCAGTGCCCGGTTTCAGAATGTAAACCAGATTCATGAGAAACCGTGTCCTTGGAGCATATAAATATTTTCCTGGCAATAACATTTAGAGACTAAAATAAATACAAGAATGCAAACATTCTGATTTTGTGTATTAAATGATATGACAGGAGGTCGTGATCTTGAAGTCTCATATTTTAATTCTATCAAGCAAGAATGTTTAATCTCCTGGTAAGGTCACTCACAATGTGTTTTTGTTTGGTTTCTACGGAAGGCAATGTAAGAGTGTATCAGAAATGTAGTGAAAGTTGCCACAGTTGTCATCATTGACTCATTCTCATGTTCTTTCTTCTTCTGTAGCTAAATTAAATCTAAATGAATTTTGTTGCATTGAGATATTATTGATTTAAATGTTTAATGCTGCATTCCATTTTGTGTTTTTGCAGGTAACCCTCTTTCTCTGCAGCAGGTGAGCCGTATCACCCTGAGGACGATGTTGTGCACCAGAGCTGTGGACGTGGTGACCCACCTGGATATTCCTAACCATATTATCAGTTATCTCTTACACCAGTGAACTCTTTCCTTAGAGGTCCACAGATAGTGTGGAAACACCTTAAGCATTGAAATATCTCCAACAAATATCAGTTTTGTTGGCACTTTAGAGATTTATAGGTGCACTATGTATTTTTTTGTGTGTTATAAATGTATCCAAATTATTTTTCTAGCAATTTTTTATGGTTACCTTAATTGACTACACTTTACATTTGAAAAGAATAGTGTGCTTGTAAATGACAATTGTGTCATTATCAACTCAGTTTCATGTCGTTCCAAACCTACATTTTTAAAGATGTTTTTGTCTGTACATTGAATGTCAGTGGGGTCCAGAATAACCACTTTACGGACAAAAAATTTTTTATTTTTCAAAATATCTTCATAGGGAGTAAATGTTAGAATTTTCATTTTTGGGTGGACTGTCCTTTTAAGTAACAGAAGCACAATGTATTACATAAATAGGAAGCTCTTCTTAATAGCACTTCTCAGCAGAACAGTCCAGATTTGCTGTAAAATATGTTGTCTTAATGTGTCTGAGGTGAATTTAGGAGTGATGAAAACTATTATATGTTTGCTAAATATTGCCAGAGAGAAAGAGTGGGAGATAGAAACACAAAAAGAGGAAACTTAATCTGGCAGCTGTCTACATTCAGGAACTCCTCTGACCGCGTAATGAAGTCCAGGGATATGTCAGCACATTAGTAGATCAGACGACAGACACTATATGCACAACACACACTGCATTGCTGGATATGAGCATGTTAACATCCTCATGCTCTCATTAGAGATTCTTTAAAGGAGATCACAGCGCCTTGAACTAAGGGTTATTGCACAGGCCCGGGGGAAACACTGGCATTCATATTATGACATGAGCTGCTTGAGTTATACTACAGTTTTGCCACATTCATTGTTTGTGACGCCATACACAATGACAATGACAGAAACCAGTTTCCAGCAGTGTTTTGTTGTAGTAACATTGTATTAGTACACCGGTTGTAATATATCACTATTCAGCTTTTGTTTCCAATTCTCAACTGCTGTTCTTACATCTAAGAAGTGAAGAAAAGATATTTAAGACAACATGAAATAGCCTTTAGAAATTATTTAATTAAGAGTTAATCAGAATATTCTGCAGGAAAATAAATCAGATGCGATTTGATACATTAGGATCTGATTGGATCGTGAAATGTTGGGCTTTTTCTCTCCTCAGTTTGGACTTTGCCAACAAAAATTAAGTATTTTCTGATGTAAACTAAAGTAATATTACCATGAAAGATAATGACAGCAGTCTTTTTACTTTTTAGTATATTTTCAAATAAATGCAGCATAGGAAATTTTTTCCAAAAATATTAAACATGTTACCAAACCCCAAACTTTTGAACAGTAGTGCAAGAAATAAAAAATAAAAAAATAAAGGTTTTAACCATTTATCTTCAATTTATCATTAGAAAACGGTTTTATTTTAAGCCAGAGTTCAAATGATTTGTTTCATTTATTTCTAAGACGCTCTTTCAACTGTTCCTTCCCTTAATTCATTTAAGTGGTGTCAGGATTAGTTTTGTGAGTTTGACCCACAGTTCTCCAAGTTCTCTTTATCCATCTGATCCCTTCACATCCCATGCCTCCTCTTATAAAGTACAGAATGTTCTATAAATAGCAGCCAGACCAAAAATAGAAAGAAGTCCATGTGTTTGTGTTCTGACTGAGCTGGATAAATGAGTTCCTCTTCCTGTGCATGTATCCCGAGCACATAAACGTGCTGGATCTGACCTGAAACTGAGCAGCAGGGAGGGCAGGAATGTTGTTTTTAGAGCGCAAACCCTCGTCTGATATTAAGCTTACACAGACACGACAGCAGCGATTGAAAGAATGCTGCTCTTTTTCTTCTTATCCACCTCTCATCTTAAAACAGCCTTTAAAGGATTGTTGTTTTATCTTCACCAGTCTTTATTGTTTAAAGCTGATTGTGGAATTCATGTTCTGTACTAGTTAGCCTAAAACATGCCAGTGTTATCTGGATTTTAGTTGTTTTGTTTGGTTATTCCAAGGCATGAGTACTTTATAGCACCAAATACTATAAGCTTGAGTGTAAAGTTTACTGTTATACTGTTCACAAATACTTGATGCTCATTATGTTTGTATAAGGTAATTAAGTTATTGTAAAGTCAATATTTACAGCAAGATGCTGATTGTTTTATTAATCTGTTGTCCTTACGCAGGATATCCCATAAGTCATAAAACAATTATCATTCTTCTTCATTGAGAAAACAACAGACCTGACAAGGATATTGTTTGAATCATATTTTAATATCATGGTGATTACAGTGTTCACCAATGATTCAACTTTCATAATGAACAATATTTTTATTTTATTGATTTTATTTTAGTTATTTTTTTAATTATCGGCAGTTGTGTGGCTGGTTTTATGGATTCCATACCAGTGATTCAGATTTTAACACAATATTTTGATTTCTAAAGACACTAATCAATCTCCATTTATTTTATATCATTTTATTACACTACACTTACACTGCGCAGGCCAATTCAGTGCAATTTCTGTACATTGCCACAAGGGGGCTCCGCAGCTTTTATATTTGAACCATTAGTCTTTTCTTTGTTTCTAGACAGTCTTGCTGCTTTGTGATCAAAAGAAGGCCTCTTTGCGATTAAAGTCACCTGATCACATTCTGGTGATTGTCCCACTGACCTTTGATCCATGAGCATTGCATAGTAGAAAGTGAAGTGACACCTTAATTTTTACCAGACGGGTGTACAGCTCCTTCAGCTCCTCATATTCATTCTTTCTTCTGCTTGTTGCTGTTGTGCTGCTGCATGTTGACGTTCAGGCTTGTCATGCAAGAAGAATAGCACACCTGATTACACAACCGAGCAGCTTTTGTGCTGGAACAAAGGTCTGCGGTCAAGAGAGCAGCTTTAGAAGATGTGCTTGCAGAAAAAGATTGTGACCCATAGTAGGAGGAAAAGCAGCAGAAGCAGATTCTGAGATGGTCCGCTTCTTGTCTTAAGAGGCTCCCAGGCACAAACCAGCTCAGATCCACTCAGGAATTCTGCCTCAATGAGAAACAGATGTGTGTGTGCATGAAGCGCAGCCATGAAAGCTAAGCTCAGCTCCAAAACTGCACACTCCACACACACACACTTGAGACCGTTTTCTAGTTGTGAAACACCGTATTGTACCCAAGAAATGTTTACATGGTCTAGTTTTGTTACTTTATAATTCTATCACTGTATTTTATTATGCAAAACCTTTCATAAAAGTAGTTGCAGATTCAAACTGTGTGCTTTGTTTTGGAGGTTACTGCATCTTTTGTGCCACAAATGGGAGTAAATTACATAGCAGGCTAATTTGTAGAATGACAAATGGCTACAGGACAGAAACGGTTTCCCAGATCTTTTCATCTTGGTTGCTTGTCACTTAGCAAAAAGTGACTTACAAGTCAGTAAATGCAGACACAGGCCCCTAAAGCAATGCTGGGTTAAGTCCTTCGTCCTGGAGTTTGTCTGGTCCCTATCTAAAATCAAACTTTAACCAGGCTTTTCATCTGTTTTTATGCACTGTCTAATGGTCTAGAGATGAGACAACAGACAAGACTCGTTCAAAAAGTCTTTGTAGATGTCTAGTCAGAAAAATGTGTTTCTGTCCAGCTGAGAGCAGAAGCAGTGTAGGATAGACTACACACACATTCACATCATCTGTCTTTGTTTCCCCTTCTCCTCTAAATGATCATACCATCTGTGTGTGTGATTTTTCTTTTTTCTTTTTTTTTTTCTTTTCTAAAGGGACACCCTCTATTTGATATTCAAACAACACACCACATACTGACCTCAGCAACTTTCCATTTAAGCTCCTGGTAAAGGTAAAGGTTAATGGTAAAGTTATTTTTATTAATTTTTTATTTTTTATTTCAGTGACATGGTTGGTGTCATGGATTGAATAACAGTGATTCCTCCAAAAATGAATAAGTTTTACTAAGAACAATATATTGACTTCTAAAGCCACGAATTAATTTTATTTTATTTATTTATTACTTCTAAAGCCACTTTTTTATTATTATATTATATATTTGTTTATTTCCATTAATTTCAATGGCAGTTGCATGCTTGGTTTTAAGGATTATTTTAAAATAAATATATAGTATATTGACTAAATGCACTTATGTTGTGTTATGTTATGCTATGCTATGCTATGCTGTATTCAATTCATAAGCATTTTCATTCATTTCAGTTGTGGCTGTGTGGCTGGTTTTATTAATTCCCAGTGATTCGAATCATAAATTAACAATACATAAACTTTTAGACCCAAAAATGTATCTCCATATCATTACTTTTTTTTTTTTTTTTTTTTTTTACAGATTAAAAGCCTTATGTTTTACATATAAAAAGATTCTGTTATGGTGATGTTTTGGCCACACATATTGTTGGTTATGATGTATTTTGAAGAAAAACTCTGTGGCTCCAAAACATAAATCTGATTTAGTGTTTCCTCATGTCTTCATGGGTGTTAGCACATCACACTGAGAACAAAGGCCTCACATAGACACATTCACATGATTTCTCTTTTGATCTTTCGCTGAAAATGAATTACATTAGTTAAAATAATTTGAAGGCACCACTCACCTGACAGCACATTCTTATTTGACCTAAATTAAATTTACTATTGTATAATATTATTGGTGTATTCATTCTTTGTGTGTCACACTCCAGTTATTTATGTCTCGATGCCTTTTGTCTGTGTTCTTGTTTACACTGTTGCCTAAATCTCAGTCTGTAATTTTTGGATCAACCCTCAATTACAAGATTGCTTTGGGGGATTTCTTTTCTTGTGGCATGAAAAGGCAATCAAATGCATGTTTCATCACTTACATGTTTTACATTTTGTTCTCAATGCACGCAAGGTGAATTAGCACACATTAAAATGTAAACAAGGATTCAAGCTTTCTAACCATATGCAGTCATTTGAACTGCTGAAGTTTGGGTCCTTGAAGGTACATTTTTGTGTGATGGCTGAGGAATGATAGAGGACTCTATTAGCACTCCGGTGCCACTGAAGAGCAAAGCTATTTAGTTGTATAATCAGTTCTAAGGTCATTTTCACCACAGGCTCATCTACTGTGAACATTTTGTTGTGAATCACATGCTGAAAAACAAAATAAGAACAGTATGTGCTCCAGGTAGCTTCTACTCACTCCTTCAAACCAACAATTAGCCGTTGATCCACGTCGGTAATGACAAGGTGTGTCAGCAGGTTGAGTAGTTTTTGAGGTTTTAGAATGCTTCTACCGCTCTCCCCCCAAGCCATCTGTCCTCCATATCTGGCTTTTCAAGTTCACCTCTGTCTCTTTTTGTCAATAAGATGAAGAAGAGCTATTTGGGAGGTCTGGGGAATTACAATGAGCCGAAGTGTTATACAACACTTGGTTAACTGTTGCAAAAGAGGTGACACAAATACTTTTATTGGTTTGTTTAACTTGCAGATGTTCCAGAGCGTGTGATCAGAATGGGATGTGCTGTAAATCTGCTTCTAACTGAAACGTGACACTAGACAGTCACTTTTGGGAATCATAACAACATACTACAGTACTGTTTCTGCAGTAGTGTACTGTGAACACTATACATTAAATACACGTAAGATCTTGTACAATTAGCTCAAATGTGCAGTTTATATCAACATGTCACAATGGGTTGTGTCTCTACAATGCAATGCAAAACATGACGTTCCATTTGAGATGAGATGAATGAACAAATTATTTATGTATGTATATATGCTGTTCTTTTTAAATTTCTATACATCAAAAATCCTGAAATTAAGGTTTAATTTTAGACTGATTTCTGAAGGATCATGTGATACTGAAGACTGGAGTAATGATGCTGAAAAATGTAGCTTTACTGTCACTAAAATAAATTGCATTGTAGAATATATTTAAAAGAAAACAATTATTTTAAATTGTAATAATATTTCACAATATTATTGTTTTTGCTGAATTTTTGGATCAAATAAATGCTGCATCTGGTAAAGATTTATTTCAAAAACTTTCAAAAATATCACTGACTCCAAACTTTTAAATGGTGCAAAATAATAAACTAACATGATCAGATTATGTGACAGTAATGAGGCATGTGGCTGTTTGGAATATTGCGTAATTTTACTATTTCTGCAATATGATCGGTTGTCTATGCTAGTATGCTATTCAGAATTCAGTTTAGCATGGCCTGTAGACCTGCTGATTAGCAGGGTCATGCTAATTAGAATCAGTTGTTGATTTGTCTAATGGGAAATGGTACTTTGTAGACTTGCTGCAAGCTGTTTGTTGCTCCTTCAGTGTGCTTCATCTGATGAAGTTTGGCATGAAAAAGATATCATTTCAGCTCAAGGTACTCCCAGACACCACCCAAGTAAGTTTTATGTTGTTATGGATATATTTTTGATGGATAGACCCTTTGGCATTCCCAAGGAACTGTTCATGATTTAAAAACACTGACAGACTGGAAGACAGAGAGAGATCTCTCTCACAGTGTTTGTGTTATATTTGAACTGTATGCATGCCCGCCTAAAGCATGCACAACAACCTGTTGATTTAAGATACACAAAATCGACATGAATCAAAGTCGTGCCTTGTGTAAGTCACAGGGCTATTTAAAAGCTGGATTAGCACTGAGATGAGAGACTTCTATAAAATGCTGCTTGATGCCAAGCTGGCAAGAAATAAGTCAACCTGAGAAAAGCCATGTCGCTCAGACTGGACCTCAGCAAGCTTTTTATTTGAGCTAATAGGCCTGCATTATATTGTTGCAGAGTTTATCTGTGCATGTATTTTAGTGGTTTGAGCATAAGCCACTTGATGTATTCAAAGATGGTAATTCCAGATTTCATTGCATGCATTCTTCTCCTCACAGCTCACCACCTTTCTGTGGCTCAGTTTATGGCAGTTAAATCAAAGCATTAACTAGTAGGGCGAATCATTGTGGTCAGGCAAATAAAGCATTTGTGTTCTTTGGTTGCTTTATGAGAGCGTGTCGGTGCTGTCCAGGTTTGTTAGAGTCAGAGGAGGCACGTGTTTGCTCCTTGTGCTTTCACATTAAGTGCTGCATACGCATTAATGGAATCATTTGTCTCTACTTTTGTTTGCATTGTGGGTCTTGACATGGCTTTTAGCGCAATATTCAGTGCTACTTTAAGGCTTTGTGAATCTGTTTTGTCTCAAAACTGACCCAGAACAGACACTACACCTCATGCTTCCTCCATCCGTGTGAATTTCACAAATCCCATATCAGTTTGACTGAAATCCTGGCCTCCTGTCTGCACTTTTGTACCACTGAAAAATGATGTGTTATTGTTTGGATTTAAATCACTGATATGCATTGACAAATGCAGCTTATCAAGCAACCTTAAAAGAAGGGACGGTTGCTTGACACAGCTGCTGGGTCCATCACTAGCCATGTCGTCATGCTATAATACACCACCCCACATTCTTTTAAATTCTGAAGTCACACAATGCCCCAGAGGTCACCCAGAACATACCATGGAGATGTGACCCTTGTAAACCTGCTTTCCCCATGTTTTAGCTCTTTCGCATTAGCATTCATGCACTCTGAGATCAATTCAAAACCTTCTCATAAAGGCGGACATATGGTACGATCAAAGTGTGTGTGTGTGTGTGTGTGTGTGTGTGTGTTTTTTTTTTTTTTTTTTTCTCTCTCTTTGAACACATATTCCTCTCTGGGATACAATCTTCAAAGAGTTAACGTTAAACAGTTGTAGTCTCTCCTTTCAAGATCCTTATAAAAACCATGCTGTTTATGATGGAGATTGTAAACTGAAGGATTAAGCACATCTTTTTTTATTACCATTCAAAATTAAAGGTGCAAATCTGTAGGCAAGACTTTAAGGTTAAGGGGTTAAATAGCATTGACTCTTATGTCATTAGATGTAAATACTCTACTGAAGCAATGCTGGTCATTATCATTTAGCATGAGATGATAATGTGCTGGTTTTCTCTTTGGGTGGATTAACTGTCATAAAAGTGTGAGATAACCCACTAAATGAAACCATTATCACCAGAAAGACCATGCTGGTTGAGCTTAACTGTTTTGGTGGTGAACTGCATGGCTATGCTAGTTAGCCAATTAGCCAGAGCAGTACTTTTGTAGCCTAAATGATCATTTTTAACAAATGTAGAACACAGTAGTCAGAAATCTGAAAGTTCCCTCACGCTTAATAAACTTTACCAAATTAATAGACTAAAAAGACATCACAGTGTAGCTCACTATCTCACTGAATATGTTTCAGACTAGCGTCCTGACATGTTGGCTGATTTTGGTTTCAAGGCCCATACTTGCATAATGTCTGGGCTCTTGCGTTGTGGTTGAGAAGAAAATGTACATATGATGCCTCTGTGAAAATAATAAATCTCATATTAGTGAGAGGAATCATATTATCGGGATCCAAAGTGTGAAATTATGCTTTGGAATTATGATTCAAATTTTTCCATTGCCTTCTGTCTGCAATAACTAAGCATGTCAGTAAACCAGACAACTGTAAGTAGATATTCTTTTAAATGAGTGTGTCTGTGTGGACTTAAATATACAGATTTAAGATCAGCGTTTTGGCTTTATTAATTGTTAGCCTAAGGGTTCCCGGGTCTGTTTTAGATGGGACACTTCAAGTGATTATTTTACAGAGGCTGAGACCGATTGCTATTAAATGAGTGTGTCCATCTGAGCAGTCAGACAGTGTGTTTTTTTCTGTTTTCACCTTAATTCTATACATGCTCACGCACACAATGATAATGATGACAGGGATGGTTTGTGTGTGTGTGTGTGTGTGTGTGTGTGTGTGTGTGTGTGTGTGTGTGTGTGTTTTGTGAGCTCATGCGGGTGGGCGAATGGCCTTGAAATGGGGGCAGGTGTGACTCTTTATGCTTTCAGAAACGGTAAGCAGAGGTCAGAGGCTGAGCTGTGAATGAAGCGGTCAGGTGTACGGCCATTTCAGCAGCTGGTTTTAAGGTGCAAACATGACACTTTCTGCATTGACCTCTCACCATTATGTCCAGATTATAGCTTAACCTGAAGACCAAAGGTAAATGCTCTTTCCTCTTCATATTTGATCAGACAAGTTGTGACATTACTTTACTCTGGCATTAAATGGCTCACACACCCACATCCCTCAGATCCCAATATAAATTATATTACTATCATTAAAAATCTTATGAACTTATGTGAATTCTTTTGATAAAATACTTCATGAAATATAATCATAAATGGGTAACAGAGACATTATAACTACAATTAGCTTCAAGCTATACATGACAATTAATATATACTTAAGTCACCATCAATCACCGCTGAGTGTTTGTAATAACTTCTGGCTGCGATCCAATGTAGATTATGGTCAAATGATGAGGCAGACATATGTTGTTAGTAACAATTTAGAATAATTTTATGGGGAAGATGCACAATTACAACTACTGTGGCATGAAGGAAAAGTAATGTAACTAGTAGTGTGACTAATTACTTTAGGCAGAATGTAATATTACTCTTGAAAGGAGTAATTTGTAATGGGTAATAAATTACATTTGTGGATTAACGAGCCCAACACTGATTAAATCTGACTGACCTCAAACTTTTGAACAGTATTTTACTTAAACATAAATCTAAATATATAACTTTCTGATGTTACATTGTGTAATTTAATCAGAGTTATAATATCTAACCCAAAACAAGTGATTTTGAGTGAATGATGTTTGGGGTGACATTACATTTAGAAAATTTTAACTCTTTACAAATAAATATCTAGAATTTGTCCTAATTTGAAATGTAGTAAATAAATAGTTTTTGATTAGAAAGACCCAACATATCACTAAGGGATTCAAATTCATCACTCATTCATATTTTTTTTTTTTAGTTATTGTATTTTCCATCAAAACAGAACTCAATGTGCTTTTGACAGTTAAACTTCTCTAAATGTGGGGTGACAAAGCTCATGCTGGGACACTCAAAAAACACAGTCAGTCTAGACTAGACTTAATCTCCAGGAAACAATCTTTTAACATGGCTCCTAATGCTTCTACGGTCTGTTACCATCAGTGAAGTACTGCGTTATGAATGTAAGGCTTTATAAGAGAATGTCGTTTTTGACGCACTGATCTCAGATTTCACCGCTGATGATGAATGCCACATTGATTTTCCATTGACTTCATCTCTTTTGGCCTTATTATGTAACCCCCCTGTTTCTAACTGCCTAATTTTTAGGTCAGACCTAGATAATGGCCCCTTAATCAAACAGATCTAAGTGTGTAGCCAGGCTCTCGCAGTCTCTCTCTTTTTGTAATTAACATACTTGGTGTCAGTGGGTCTCAGATTTAGTGTAGTCTCCTGTTGGAGGGATGTTTCACCTGATACTTTACATGAGCCTAGCAGATGTTGTTTGGGTTGAAACAATTTACAGTGAGTAATTAGATTTGGTACAAATCATGCAGACTGTTGATCTCATACAAAGGGTCAACAAAAGGGCTTTTTTGAGTAATGGGTATTAAAACAGTTCTAGTATAATATGCCCTGAAATGTTGTCCGAGTCTGAACAAACAATTTACATATTTCTGAGGGCACTACAAAGTGAATTTTTGTTCTTTTATCTCATTTCCCATCAGTCTGTTATCGGCCTGCATTTAATGACACTAGTTTTTCTGCAATACCAGAAGATCTGGATTTTGACTTTAAAGTCACTTGAGGAGGGAGTGGCCTAATCGTATGACTGACTGTTGAACTATTGATACACATTCAGTATAGCCAATATAAAGGTAATGTGGCAGCCTGTTGTTCCAACCAAATCTAGACATGATCATACTAATTGTGATTTATTAATCTAATGCATGATAGTTCATGTTTCAGTGGCTGTTTATTTAATTGTATTATGTAACACTACTGGCGCAGAAACAATACTTATGTTCATAAGCTAGTTATAACTTGTAGATAATAACTTGTAGTTGTACATTTTATCCTTTCATTAAAGCTTAAATGAGTTATGAGACCAATCAACAATCCCCCAAAAATTGCATTGCTTCTGGCATGGTGAATGAGGCAGAAGCAGGACGGCATACAAGTACACTCTAATTTCTTTGATTTATAGCCGGCCTGCCTTTGCTTTACTCCTGCCATCTGCTGTGGCTAGACATTAAATTTCAGCTGTTGCGTCACACACGCATGCTCTCAGACCAAAATCTGTGTCCGGGATCCTACGTCGGCAACTTTCAGACAAAGAAGCCTTTGACTGTGACATCAGTTTTCAATCTATGGTCCTATAAACAAGAATCAGCACAGACTACAGGCCTGCCATTAAGTTTTCTCAGGGTCAGTCTGAGTTTATTCCTCAGCTCTTCTGTCTATACGGCACATGTTTCACAAGTGACAATGACTTCAGGAAGGAAAAGCAATACATTCTAATAAGTTTAGTGGTTAAACAGTATAATTCAGTCCTGTTTAAAAGGACAAAACAAGTGGGTTTAAGGTTATTGTTGTTCAGTTGACTTCTGTTTAATTTCGTTAGCCTAACTCTGACCTGCAATCCATTTTACAATCAATTTTATTGCTATAGAGAGGTGTTTTTGTGTTACATCGATATGAAACAACCTTGATTGTGACACAAAACACATGCTGCTTTATGACATGGTAAGCTGAGCATTTGCATGAGCAAATAACATGAACATTTTGGAAATGTTAGAGCAATAAAGCACTTTTGCTACCTAGTCGAGCACAGAAAAGTGCACGTGAGGCCTTGAGGGTTTACATCCAAGCTGCTCAAAGGACGAGAGACTTCAGTGCCAAGTGACTGGGGTTAACCGCTTCTCGGAAAAAAGTTAAGGCAAGGGAGCGTGATGGCTGCTGTTATAGGAGCAAGCCAGTCAGCGTGGTTGATGTGCCAGCGCACGGAGCCCCATTACATGTCTGTGCGTGTACCAAGCAGCGAGCCAACAGACGGAAAACCAAGCATTCCCTAAGAAAAAAAAAAGAGAAAAGAAGTTAATGTCTGCCCGTAAGCTCGAACCATCTGTGGCTGGCCTCACTGACAATTTAAATACGTCTGTTAGAAGCATTAAAGACTTCATCCAGATTCGTCTAGTGCTGCCACCATCTCTTTCAATGTGTTCTTACACATTCAGCGTGCAGATATAAACCAATTTAGTCAGAATCAGAATTTAATTAGAATAATTTATTATTATTATTATTAATCAAATAAAATGATGTCTCTTTTCTGCATAAAAAATTGTAAATGCTTCCTTATATATTGCTACAGATACAGATTTTGTGTCGCCTTTGCAGTATAAAAACGGACTAACATCAGTGTGGTGATGAATGCTCTATATAATTACATTAATTTATGGGTTAAACCAATCTTGGGTCTAGATCTAGACCTCGGTTTGCTAATTAGTGACCTCTGGTTTATGGTTTGGGTGCTGTTGTTATAACTTGTATAATTTATGAAGAAACCAAACCAACGGGAACCATATTTTTGGTCAAGAAATTTCCCTGTCATAGATCTGGAAAATAAGTAGTTATGGACTGGCTTTGTCTAAGATAGTTCTCCCAGAATTCCTCAGGAGAAATAAAGCCAGACTCGTTATTATATGAAATATAATAGATGTGAGGTCCTCACACGTGTGCGAGTTTCTGTGCATGTGATCATAAATTGGCATAATCATCTGTTTTGTGGGGCAGCAGAGGAAATGAAGAGTAATTAAAGAGGGCCGTGTTGTTTGCACAGCGAGTGACACAGTGCTAAAGAAAACAAAGAGCGCTGGGAAAACTGCAGCCATCAGCAGCAAAAAGGGACCAGCACTCAGGCAAACCGCCTAGCCAACCGAGCAGCCCACAGAACTGAACTTAACATGCACTCTCACATGCACAACTTCATGCACACTTACGTTCATAATGATTTAAGACATTTTCAAAACAAAATTGAGAATTAATCTGCTCCTTTTTTCTTCTTTTTTTTTGCACTTTCTGTAGAGGTGTTTGTCCGGCCCAAGTGCAATATAGCTTGGAGTGTGAATTCCACACTCATTGTCCATGTCAGCAGGAGGCCATTGGACCATTTTCCATTTAATTTCACCTCATATCTCTTGTTTCCTGCCTAGTAAACAGTAGTCAGCAGGGAGCGCGTCCAACAAACTGGGATTGATGGGCACCAGATATTGTTGTTTTAGATATTGAACGATTCAGTGTATCAGTGAGTTGTCTGAATGATCCTAAACAGTGAACTATTTTTTGACCAGTATTTGACTTATTCACTAAAAAGAACTGACTCAGGGATTCATCTGCTAATCCGGAATCATTAGTTCAGAAAGTACAGTAATTATACTTTCATTTCTCAGGGACAATGTAATATGGCAAGTGTCAAGCTACCTGATTTACTTCTCTACCTTGCTACTTGAAAGTGTAGTTAAACTGATGGCTTTACTGATAGCTCTTCTCTCTGGCCAACAGTGACTTTTTGTCCCTAGGCAGAACGTCTTGCTCATTAGTATGTCTGGTGCATGATTTGTACCTGATTGGAGACATGATTCAAATTGAACGCAGTCAAGTTTGACAGCTAAATGATAATAAGCAAGAGATAAACTGTTTATTATGCAAGATCAGACTGTAATCTAATGCATATTGATCTGATAAGATCTCAAGCACTACATGAGCACACACACCCACACACACACACACACTCACACACACACAAACTTTTAAGCCACAAACCACAATTAATTGCAGTCCCAAAAAAAACAACAACCTCAAAATGCATCATTTCATCCTTTCCATCAAAAACTAGAGCAGTGTGTATTAGAGAGCGATTGAGCGAGACTGAGCAGAGTTTGGCATTTGATGACAGGTAATTATACTTAAGCCTAACGGAGTGGAGGGTGACGTTATGATTAGACTCCGTTCCAGTTTTACAGGTCTGGTAGGCCTTGCTATGCCCGATGAACCTTGTTCTTTTGTGTAATGTGATTGTGCCTTTTAACGCTCGTATTACTCTGAATGGTGTCAGAAGAATCACACATCATTGACAGACTTTATACAGAAGTTCATGACCTTGAACTCCATAAATGAAGTAATAGATGGAAGGTTGCAACCATGAATTTAATGCATAAAAATACATTTAACAGTTCTGAAAGTGAATTATGTTCACCTTGGCTGCATTTAAAACAGTAATGTTATTCTTGATATATTTAATGAATATTTCCATTTAAACTTTTGTTTTCTATTGTGATTTAAGTATTTTATTCATTTGATGCCAAGTAGATTTTTTTTTTTAGCAGCAGTTACTTACTCTTCAGTGTGACATGGTCCTTCAGGAATCATTTAATATACTGATTAATATTGTGCTCAAAAAAATAAATCTTATTATCAGAGCTTAAAACAGCTGGGCTGCTTAATAGTTTTGTAGAAACCATGATACTTTTTTTCAGGATTATTTGATGAATAGGAAATTGAAAAGGTCTGAATTATATTTGAAGCAGTTTTTTTTTTTTTTTTTTTTACATTTATAAATGCCTTTACACTATTACTCTTAATCAAATTAATGCATCCTTGCTGAATAAAAGTGCAAATTTCTCTACAAAAAAATACAATAAAAAATCATTTATTCCAAACTTTTGAATAGTAGTAGAATTGAATTGTGGGAAAATGAGTGAGAAAGGCATATTAGTGTTTCTCATATAGCGTCTTGAAAGAGACTGGTCTGGCCACTATTGGTGTTGTCTGGAACAGTGAAATCCAAGAACAGTCCTGGGCCTCATACAGTCTCATACACATGTGCCAGGAAAAAAAAAACGGGGGGAAAACCCTCCTCGCCCGTCCTTTCCTGAGGAAACAGCTCAGTTGAGGGAAAAATTGAATGAGACAGTGGAAGAATGAGGGCAATAGGCAGAGATGAAGTGTTAATAGTGGCCATGACAGATGGGTTACAGAGAGACCAGTCTTTTCTCATGAATGCCCGTCAAAGACTCCTTCAGCTTGAACCTTCAGCCTTTGACACAAATGAAGCTTGTTGTGAGCGATCACAGCCCACAGGTTACTCCCCAGCTATAACCGCTTCTACAAACCTATGAGGAGACTCCCTCTTACAGATAAAGGAGCGTGAGAAAACAGGATAGAGAAATAGTGCTGAGGTTGAGGTTTCCTTTAAATTGGTTTCAGCAAATTTATGATTTCATCTGGCAAAGGACTTTCTATGTGACCCAGATATGTAAATAAATATGGTGCTGTGCTCTTCAATATTATAGAACAACAAAAAGTGTCCTAACCAGATGCAAGGTGTGAAATTTACAGCAATGTGACACCGCAAAGTCAATCAGAACATATATAATATTTAATATGCATTTATGTGTGTCGGGGTTTGGGATCATTTAGGTTCTGTGACTGGAGTTGCAATGAGTGACTCCAAAGAAATAGAAAATGAAATGGACCGTCCCACAGGGTCTGGAAATATACCTATATTTTTATTAATAAATACAAATATGTCCTATTTTGTAATTGTTTATTTGCAAGTTTTATTTGTTGGCCACTATTTTATTAGTTATCATTTTATGTACAAGTAACAATGTATTTTAATGTTATAACACACAATATAAATTATAAACTTTATATATATATATATATAAGTTATCATACAATTTTAATTTGTTAAATCAAACAAATATATAATATAAAAATATTTGATTAGTTTGCCACCATTTCATTTTATGATTTTACTTACCATTTTGTGTAAGGATACAAATTCATTTGCTTTTTTAAAATAAATGTATTATAGTGTATTATAACAAAATTATACCAATTTTATTTATAAATCAAAATTGACTGATTATACAGTTTTATTTAATTTGTAAATACTATTTTGTTTTATCTTATTTTATTAAATTATTTGTAAATACAAATTTATTCAATTTATATTTTAACAAATATATTGTAAGTCATTAATGTAATTTGCTTATCTAGAGGTGTTTCACACTGCAACTGCAAATAATCTGCCAATATCTGCTAATGTAAAAATCATACTGAGGGGTGAATTGTCTGGTGCTTTTGAGACCAAGCCGGGGAAAGAGAGCAACCCAACTCATGATATGGTCTGGCCTCTGTTTCTTGACCATGACAGGGTAAAAAATAAATAAAACTATTCTACTGGCCATGTTTAAAAGCACCATGAAAACAAACCATCAATTATGGCTGGCTTTGTGCTTGACGAGCACCACAAAAGCACACTGGCTGTGTTTAAAATCAGTCAGGACACCCGGTTAACTTCAGGCCAGTGGCTCACGTGTTTGGTTCTTATAGGGGAGCTTAGATTTCATGGGTTCAACATCAAAAATCTCCCTTCTGTCTCTCTCTCTCTCCACCTATATCATGCCTCTTTAAACTCCACACACTTGAGGTGGGGAAGGAGATGTTCCTTTTGGGTTGACACAGCCAGACATCCTGAGAGCGATGTTCAACCCTAAAAGGGCAAGTGACCGCAACACAATACCACTCTTAAATAAGCATGCTATCACATGCACAGTTCATGCATTTATCATGCATCTCCCATAATTCCTAGCAAGTGGCGATACATTTGTACAGATGTCACCCATTTGTTCTTGTCGTCCTCTATTTGGCAAAGAGGGTTTTAGATTAGTGTGGTATTAAGTAACTATGTATTCGCACCCTCAAGCCAAACCACGCTCCTCTGAGATGCTGCAGGACGTGTCCATGTATAGCTAACAGCACAGCTTTGTTAGGCCGAAAACAAATAGTCTGCTGTCATGTGGTATTATCACTGCGGCTACTGCATTTATAGCTCCAAAGTCTCTCTGCACAGTGCTATTATTATCCCACATAACATATATATATATATATATATATATATATATATATATATATATATATATATATATATATATATATATAAGCTATATTTCCATATTTATCTTTTCTAATCGCATGACAAAGGCTCATGCCGTAAATAAAGAGATCTCAATCAACACTTTGCAATGACTCTTTGTGGGTAAGCTGTGCTGGCTGGATTCATTCATTTGTGCATTCTATTTTGGCATTAATTTAAGCATTTATTTGTGTATTCATCTATTTGTGCTTCTATTTTTATTTATGCATTTATAATGTATTTTATTTGTTTGTGCGTTTATTATTCATTTATTTATAAGCAAATGTTCTGCAATTTAAAAAAAAAATCTGCAATCGTATTTTATTAAATATAATATAAAGTTAAATATAAAATACGTCAGCTTTTCAAACTAACATAACTATAAAAATATTTTATTTGCAACTACTGTGACACTTGTAAAAAGTGCTTTTGACCCAGCGGTCATGATATGGGTATCAGTATGACATTTATGGTTTTAAGTTCCTCCATCTGTGTGGCTGAGGATCAGTAGATGTCTTATGGCTACCGTGGGCCTGGAGGTGTTAGCGTGTCAGCCTCTTTGAGGTAATGAACAGTCCGTAAGCAAACAAATATGATCTCGGTGTAAAATGCTGAAGATTGTTTTGGTACTACAAAGATAACATCTTGTCAGGAAAGAGTTTATGGCTATTCTGCTGTACCTTGACCCAACAAGGAAAATTGACATCAGTTGTGACAGATCAAATAAAATGTGTTACTTCCTGGCTACATTTACTGATATGCAGCTAATGACTTGTATATTGATTAACTAAATTTATAACTTGTAAAAATGCTAAAATGAAAATTTTCATAGGTTTTGAAAACAGTCACCCTCATGTCGTCCCAAACCTTTTCGAGTTTCTTCTGTTAAACACAAAAGATATTTTGAAGGACGTGGGTAACTATCCAGTTTTAAATGATTATGGAATATAATAAAATGACAATATAATAAGATAAATATTGTAAACGTAGGACACCTAGTCATCATATGACTGTGAAATAAACTGATACCCCTTAAAAACTCTGCTCTGCATTGAAGATAATTTAGTAAGCAGCATTTTATATGCTTTATTGACTCAAATAACTTATTTTTGGTACTGTTATTTTGAAATGAATCACTTGTGCCTTCCCCATCAAACTAAACAAATGTGAATTTACATTGAACACGTTTTGTCATACATTTTGAATACTTTTGGTCAATGTAGGATATTTGAACAAAATAAAAATAAAATGAAATGTTACAATTATTTTTTTGAATCAACTGAAGTGACGCCCAAGACCGCTTACAGGTTAAGTTAAATGAGAATGTAATGGAGCCTGGATAATGTCTTCTTCATTTACACACTTTGACACGCATACACAAATGCGCAGACATTCTCATACACTGACGCCACCTTTGTCTTGGTTTGCCGAAGCCACAACAATTCTGACATGACTTATTCCTTCTAGAGGCCTCACAAGGTGATGCAGAATCTCTCTCGGAGTAAAACCTCATGTACTCATCTGTTCACTAAAGTGTGAAACATTTTTAAATCAAATTTCTCTGCTCACGAGATCATAATTGAATCAAGCTCTAGTAAGTGTCATGAGTCAAGAGTCGTCTGGTGGGTCTTTGTCTTTCAGGGTTTGATGAATGTGCTATGACTGGCTGTTCTGCAGTGTTGGGTCTGTACTCATCTGAGGGGACTTTCAGAACTAAACGCAACATGTAATGGATCAATGTTAACATAAATACAAGGGCACACTGAGCTTTTGTCACTGTGCTGAGTACATTTTAACGCGTGTGTCACGGAGAACACCATAATAATTGTTTCTCTGTGTTATGGTGATAACATCAAACCATATTATATTGTTTATTGTGATTGTGGGTCAAAGGTCTCGCTCTATGAGAAGTTGAGTTTGCAGGGCGGGATAGCCAACAAGGAAACAGCACTGAGAATAAAGTATGTTTATATATAAAAAGACATCAATGGATGAATCTTAATTTATGCAATGATTTAATATGATTAATCATGATTCCAGAATGTAAATTCTGCAAGAAGGGATTTCCCTAATATTGAAGCGATTAAAGTTTAAAGTATTGTCACAGTAATGTAATTTTCATACAGATGATCTTCATAGGGCCTTTTTAATTATGTGTATATATATATATATATATATATATATATATATATATATATATATATATATATATATATATATATATATATATATATATATATATATATATATTATTAACATGCTAAGTAACAATGAATATTACTACTACTATTACTACTACTAATTTATGATAATGTGTATATATTTTAATTATTATTACTATTTATTACTTATTATTTATTATTATTATCCTTATTAATTATAAAAATGCTTTATTTTATTATGTATCATTTAAATTTCTACTGTTATTAACACGCCAGTTGCTTTTTCATAATATTCATGTTAATAATGACTATAGTAAATATTTGTTGTTGTTGTTGTTGTTGTTGGTGGTGGTAGTAGTAGTAGTAGTAGTAGTAGTAGTATAAAGCCACAGTATTACAGAAAAGGCAAGGTAGGATATAAGGGATCCAGTCATGAAAAGGCTTTGGAGGTCATCATGATAATAGGAATTTGTTAAAGGTAATTGGAAATACGCATGCATGCGTACTTCACTGTTTAATTATACAAGTTACTCATTATGCAACCCTAAACTCAATTCTGTTTTGAAAACATCTTGTTTTAGGTCTCTTCTCACGTGAGCTGTGTTAGCGAATGTTTGCAGCAGCACAAAAGAGGCTTTGTTCCAGCAAACACACACACCACGCACGAATGACATCACACTTGTGTGTGTGACTGCAGCGAATCAGAATGAAACCCTTTTGGTGTGTGTGCATGAATGTGAGCTCATGGTATGAAGCCATACCTTAGAGGGTATTAGGGTTTTTTTTTTCTCCTGATTTTGGTTCTACATACAGACACCCTAAAACAGTATGTGTAAAAAAATGTGTAATAACTGAAAGTGGGCAGATTTACAATTAAATATTGAAAGGATGCCCAAAGTCAGATATGAAACAAAAACCTTTGTACACATACCAAAAGAATAAAATCCGTCAAACACACACACAAAAGATGAAAGGCAAACATTCAGAAGACTGGCATGTGTGTTTTCCATTTGTAGACCAGCAGAGGTATTGGGTTACTGATGATAGTGGTGACTGGGCCAAACATAAGCCTAGATCCATGTAACTGTAGTCTGTCTGAGCGTGTGACACGTGTGACAGAAAGACACGTGTAATAGGAAGTCCTGTCTCAACGCAAATACAATCGGTTTGCATGGGAGATTTCGATAAATGTAAATGATTGCTTTCTGTGTGTGTGTGAGCATGTGTGTTTTCCAAGACCTTTCCTAGGAACTGGAGGAGATTTAACGTGATTATGTGCCAGTGAAGTGTGTGTGTGTGTGTGTGTGTGTGTGTGTGTGTGTGCACAAAAAAGTAGACAAATGTAAGCATTAAGTCTGCATTTGCTGTAAACCACAGTTTAGCAGGGGATACTTCAGCTTGCCAAAGCCATATTTCAACTTGGAAAAACGAACACAATAGCAAACTACTTTGAAAAGAAGCAATACATTTTACGCACTATCACTATTAGATAGAATGTGCAACTTTTAAAAGAAAGTTATCGTTCAAGTCAAATTCCAGTACGTAACATTATTCTTTCACAGATAAATGTGCACTAAATGCAATTGCAAAAAAAAAAAAAGAAAAGAAAAGAAAATGAACCCACATACCACAAGTTGTTTCTTTTAAAATTGTCTAGACAATCTGATTCATTAAAATTAATCTGTGTGCTTTGGGTCATTGTCATGTTGGAAGCTGAACCTTCTTCCCATTGACAACTTTCTGGAAGAGGGCAGCAGATATTCCTTAAGAACTGTTGATATTTTACCCCATACAGTTTTCCTTCTTGACAAGTGCTCCAGTCCCTGCTGCAGAGAAACACCCCATAACAGGATATCATGCTAACCTTATCACTTCTGTTCTGTGGCAATGAACAGGATGTAATAAAAAGGCTGGGCTGCTCCGTTCCCTTCCTCTGTTCTTAATATCTAATCACCACTCAATAATCAAGTTGAACATAAAATGTGGAAGAAGAACAAGCTGCCTGCTTGGCTTTGTCCTTTTCTATTTATCCACTTCCTTTCACCTGAGCTGACACAGAGCAATTAAATTGTCCTAAATTTCATGTTGAGGTCTGTCAAATGCTGTGTAAACAACAGTAATCCTCTTATTTGTGTATACCCTTTAGTGCAGCTGCATGCTGTACTGTTTTGTATAAAAACATTTCAGACAAAAAAAAAGCTGAAGTTTTGATTCGCCTTTAGCTTTTTTTATTTTTTTATACTGGTTGTTGCTTCATGCAGGCTGAATGTCATGAGCAGGTATTGGTAGAAAGTCGTTCCGTGTAGTTGTTAGATCTTACAGCGTTAGTTTAGATGAAGGTTCCTCACAGATGGGGATGTAACATTAAGGTGATATACCAATAATATAAAAACAGCAAAGAAGATAACTGGAGAATAGTTCAAAACAATCACGTTTCTGCTTTCAGGTTTCATTGCACTTTCAAACAAACCAGTGAGGCTAAAAGACGCTAAAAATGTGTTCAGTTTTATTGAAACATATTAATATGAATCTGACCCTAAACCTAGTGTTAACTGAAGCAGTCATGTCATTTAAGCTTGCTTCTAGAAGTCTTTGAGTTCTTTTGTCGTGATTTATCACACCCGAAGGCTAATGCAATACTGTACCAGGTGAGCTATTGAGCAAGTTTACCACAATAGAAAAGGCATACATATGGAGCTGGTTATGTCAGAATGTATTAGTTTACAAATCATGCACCATATTGTTTTTCGATAAATAAGTCCTCATTAACTGATAATCTGCCCCTGTATCAATTTGAAGGAAAATTAATGGAAGTTTTCCTGCCACTATAGTGTTAATTTCACTTGGAAACTTCAGTGAATAGCATGAAGGTGAAACAGAAAAAGCAAATGCAAACCACACACTTTGACTAATGCTAGCTGCTTCAGCCTTGTAAATCTGGTTCATATTCCAAACTGGAGAAACGGGTTGAAAAACAGTATGCCTTTGTATATATAAGTGTCGTATCTGACCATCATGTTCAAAAGACAAATTCACTCCAAGCATTTTGTCTTTTAGATCAGAGTTGACACAAATGAAACTTTTTTTTTTGTTTGTTTTGTTTTTTTTTCTCACTAGCCCTGTTGTTTGCTGTATCTTTCTGAACATTCAACGATGAGGGCTAAACCTGGAACAAAGCACGTAACATGTCTTCTGGCCTTAATGGTATGTGGTAAAATGCAGACAAAAATGACTTGTTCGCCAGACAGCAGAAAGATTAAGTGATCGTAAATAGAGAGAGAGGCGTACAAAGTTGGAGGGAAAACCCACTGGCGCATCCTGTCGGGTGACCGGACCGGCTGAGAACAATGATGTCATGACAGCCAAACTGTCAAAACAGATAAGGCACACATCCCCCAGTTGCCCACGTGTTCTGAAGAGAATCTAAATATAAAAGATAGATTTACCGGGTTTGTTTTTTTCTGGTAGACTCCCTGTTCAGATATACATGCCAAATGTGGTTCATGGGGAGTTGGGATTGGTTAGGGACATACTATGGTGATATACTTAACTGAAACAGCTTTACCGGACGGCTAGAATTAGGCCTATGCCATTGCAACCTAGCGCAGATCCAGACATGATCACGTAATGCATGTTTAAATATACCAATGTGACCTCATATCCAATATGAGACCATTTCAATACAGCAATAACTTTCTCTCTTTCTCTGCCACTTTGGTGTAATGATGGATGGTACACTGTGTTTTGTTCCTGCAAGGATGGATTTGTTATTTAACAGAGTTTGAGTCCTGGAAAGCACTGGTAAGTAATAACAAGCACTGACAGGACAGTCTGGTTTTTAAAAGACAAGGCATTCCCCCAAATAGCATAAACATGACCTAGTATTGTCAATACTGAGGCTTACAATGAATCAACTGCCTTTGTCCTTCACAGGGTTTTTGACGGTATGCTTAATCTAGGGTCTTTCAAAACGGCAGTTTTTGAAAAGAGGCTAGACAGCCAATCAGAAACTGCCTCAGTACTCACCTCATTAAACATTCATGAGATCGTTACGGTCACAGAAACTTCCTCATGCTACTTGGTTTCAGTGTCTGATATGGAAATGAAAACATCCAATGTCAAACATGTTTGTTTTGGCACATTTCAGTACACTTAAAACAGTCAGAGCAAACTTTTAGTTCAGATATTTTTATACAGTTGTATATATTCTAGTCAATATTCCAATATATTCTAATCACCATTATATATAATACAGTAAATAGCATAAACATGCAAATAAGAATATTAGCCCAGAGTTTACAGATGTACTTAGATCTTGAGCACTTAAAATTAATATTGTTTATCTTCGTCCAAGAAGTTGGATTAATTATGTCATTATCTGTAGGGTGGGATTGAGTGAGACACAGTGTTGTGAGACAGAGAAAGCAAAGGAGAGAGTGACAGGGAAGAGTCATTCAGTTGATCACACCGGCGATTCCTCTGTGTAAAAACGATGACACAAGTTTCCTGCCTGGCAGACATTATGATATAGATTTTGAGTCACTTTTGCTGTGCGAACATCTGTTGCCGATCTGACGGTGACTCAAAATGTAAAACAGACACAACTATAAAAGACTGAGAATGCCCAGATGTTTTGCTCCTTGTACAGTCAAGAAGAGAAAGAGGATGTTGGCCACAATTCAACGCCCCGAAACACCACATTATGATGTGAAATTTATACGGTTTCAGTCACCTTTTTAAGTTCTGATTGTGAAATACAATTTGCTGTATTCTCACTTTTAAACTTGCAGCTCTTTACACAGACATTCAAAATTAATCTGTGATGTCAAGCACTCAGTTTGCACAAGGGTTTTCTAGTTTAGAATTTTCAATGTATTTTTTTTCAATGCAATGTTTCATTTTACATTCATTCATTTTCAGTTTATGGTAATATTTCTTAGATTTGTTTTTAATAGTTTTAGTTTAAATTATAACTTGATACTGTAATTCAAAGTATGATTTGAGGAACCTAGAGAACATGGCCAGTGTTCACATTGAAATCAAAAAAGAAACAAGGAAGCTGTGCCTGTGTTTAACAAAAATCATAAACAATATATTATCTTCTGGTAACACTTAATTATGATGCTCTTCCATTAAACGTTCTACAGACTATAAGTTTATAACTTTGCAAGTATGTAAACTTTATCTAACCCTAACCTCCCATAACTTAAAAGTCTACTAAAACTCTAATGAGAGTTAGTTGACGTAATTGCCAAGTTACTTATAGTTAGTACAATGTCTAAAGTGGACTTTCTAAAATAAAGTGTAGAAAAAAAGCACTCTGACTGTCATTAAAGGAAAAGTTTAAACTGACTTGACTACTGAATTTGTATTCATGCATAACCAAAGCTGTGTCAAACTCAGACCCTTTAAACACACAAAAGCGGTTTCAGAAAATATAAATGGACTCTGTAAGCATGCATGCTCATAGTAATGTGATACCCACTGACAGTTTATTTATCTCCATCTCCGTTATCAGTATGAGTAAACATACTGCAATGACGCATCATAAAACCTATGAGACATGCTTTATGGCACGATTTGTTCTGCCATGTCATGAGTGCATGTCTATGGAAATGTTATTTTATTTTCTTTACACAATAATGTTCTCATTTTAACAGTATTTCTACATCATCGCAGAGCAGAACTGGTTTCATATTGCTCTAATAAACTACATAAAGTTAATCTGCCAATATCCTCTTCCACTAGAAGGAAAACGACACCACGAATGCCACAATGCTCCCTCATGCTCCAGGCATTGAGACTTTAATCAAGGGCTTCCTGTGCTCCTCACTCTGAGAGGCTTGTTGTGTCTGATGGCAGTAATGCACTCAGCAGCTGTTTCTGTAGCAGCTGGAACCAGACGTGTGTGAATGACTTGAGCTGTTAAAACTCCACAGTAAAGTAGAGCGCTCTCTATATCGCTTGGATCTTAAAAACTAGTTTACTCATCCCTCCATTGTGATAGTAATGATAGTGATCTGCACCTGACTGTCTGATTGTTGAGACTGATCTTTAACACTATATTTATTCCGCCTTCTGCTGTAGTAATAATGATAATTATCTGTGCTTGACTGCCTGATTGTTTGTGTTATTGAAGCCTTGTGGTATTGTTGGTTTTAGCTAAAGGAGGTTGTATTCTTGCGTGGATAGAAAGATGAAAAATGGTTTGTTTTTGTCAGTTTTGTCGTCTTCCACACCCAGGATGCTAGCAGAGAAACTGCTGTCTTGCTGAACCAGTTTTATGAATTTAAACAGAGAGTGCCAGGTTTTCCTTCTACATATTTTGTCGGACTTGAATGTTAATGAATGAGATACTAATGCAGTTTAAAAAATGGGTTCACTATGTTAACATGGAAAAGGTATCTATTTAAATGACTATAATTACAATAAACATCCAGCTGGAATGAACTGGGGTAAAATGTGATGGTGTCAAGAAAAAGGGTGATGACTCTGCGGCTCTAACCAACAAACTTCTGGTTAGCTACTTAGCTTGAAGGTTTTCATATTATTTTCAAAATAACTTGAACCTCTTTTAAGCTTTTTGAGTGTATTAATTCACTCTTTATAGACGGAATAAGAACCACATTTTAACATTTTAACTCGGAAGCACATTCATTTTTTTAAACATGCATTAGAGTTTAGCTGATCTGCCTAGCATTGCATGTTAAAGTGAATAAATTTTAATAGATCTATAATATACTTCTGTATAATAATTCTAATCAGGGTTATTTTAGTATTTTTTTAAATACTATTACTTGTTCATATTTTGAATGAGCTTTACTTTATGTCCAGTTGCTCGATCCAGCTTCTGTCTTTTTTTAGGGCTATTTTATTGTTGTATTTAACTACTATTATATTTGTTAATATTTTGAATGAGCTTTATTTTATTAGGGTTCTATTTTCACTTTCCTACATTTTTCATGTAGTATGTAACGTTTTTATTTTAATTCAGCTATCTAAATTAATGAAAACCTTATTTAATTTTACTTTATTTAATCGTTTTGGTAAACAATAACACTGATTCATATATTCGGATTAATACTAAGAAGGTGAAGTCAAGTGAAGTCACCTTTATTTATATAGCGCTTTAAACAAAATGGATTGCAAAGCAACTGAACAACATTCATTAGCCAAACAGTGTGTCAATAAAGCAAAATGATAGTTAAAGGCAGTTCATCATTGAATTCAGTGATGTCATCTTTGTTCAGTTAAATATTGTCATTTATTTGCAATCAAGTCAACGATATCGCTGTAGATGAAGTGACCCCAACTAAGCAAGCCAGAGGCGACAACGGCAAGGAACCGAAACTCCATCGAAGAAGAAATATTATAAGTAATATTTAAGCTTTCCAGGATTAATCGACTGGAATATGGAATATGGACTGACATCAAATTAAGACTAATGACAATGTGAATTCAAAGAGGTTAAATGCAAGGGGTGTTTTTTTTTTTTTTTTTTTTTTTTAGATTACTCTAATAGTCAATGTGCCACAGAAAGCATAGATTGGCTTTAAAGTTTTAAACTTCCTCAAGAGTAATTTTTCAACCTCAGCCGAATCTACTGCACTGAGAACATAATTCTGGTATCTGGGATGAGTCTCAATTTTTTTTTTTGCTGTTCATTTATCATCTTATCAGTACCTGCAGTGACACCTTGCAATAAATTTGTAATGTAGGGACATTTAAAAAAATTGAATGACTCATGAAGGACGGTTTTGTTGTTTTTTTATGTCCATGGCAACACTGTTATTGTTTTTATTCCACCAGTCCAGGGCAGAGCACTGCAGGACATTGGGAGGCTCAATGTTTGTGTTTCTGTTGAAGCTTGAGATACTGAAACTCTGATAAGTCAAGGACTGATGCATTGTTCCGTGTGTTTACTTCCGTCTGCAAGGAAAAGCAACCGCAAGAGAGAGAAAGAGTGTGTTATCTGAAGTAGGTCTAGTTGGTACAAGCACAAAATTGATCTTCCATGTTGTTTACAGCTAGTTCTCCAACTCAAAATGGGGTTAAGGGCCTTGTGCAAGGCTCCAGTTTGACCGCACAGTTCTTGGGTCACCTTCATGCATTTAGCAGGCATGCTTATCTAAAACAACACAGAGTGCATTTAATAGTGATCCCTAGGAATCAATCCAATGACACAAAAATCCAGGATTGAAATTAAACATGCAACCTTTCACTTTATAGAGCTCCTTTTGGGGTCATTTCCCACCTTTACTGTTTAACTTCTTTTAATAGACTTTTAGTAGACTAACTGGTTTTCACAGATTAAATTATTCCCCCCTTCATGCTTCCAGCCCTTTTTCTATTTTTGTCTTAATTTTGGAGAGTAAAATACAGAAGCTAATTTGGCTGCCGTCTAAACATCAATTTGGACTTGCACAAGGAGAGTAAATCTGTTCAGATGTGATCAGTATACTAAAGGCACACATCTATTTTGGGTTTGTTACCACTATAAATGGAAAGTGTAATTTCGTAGGAACTTCCTTTGGTCGGTTATAGATTATATTTGTTTTCATTCTCTGCCAAAGAGGAGATAATAATTTTATTTATTATTTTTTTTGGGGGGGGGGGGGTTTAAACAGGACAACTTTTGTAACTAGCTCACATTTCCCCGTATATATTTTGACTTCATGGTCTCATGGTATATTTCTCAGAAAACTTCAGATGCCAGCTTCTTTCATTGACATTTTTAGAGTGCAATTATCAGATCCCTACAAAGCTGTGTTGACAGAATAAGGTTGTTTACAAGGTGTTTGAGATCTTCCAGATGTTGCTTTGTGAAGACATCGAGTTCACTTGGTGCACAAACAGACTTGAGCAATCACACTTGAAATTAAGAGCAGAGAAATCCGGTCACAGCATCACGGGTCTATTCTCTGCATTGAGGAGCAAAGCCCTCTTTGCACGCAGACCAAAAGTCCCTTTGGATGAAATTACACCTGTCTAACCTTACAGGTGGGAATATTTCTTTTAGGATACACTATTACGGCCACTGCTGTGTTGAGTTTACATGCAAGTTTTGTCCAGAAGTACTTTTTAAAAAAATAAAATATAATGTTAACAACTTAAACAAAAATTTGAAAATGTTGCATTAAAAACGAACAACAAAAAAGCTGCAATAAAAAATAAAAAGCTATATAGGGATATAAAAAATTATTATAATATGACAAAAGCATAAAAATTTTAAAATTTTATTGTCAAAACCACTATTTAATGAGTTATTAAAAGTTATTAAAATTTACATTTTGACTAATCAGTCAACTTTTGCAGACCTTTATATAGCATCTTGTTAGCAACTTGCATTTGATCAAAAACACAGCGGTTTGAAAATCTCTTTGAATAATTTTTACTGCAGACCTTTTTAACTCATAAATCCAAACCAATAAAAAAAAAACTGGCAAATAAGCCTTGCAGGCCCATAAATGTAAAGGTTTTGAGACAACCGCTCCATCGACTGCTGCATATCTGGATATTTTACACATTGAACAATATCAATTGTTGTCTGGCATATGGTTATGAATCATAAAATGGATGGAAAACACCTCATTATACACTAGATAACTGTACTAGATACAGTAAAGCAGTTAACAGGCAGTAGCTTGTGTACTTCTAAAAGATGAAAACCGCTATAAATAAAAACACTATTAGAAAGACTGAAATATTTTCTTGAAAATTGGACTTTGAAATGTACTAATCTTTATTTAAAACTTAAAGTGCATTTTTAGATATGCAGTTCACCTAAAAAAAAAAAATAATAATAATAAATGTAAAAAAAAAGTAAATGACAGAAGAGAGTGAGTGTTCAGAGTGACAAAACAGAGAGCACACAAATCCGGGTATAATCATTTTTGGGTGAACTTTCCCACTAAGAATTATTTTTTAAAGAACATAAAATGTTTTTCAGGTGACATTTTAAAAGCCTGAAGCTTCTATGAAATGATATAGACATGCTAAAGATCTTCACAAACATGTTTTTCTCCAGAATGGCACAGATGGAAACTGTGGCCTTGCAGACTGTTTTGGCTGCAGTGTTTGGATCTGAAGGTTGTTGAGAAGGTCTCTGTCGTGTTATTGTAGAGCCAGAGAACCAGGAGGACATTGTTTTTGTAGCTCTAAGGAGCGGTTAGATAACCGGCTCTTCTGCTGTAGCTTGCACTTCGCAGTGTGCTACTGTGTGGACAGATGTTGAAGTGTTTAGGCAAACTATGTGTACAGCTGGGGCACGTGTGCAGAAAGGAGATCTGTTGAAGACGTTATGCAACCATGTTGAAGAGTTCTGCTGCGATTATTCAACTAACTCTATCCAGATTTCTGTTCTCTCTATCTAGTCCACTCTTTCTCTGAGCACTCGCTAACTCTCTCTCTGTCTGTTTCTCTCTGTCTGTCTTTGTTGGTCTTTTGTCTGTTGGCAGTGTGAAGTGTAATGGGAGATTACGTGCAGGCTGACTCAACAGGTGAGTAAGGCAGAATTGTGCTCCAAGCAATGGCAGCGCTCCAGTGAGGGGAACCTTTCACACGCAAACCCTGTGTAGCAGCACTAGAGTGCAAAACCGTGTCAAACAGGCCACACTCATTGATCAGACAGCTCACACTACTCATGTCTGACCATTAATTCAGTTATGGGAAATCAGCATCTTCATGCGTACATGATTAAATGATTGTTCTTTTGATATTAAAGTCTCAAAAACACGTTGAGGTCACATATCCCAAATAAATGTATGCATGTATTTATTCAAAATAAAATGTATTTTAAAAAGCTTTTCACCCCTCAAATTCTCATTACTATAATTGTCAGTTATTTTCATAACCAATTTTTGTTTTGTTTTCTATTTCCAACAGTACTTAAAGAAATATAACTTTAAAATTGGTCAAAGTAATTTTATGGATAATTTAGACAGAATTAAAGGTTTGAGTTGGAATCAGTGATTTGTTGCTTAGCAGCTTGCAAACGAAGAAGGATAATTTTTATTTTATCCAACTGTATTCCAACACTGTACTCAGTGGAACTTCAAACATAAAAAATGAAAGATGTGTAGATGTGTTCAATCCCGTGTAGCTAATCATTTTCTCAATGGCACACAAAGCATTTGATCAGCTGTGCACAGCATGAAAAGAGTTTTCCTGGAATATTTCAGTCCTTTGTAGTGCAAATGAAGCAAACAATCAACTATGGGGTTGCAAGGTACTGTCAAAAAATATCTGGGATAAAGTTGCGGACATGCACAAGCCAGGAGATGGATTTTTCAGTTTTGAAAAAATGCTTTGCACATCTGCATTTGGCGATTACTGACATTATTCTCCTTACCTTTCAAGCTCTGTCAGCTTGAATAGGGGTTGGCAGACATTTTCAGGTTTCTACAGAATTGTTTGATTGGGTTCACTCTCAGGTTGTGGCCACTCAAGGACATTGACAGAGTTGTCTATAAGCCACTCATGCTGTGTTCTTGGGGTCTTTGTCCAGCTGGAAGGTAAACCTTCTGCCCAGTCTGAGGTTCTGAATGCTCTGGACTGGGTTTTCATTAAGGCTATCGCTATATTTTGCTGTGTTGAGCTTTACTTCTTTTCTGACGACTCCCTCAGTCCCGGCCTCTGAAAAACAGCCCCTCAGCATGAGGCTGCCACTGCCACACTCTTCTTTTGGGATCCTACTGTGGACATAAGCAGTGCCTAGTTTCATCCAAATATGATGCTTGGAATTGCAGTTCATCTAACCAGAGAATTTAGTTTCTCACACTCTGAGAGTTCTTTAAGTGCTTTGTTGCAAAAAAAAAAAAATGTGTGTTTTCATGTGTCTTACCTGAAGCGAGGAATGAGTTTGGCCACACCAGCATAAAGACCAGATCAGTGGAGTGTTGCAGTGATGTTTGTCCTTCTGTGGGTTTCTCCTATCTCCACTTATGATCATGGAGCTCAACTAGAGTGATCATCAGCTTATAGTGTTTCCGAACTTCTTCCATTATTGAAAATAGAGGCTACATGCTTCTGTGGAGCTTCACTGCAGCAGAATTTTTGCTGAACTCTTTCCCAGATATGTGGCTTGAAGCAGTTCTGTCTCCTGAGCTCTACCGATAGTTCTTTTGACCTCAAGGCTTGGTTTTTGCTCTATGTATTTTCAGTTGTTAGTCCTTTTGAAACATGTGCCTTTCAAAAGCATATCCATTCAAATGAATCTGCCATAGATTTAAAGCCACTTGAAGTGTAGTCGATCTCCAAGCAATATGAAGGCTCCTTAGCAAAAATTCAATTGTCCCAGAAATAAATTATTAAATTATGTTATTAGATTCATTCTTTTAGTGACTGTTCAATTGACTGTGGCTTGATTTGCCCTCTTCTAACCTCTCTCAGACCTCCACTGTCTGTCCTGGTTGATAACTCTTGTTCTGTCTCTGTTGGTTTTCTTTGACCATCTCTGTGTTCTTTGACCAGTTTGCTCTGCTGTGGTCACTGATTCATGGACAGAAGAATTATGAATCTTATCTGCTTTCCCGGCAATTCATGGTGGGAGGTTTAACTGAGAATCCCTGCTGCATGGCTAAAGCATTTCAGAGCACAGAAGATGACTCTGCAGTTCCGCATAGATAAATGACTGACCGCAGCCTCAACAGACACAACACTCACCTTCACACAAACACAAGCAATAGTAGCAGATGAGTCCACACTGACAATTTAGTGTGACCTTTAATTATCTTGGAAGACAGTGGATTTGCAATATTCTGCCCAACACCTGTTAACATATCAAATGACATCATCTTATTACACACTAGACCCTTAGTTCTTGGAAGTAACATTACTCTCACTCTGTAATCATATCAGTAGGCAAATTAGATGTGTGAATTCTAAATGGACTTTAAAGGGAATAAGGAGTTATTTTAACACTGATCTTCAAATAATATATTTCTGTTCTCAAGGAACACAATCTCAGTTGTAATTAATCCGCTAAATGCAGAGCAGTATGCTAGGAATGAGGAAAATACAAGTTTGCAACTCTGAGGTCTGTTCATGCATGCATAACTATAAATGTGCCATTAACTAATGTTGACTAATATTGTGGTTGTTAAAACACTTACATTTATCATGACTGGTCAACTGAGCCGGGATGAAAACACCACTTGGCCTCCAAGAGTTTGAAATCCTTGCTTTGTCACCTTTATATAAGAAATGGTTAAATGGCCAAGTGACCAAACATCCTAGTTTTAAGTTTTAAGTCCTGGGTTTACATTTGAGTTTATGAGAAGGTTGTCATGATGAAGGAAGTTCAGGTCAAAGTGTCGGTCCGGGATGCAAGCTTCTGGATTAATTCCAAACAAGAACAATTTATTTATTTATTTGCACTGATTTTAAGTTAATTTAAGTTGTTTATGCATTATTTAACTAATGGCAAAATGCTAATATAAAACTAATTTATTTTTTCACTAGATATTCAAAACTAAAATTACACCTAAAGAGATTTTCACTTAAAGTGAACATAAAACTAAGATAATTTCTGTACTGCTAGTATCATAAAAATGGAATACAGCAAAAGTAAATTATTTCAGTTGCGTTCTTCCATTGGTCAGACAAACAGATTGTTTAGTGCTGTTTAATGCTGCTCTGTCAAGCTGGTTGGGAGTTTGATTAAAACTAAAATTATAACAATAGTTTCAATAGTAATTTTAGGGATTTGAAAGATGCTGGAAGATACTCTGAATGTATCATTTTTATTTTTTTAAAGAAAGGAAGGAAATGCAGATAATGCTAGACAAGAGCATATAAAAAGCCACTATGGTAACCAGTTAGAGAGAAATGAGCACCTGATGGCATTGCTGAGATCTGTTCAGTCTTGTCTTTGTTCTGCACTCGTGTCAGGAACACATAATTTGAGCTTCAGGACTGATTCTTCTCTCTTTGATGTTTTCCATGAGACTGACTGAGAGTGCTGGCCTGGAAGAGGCTCTGGACCACTTGTGTAACACACCTTCATATCGTTAGAACCATTTCTAATAGACAGAAAGGGAAAGATCCCTTTGAGGTTGCTATCTGACGTAGAAAAATTCCCTGATTGTGTAAAGCTGCAAGATTCTCTTCATTTTCCCGTATTTTGTAGGCCCTCTGGGCCCTCTGCACAGACAGATTGGAGTCGGTGGATGCTGAGGTCATAGGAGAACAATAGAGCAGGGTCTTCAACACTGTTTAAAGCTCTAAATCTGTTTCAACAGGAAGAGAGAATGATATTACAGGGAAAACAGACCCCCCCAGTGCTGTGTGTGTTTGATTTGGGCCTGGTTCAATCAACAGATCTCGCTGTCCGACTCCACCCAGGGCCCTGTGTCACCCTCCTCTCCAAACAATTACAATCTCAACATCTCTGTTTTAAGTTTGCCTCTTTATCTCAATCTGCTCAAGATCTTGCATAATTGATGACTATTTTATTTTTAGATTCTGTGAATTGAGAGAGACCCACTATGGATTTGCAATGGTGGTCTGGCAATGATCATAGTTTCAGTCGAATCTTTTTGGTCTGTCTAAAAGCTTTGGTCTGTTTTATGGCCTTTTTGTGTGACAGAAGTACATTTTAAGAAGTGCTAAATGTCTGTAGTTTATGAGCTGATGCCACTGCAAGCCCTTGCATGTGCACTTACATAATCATAAAACTGACACAAACTGTTTACATCAAACTCTTTCTACAAAGAATACAAAGATATACATGTGAAAGGGTTTTCTGTTGTTCAGCTACCTTAATTTTCAAAATCTGAATGAACTTTGGGAGGAACATAATGAAGGAAAGTAATGATGAAAAAGATATTTCGTCATTTATTTCATCAGTAAATGAAGGGACCGTGAATAAGACGTACTGTACAATCTATTTGTGTAAAATGGAAAATGAAATGGACACTGTTAGCAGTGAAGATCAATATGAAATACAGCACAGATGTTGCCTCATTTAGTTTTTTTTCCAATGAGTGCGTTTATGTAACTCTTACCAAAAGATAAGGCTCTACACAAAGTCTTGCAAGTCTGTAGAATCGCTAGCAGATGTAGGCAAAATCTATGTAAGGCACTTAAGGCAAAGGTAACATTTGAGGTAGATAGCGTGTAAGTCGAGGGCTACGTGCGCATTTTGTCATTCCAGATGGAACACTGAGTGTTTGTGTACAAACATAGAAGGTTTATCCTCATTCATCCTCATGTTTTTAACTGATGGTGGATGAAAACACAACTTTAGGCCAAAGGGCCAGCCCAAACCAAAGCCACGTCTTTACAGTTTTCATAAAATCATAAAAATCTTTTTCTCGTTGACCTGACTGTTTCTATGGTTCTCATTTGTAAGTCGCTTTGGATAAAAGCGTCTGCTAAAGGATTAAATGGAAATGGAAATGTAAAAATGGAAATCATGTAGTGCAGCATGAAAGACCAGCAGAAGTGTATACTAAATGTATAAATGTAATTTTATACATAACTACACAATTCATACTGATGGAAATGTAGTATGTCGCAATCACCCATGAAGAGCGAGAACTGAAATTGGTAGATCCCCTGGAACTGTGTCCGCCTCGCTGACAGAACTGACTCATAGTTTAGCTGTAACTCCTGTCAGGAATAGATCCTCTTGCATAAACTAAAAATTTTGCAAATTGTATGGCATCATAGCCTTTAACAAATATCATAAATTATGCAATAAGTGATATTTGGGAATAATTCATTCAAATACCATTATCTGTCTTGGATAACATTAGTTGATTGACAAGAATGGCTTATTTAGCAATTTTGGATTACAGAAGGGTGTGATTAAGTGAAGCCCTACTGACACCAGTGATGTTTGAAATTCCCAATCACTTAATGGCCTGTAAGCCAAAGTACCCAGAGCTATGTTGTGTGTGTGTGTGTGTGTGTGTTCCTGATATTCCAACCTGATCTCACGGCAATTCGTACATTTTTCACAAGGTGGCTTATTCGTATGAATTTGTACGATTGTTGCCAAATCGTACGTATTTTACGAGTTGCACAATTCATATGAATTTGTACGAATGACCTACACCTAACCCCGCCCTAAACCTCACAGTCACTGGGATCGTATAAAATCATACGAGTGAGGTTGTACAAATTCGTACAAATAAGCCACCTCGTAAAATACGTACGAATTGGTCGTGAGATAGCATTGGATATTCCCTGTTATGTGGCCTGAACAATGTCCCAACAAGGATATTAATATTTGTATATTGTGACTTTTTTTTTTTTTTTTATCTAAAAATGCTGAACATTTTGTGTGATGAGTAGGGTGAGAGTAAGAATATAGTGTTTGTGCTGTATAAAAACAGGATTACCTGTGTGTGTGTGTGTGTGTGTGTGTGTGTGTGTGTGTGTGTGTATTTATTTATTTATTTCTAATTTAACTTTCAACTTTTCATTTTCATGCATACATGCATTCATTCATGTAGCTGCCTGTACAATGATCCAAGATGTGACTTACTTGCCTTTTATAAGGACTTTGAAAAGACAGACGAAATTGAAATCTAGCATGTGAACAATTTAATGTATAAGCAACAGGAAGGATGATTAAATAAGAAGTGTGATTCACAGCATTAATAGGTTGACATCAGTTGCCAGTTTAAGCTCAGAAGCTACGGTTTTGTGTATCAAGCTGTTTTTCTCTGTAGCACCTCTGGGTGAATGAAGTCATGTTCTTTTAACCATTCAAGTGTGCCAGAGTGGGTATCTGAGTGCACGCAAGCTTACGTCAGTCAGTCTTTAACTCAAATTACAGATAAAAACAGTAATATATGTAATGTCACAATAATGTTTACAGATATGATACTAACTGTTAATTTAGATGTTCCTTGATGCCTTTCTGCATCTATAATATGTTTCAACTCCCTTTTTTCAGGTTTCAGAAACAAACAAAAAAACAATTTCCAAACATTAGCCTTTGTCGTTCTGCTATAGCTTTAGGATAATAATGTTGATGCTATGAACATAAGCAATTTCAATGCTTTGAGATCATCATAAAATTATCAGTTTACCATTTGACTATATCATTGAAAACACCACCAAGATCTGATTTCCAAACCAAAGATCTATTACACCCAAGGTTTGTAGGTCTGGCTCCATCACTATCCATAACAATATAAAGATGTTGACCCATTAGCTTCTTATTGAAAGATTACAGCTCTGTTAGTCTTTGTCAAATGTTACATAACCCCAATCACACAGTGAAGACACATTCACTTATGTAACCATGATTTACCCTGGAGCCATGAGTCCTTACATTTGTTTAGAGACTTAAGGGGGTAGGCGCTAATTCAGCGACTGTTCAAGTGGTTGTTTAGACGACATGTAGCGCTCTTCAAGGTCTTCGTTAGTGTAATATCAGGTTGTTTTCGCACACAAACTTAGATCTAAACGTTGTTATATTAAGAATGGTTTTATGAAAAGGTCAACCTCTCCCAAACCCCTTCTGGATAGACTCAATTACTGGAAAATGTTTGGTCTGTTCACAGTTGTAAACTGACCATCATCTGTTTGTTTGACTTCAGTGTAGACTCAATAAATACTGTGTGTGTCCTCCCTTACAGTGAGGAACAATGTAGTGTTGCTTCACAAAACAGACCCTCTTTATGATAACCCGACTCGCTCATAAATACTCACGCCCCTTCACTGACGTGTCTACATTAATAGTGTTTAATAAAGTAAATCCGCAACAGCAGGCAGCCTCCTCAGGGAAAATGAACGAACATTTGGAGAATTCCTTTATCCCTAAAAAGCAGACATGAGGCAATTTCTCCATAAAACCTGAACTCACTAAAAAGCGGCCTTGCCAAGCACAGAAAGGCCATTTTGAGCATGCAAGAGCCAAATGACTTAATGTGCGTAAAATCGATCCATGGACTCACTGGTTGAGATTAGCTTTAAAGAACCGATCTCATTCTTTAGACCCGTCGTCAACGTTCACACACAAGCTCTCTGATTGACCGTCAGACAAACAAAGCGATTGTGTGTTATTTGAATCCAGACTCCAAAGCGCGTCAGCGGATGTGCTAAGTAACTCCTGACAGCCCATTTGTTTTGGGCCTCCCACTGAACAGATTACCACAGGCAAATGACATCAGTGAAGGGGTTCACGGAGATAAATGAAGGTATTTGTTTAATACAGTCTTACTTTATGCAGCTTCCAAGTTGTAGATGAAAATGGAGAGGGGGTTTAGGGCAGTGGAGCTGGATAAGAGACAGATTCAGAGTAGAAAAATCATCCAAATGCTAAAAATGGAAGATGATTTGGGCACGTGGCCCACATTAGGGGATTTGTTTAAAGCGCTTTTAAGTGTTTCATTGTCAGCGGAGAAAAACACAGAAGTACTTTGACTAATTAACTTGCGTATGGGTGAATTTGTGGCTGTATGTTTATCGAATGCCTGTCTCCTTGGTATTTATGGAAACAATTTCAAGATAGCTTCGGCAATCGGCATGTAAGTTTAGGTTTAGTAATGTCTCGCAAATGCCTTTGGAAAACTTTAATGGGTTTAATGGGTTGTAATGTAGAACAGCAATTTACATCAGAAGAAGAGAGGGAACTCAGTTGTCAGATGCAAATCTTACACAGACTTTATTGTTCTTTTAATAGTTGATTTTTACACCACATACTGTACACACAAGGCACCGCAGTCCTTCTCAATAATGTACATCCTTTCTTCTAATTTACAAACATTTACAGTAGTCATAACATACTTTAACCTTCTTTAACTGTTAATTTCTTCTAAACCTACTTTCATTTTCCTTCTCAAAACAACACCTTGGTTTTTAAACCAGTGTATCAAACCTTTCTACTTCATGAAGACACTACGGAAATAAAAATAACAGCAAACCACTGCCAATGAATGGTTGCTAATAGTAGCGCCAGTCATCAAGTCCATCTAGTTGTCTCCAACTCTATTCCAAAGTTCCTTCTAAATCTCACATCAACATTTCTCAAGCCCTCATTAAACATTCAACTTTTCTTCTACCCAACAGTCCGTTTCTACATCAACTTTCTGCTTTGACAAGCATGTACAAGCACTGGGCCCTCATGATAATACAGGCAGGACTCGACAAGTAAAGCTCCATGCAAGATGCTACATTGAAATATTCATCCATCATTTTCAGGGGTGGAAAACATACGGCTCAGGTTTGATTTTTTTTGCATGAACAAAATAGCAAATTTTCCATTTGGACAGTTTAAAATCATATTGCTACAAAACAATTGTGTCCAGATAAATAATTATACAATCTGATTTAAATATAAAATGGAGCTGATAAAACACCTGTTTCATGGGAATGTACTTGTAAGACTTGCCTTCCAGTAGAGCTATGAATCAGTCTTTTACAAATTATTCATTGCTTTGGATATTTCATCTTTTTTTAATCAGTGGGTATTCTCCCCTTCTAAAAGCTAAACACAGTGCTTATAATAAAAACAAAAAAGAGCTACAGTAAATATCTTATAAAAAAAAAAGTAAACTTTTTAAAATCACAAAAAACAAATCAATATTAATAAAATAAAAGTATTACCAAACTAACAGTAAACAAGACTAGATGTGTGATCTTGCGCTTTCACACAAATCAGCATGGTGATTAAAAGTGTGCGGGATGTGTCTTCAATCCCTTGAGATCCACACAGTCGCCTCACAAATACTGTCTTTCTGGTACTGGTGCGGCCCACGTGGACCTGGGAGGGTTTTCGGGGGAGGGACTGGTAATAGTAGCTGCCATTGTGGACAGTAACACAGAAACACTGCTGTAGAAACACACAGTCCATACACACACATAAATACAAGTCCTCCGCACGGTGCCACTCCATGTGCACCCTGGGATAGTTCAGTCTTTACACCATGGTCTCCTTCCTCTTACCCAATGAACAGATTGAACGCTTGTCCTTTTTGGATTTGTGGGGCTGGAAGTGGGTGGAAATTGAAGATGATGAAGAGGACGAGGAGAGGGTGGAGGTTACAGAGGGTGTGGGACTCGGGGGCTCCTCTGAGCTGGGGGAGGAAGGGGCGGAGGCCGCGGCCCGTGGACAGTTCTCATCGGTCTCTTCCATATGGATGATGGTGGATGAGTGCCGTTTGGTGCAAACGTCATTACTTGCAGGGGTGGACAAGGATTCGTCCTCGAGGAGTGGCGAATCTTTCTGGCTCGATATGGCAGTGCGGAGGCAGTTGAGCCATTGCTGCTTGTGGAAGACGTCATTGACCTGCAGTGTATGGGACTGGCCCTGAGATGGGTCCTGGAAGCGTACCCGGAAGATGTTCTTGGCTAAAGAGAAAAAATATATTCCAATGAGCAAACGGAAACAAAAAATGAAAATGTGTGATCAGCTTGGTGTTGAGAATCATAAGCCTTACCTTTATCACCATTACTAAAAGCCCCTCGGAATGAGCCACCCACGCGGACGTCTCCGTCCTGCAGGTCTTCCAATACGAGATCCTGCACTGGGATTGGCTGGCGGTACACCTGGAAACAATGGCGATCATTCCGCGTCACAGGCCGGGTCAAGACCAGAACCTCCGTGAAGAGGAACACATGCAACTTCTATAAAGAGGGCAAAGGAAAAAGAGAGATCAGGTTATTGACATTTTGTTTCTGAATGTTGGACTGATTTGCAAGTATTAAAATGTTCTCTCCTGGTGCTCTCAATTATTCCCCTGTCATGTGTTTTAAAGACAAAAAGCAAAAAACTCACCGTGCCACTTTTGTTGCGAAGCTCCCCATGGCAAAGCAGGCTCTTGCACTGCTCTATGTGAGGGTCTTTCTGTCTGTCATCCAAATATTCCAGCTTATCGATATAGTATTGACACTCGGACTCTCCTTTCTTCATGTTTATGTCAGCCAACACGGCCTGAATGATGCTTATCTGGAGACAAGAAAGAAAGGCAGCATTAACACCAAATGTCACCTAAATGACTCCAGCTGAAAGCCTACGGTTGCTAGATTTGTGTTCGTACTTACCGCCTGCTCAAGGCTTGCTGTGTCTGGGTGATCTGGTGGTGTGTGTCTTAAAATCTCTTTCAGAAGAAGGGGGTATTTGACCAGTCGTGAGCGAGGGATGTCTAAGAAGCTCCACAAGTCTAGTTTCCTGCTGAAAGGTGACTCAAGGCAGCGCTGTAAGAAGTCCTGAACTCTTGGGTCCTGTTTCTTCTGGTCAAGCAAGGCTTTGGCGGCCAGCTGCTTACTGCAATATGCCCTGTACGCATTTAACCGTGGCAGCTGCGGAGGAAAGCGAGAGTTAGTCTTAACAATCTAATGATGCTCAACAGCTAATGTGTCTTTCCTAATAACGAAAAGACTATAAAGAGAGAGAGATATTTACCCAGTCCACAACAATCTTGCCGATCTGTCCCACTGTGCCATCTGGGCCAGTAGCCTTCGCCAACTGAGCGAGAAGATCTGATTGGGTAAAGAATAAGTTAGCACTATTTGTCATCATATATTCTAAAATAAACAAGATATTGTGTACAATATTCACCTTCATGAAGAGGAATATAAGCATCCAAGTCTCCAAAGATGGCTGTCAACTCCTCCTCGGTCATGATGGAAAGTTTTAGCATTGGGTCATGGTAAGCCTGGACACAAAAAATTAGAAAATGAGTAAATAACAGCAGCGTCTAATTTTACAGAGAGACATTTTTGGCTATAAATGGAGGAGGGAAGCGAGCCAACGTATCTGACTCAAAGCACAGCAAAAGAGCTTTTTTAGTCTGTTTGTTTTGAATGTTCTAGCAAAAAACATTGAAATGGACATACCTTTCGGGCTAATTTCAGGTCTTCAATCAGGTCATGTTCACCTCGAGACAGCTCAAAAATAGCCTGGAAAGACAAAAGGATCACATTCATAACCAATCATTTCTTTGGGATATTTTTAGTCAAGCCCCTACAAATCTGATTCCTCTGTTTGGTGGGAAATATTTGAGGGGCTCACAGTTTGCTGTAATGTCTGATTGCTAGCTCTAGCTGTGGATGAGAGGTGAAGGCTTTGTGTGTCAGACTGGCCAGTCTGTGTTAGCACTGTACGTCTGACTCTGAGCCGGACTGTGTGCCAAGAACACACGGCAAAAAAAACCAGCCAGACTGAGAGGTAGAGTGAGAGGAAGAACAGGGCGCTTTCCAAGCCCCAGGCCCTTTAGGTTTAATAAGTCACACAGCCCTGATTCAGTAGTGTCTGGCAGGGGGACTGAAAGTGGATTTAATAGTCTGGGTTTCTCAGTGCTGTCTGGATTCCATAGCGCCGACTGTACTCACCTCTTGTCTCTTAATCTCTTTGGAGGAAAAGGTTCCTTTCTGATGAACATCCAGGGTCTCAGACCAGAGTGTGCTGTTGCGTCGCTTGGGTGGCGTAGGAGCCGCGGCCTTGCTGCAGGGTTTCTGCTGGGGCACGCCCGGAGACCGCCCGTCACCCCGAAACGAGGCCTGGAGGGTCTGGCCGAAGCGTCGGACGGCCCCACTCTTTACGGGAGAGATGAGGTTCGCCAGCGAGGTCACTCGGCCGAGAGGCCGCACACGCTTAGTACAAGGTTCCTATGAAACACAAGGATGGAAATAAACGTTAAAACTTAACCATCCCCCTACTGATCACGACAGATTCCTTAGTGCTTAATTAACTGCACAACTGCCAACAGGAGAAGGCTAAAATCAAGAATAGAGCACAAGTTGCTGCTTCATGTAAACCGAGGCTATCGTAAGAGTCACTGTATACACACTCCACTATTTGCGGGTGTGAAGGGGTGAAAAGGAGGTCAGGATGATTGGTGTTTCCTGGGCGACAGACAGCTAGGCGGAAACTCCAGCCTCTGGAGTGAGCAGCTGTTATGCCAGTCATGTGAGATTGACCCCTCAGCAAAAAATAAATAAATAAATAAACATTATAAATACAAACACGAACAAAGACCTCTTTCTGACTGCGACCCTGGAGCCCAAGGTTTTAAGAGGTATGACTGGAATGTAGGAGACTCCAGTCAGCTGTCCCACTCTGATGACCCACACACTCAACATCATAGCCTAACTATAGCAAACAGGCCCCCTGATCAGGGTGGTTGTTCACTTAACAGACATAAATTTGCTCTCTCAAGGAGAAGTTTAAGAGCTGTTGGTTGTGTGTATTTATGTGGGTCATATGGACCACCACGGGGAGTTACAAATTTGACCCAGGTCTTTAAACAAGGTGCACTCCACTCCCCTCTACCCTGCTGCTCTCCCTCCTTTCTTCTATTTAGAACGGTTTATGGCTTCGTGTTGAGGCAGGCCCTGTAGCCCTTGCGTGAGAGAGATCGACACACCTGAAGCCCCTGGAAGAGGGGGAGGTGAGCAATCTCAAACCCTATATCCATAATGACTGGGGGGGTCAAAGCAAATGAGGTCTGAGACATTGATCCTACACTCTAGAAATCTGACTGAAAAATTCTCCTACCATTCCTGGAACAATGTGCGCTTTGTCATCAAAATAGTGTTTGCATCTTTCAAACAGTTGGAACAAAAAGCACTATGTGCTTGCACTTTTTAAATATGCACATTTCAATAGATTTTCCAATACTGGATTGTTTCCCAGCTGCTGAAAGTATATACATATTAAAAGGATGTGTTGTTCTCATCTTGGCAAAGCAAAACCAAGGAACCATTCCACTGACCAGCGGAGACAGCTGCCGAGCAGATCTACAACCTCATTTTAGCAGGAACTGCAACTGTGGCCCAAGCCCAACTGGACTTGACCACCCAGATCCGCCTACCCACCCTTCCTTTGCTGTAACATATGCAAGTAAACATGAAGACCACATCTGAACCTTCTCTACCGGTGGCCAAAAACACAAGATGTTGGGGAGATTGACCTAGAGGAAGCAGTCTGGCTAAAAATTGAATTCAAATGAGCACAGCAGTGCCTGTGTGAGCTGTCATTGGCTCAAAACAAATAATCAGTGTTGTTGCTGCCCATTGCACTCTTCCTGCTGTTTAGGGAAACCCTGCAATAATAAACACTCCGGCTCTCTCTCCCTTTTTAGAAATTGTAGATTATCTAGTGGAAAGAGCAACATGTAGGCAGATAGACAGACTGATGGTGTGGCTATGTCTGGTTGTGTTGAGTCTTGGGGACCCCCTGGCAGTTGAATTGGGAGAACATAGCAGGGGGAAGCCTCCCCCACAGGAACCAATGTTTTAGACTACTGCTGTTTAGAAATGTGTGAATGTGCTTGCTTCAATTTATATTGGGGACAAAATTGTCACTAGAAATTGGCTAAATTTGATAATACTTTCCATTAGAAATGCCCCCCCAAAATAAAGGAAAACATAATGTTTTGTAATATGATGAGTAATATAATATTGTCTTTTTTTATTCTTAACATGCAAAATATTTTATTGGTACATTAAATATTTTGTTATTCTTAGCTGTCACTAAAAAGGATAAGTCTATGGTATTTGTTTTTACTGTTCATTCCTCAATATCCATATAATGGACAGATTCAATCTAATTTCTTGCTGGCAAGCCATGCAAATGTCTACCTGGGAGTCAAACAAAATCTGTAATTAAAAAAAATGAATGAGGAGAACCAAATTGTATTTAAAGAACTGTGCCTCAGCCTTGAGCCACAACGTCCTAAAAATCTCCTGATTCATTCATAATTTGCTACTTCTGCTTTCGCCTTCCCGACAACTAAAACATTTCTGTGGCCACTTCCGAATCCGAGGTGAAACCGCAAACAGGAACAGAATCCCGCTGAAAAGAGTAGTGCGATAAAGGCGTCTTTCTGGGTCTTAAATGCATTTCTAAATAATAAGAACAGTGCTCTAACACACATGAGCTAGGGGCTGTGATTGCTTTCAGACAGTTGGAATGTTCTTCATCTCTGCATGCTCTCACACATTTTTGCCACCACAATGACAAACCGACAAAGACCATTTAAAAAAAAAGTTAAAGGGTAAACCAGTAACTCTATGACTAAAGGTAAGAAGCCTTTAGCCTTGTTGATTTGCAGATCACTCACTCAAGTCTCACCCTTGAGAAACACACCTGTGCCTTACTTCTCGTACACACAGACAAGTGTGTGTATGAGATAACAACAGGGCAAGGTTCTGACTTCGCTGATAAAGACAGTGAAGGGCACTCAAATGTTTTTATCAGGCAAGACGGGGAGCAAAGCAAACAAAAGGACCGAATTTGTGATTAATCGCCTTTGGGTCTTACCTCTAGTTCTTTGTAAGTCTGGTTCTGGTAGTCTATCTTCTGTAAAGTCCGTTTGATAGGTACCACACAAGGTTCATCGTAAGCCACCATTTCTTTCAATAAAATCCACTGGTTGGTTTCTGTTATTTCCAAGGGTCGGCAATAATCCACAAGTGATTCTTAAATAAATATATGATTTAACACAAGGGGTCTAAAACTGCCCCCCGCCAACTCGTGATTGTCCGCCTGAGCGGAGCTTTCTAAATACTAAACACACTCTCAGTGTATGTGCTCTAACAATCTCTAACTTTGTTCTAGGGATGTGAGGGGTAGGGAGTGCTCATATATAGAGTTTTGAAAGGGGCGGAGTCAGTGTATAAACTCACCAATGACGGAGGAGGGGATATGTAAAAGAATCTGAAGAAACAAAGTCTGAGAAAACCTGGCTATCTCTGCAACCTCAAATCAACAAAGCAAGATTTAGTCTACTAGATGTTACCAAATCAGAAATGTATTAACAAAACATGTCACGGTCTATAAAGCAAGAGAGCTTCTAAACCTTACGTAAAATCTTGTTTATTAAATAATCATTTTCATAAACTAGTTTTCTCTCTCAAAAACCCTAATTTAAAAATTTTGGACCTTAAAACAAACTAACCAAGCAAACCTCCCATATTCCCTAGTTTACATTTAAAGTTTTAAGATAAAATGAACAGTCCAGCTTTATGGTGAGTGATAGAAAGTCCGTTTCTATTTGCAATGTGGATTGGTTTATGTATGTCTGTGAGTTACATGAAGGGTGTAAAGTACAGGCATACTTGCTTTGTTTTGATAGATCTGTCTGATGAGAAACTGAGCCATTATCACCCACTCATTAGCATGGGGGGGTGATCAATTACAATATCAATCAGGGCTGAAGGAGCCACAGTGCACTGGTGGATGTCTGTGTATTGGAGGTGTGATAAATCAAAAAGCTTCACTGGTGTGAACCAGAAACTGACTCGAATCCTGCTTAACAAAAGCTGCTTTCTCTATTTTTCCCAGCGTACACAAAACAGCACAGCCGTTGACTTCACATTTGGGTGACCAAAAAGCCACTAAGGGTATGTTCACTACAGACCCAAATCTTTTACTGCTACCTTCCCACACTGTCAGCAGAGGTGTTAACTTCAGCTGCGCAAATGGACTAGCATGATGCGTCAGCTTGTTTTGGGAGAGATTTGTGTTAAAAAGTGCGAAAGGGTTGGGGTGCGTGCTAAAGCAAATGAAGATGAACGATGTGCAGACTCGAAGCTCTCCCTCCTGTGTCAATACAAGAGTGTGAAACAGGACGTACATTAGTGTGTTTAGATTAGGACGTCTTCCACTGCTCAGTGGACGGGTCAAAGAGAAGCAGGGTTATTTGATAATAAAGCTGCGTTCATTTACATGTTATATATATATATATATATATATATATATATATATATATATATATATATATATATATATATATATATATATATATATATATATATAATTCAAATTATTATACTACCTATTTTCACAACTGTATATGTACATGTGTGTGTGCCTGCATGTACTTTTTTTCTGTCAAACTTGTATAAAATTGCGGGTGTATACATTTTACAGTTGTATGTATGTGGATGTGTGTGTATATATGAAATATTTAAGTTTACAAACTAAATAATTTTATAATTTAATAATAATTTAATTTAAACCCTAAATAATTTACATATGACTTATTTTCAGATACACTGTAATAAATTGTACTATTCTGGACTACGTTTTAAACTTTATTGCCAACACATTATTTCCTCCTTATGATAAATAATTTGTGTTGCTCATTTCGAAGTCTCTTTGGATACAAGTGCTAATAATTGAATATAACCCCCCCCCCCCCCCCAAAAAAAATCAATCAATAACAGGGTTCCCTTCTTTACTTTTCCCATGTGGACACACTTTCATACTGTTCTCGGCGTGTTTTGATGAGAGGTGTGGAAGGCAGATTGCATGAGAGCGCGGCTCAGCCTGCACCCCCTGCAGGCTAACACCTCGACACACATGACAGCTGGACATCTGGGTGTGAAGCACAAACACACCATCATACAAAAGTGACACACTCCATGCGGGCCATGTGTGAGCTTGCCTACTGGGGAAATGTGTGCTAGCTTGCTACAATCTGATAAACCTCTGCTGAATAGACAGTGAGCGGAAGCGTAAAGTGGATTGTGGTGCTGCCCCCTGGTGGATGATTAAATTCCACCAGGATGCATTATCTATACTTGTAAAGACTTTTTGATTATCAAAATAAAGAACACCATACGATAAAGCTTGCTAGACCATCTCTTCTGTCCAAGTTCTTTGAAAGTGTTCTGTTTCTCATCAGTGTGTGGGAAACGGTGTTTCACATGGTACCAAGTATTCCTGTCCCTTAACAAAGAAGTGGCTACAAGACAAGCCTGCACTGGGAATAGGCTGTAGTAGCATGTGACGTCTGCGTATGTAAGTGTACACCAACACAGAAACAGCAGCTGTTTTTCTCTGGAATCACTCTATCAATTGCGTCATGACCCATCCCTCATTTATTCATCTTCCGCTTCTGTGGAACCATTCTGGATCTTATCGGTCATTTTCCTCCACGATGCTTACAAATTGTAAATGCGATACCCATCATGTAAATGTAAATATGCCACACCAACATGACATTCCAAACCTGTATACATTTCATCTGTGGAGAAAATTAAGACATTTTGAAAAAAGTAGTTGATTTAAAAGCTATTTTATGGCTTCTGAAGACTTGGAAAATAGCACAAAAATGAAATGCTCATACCGCTTTTCCACCAGGGCCTGTGCCAGAGCTGGAGCCCAAATGGGATCCAGGCTGTACTTTTCTACTTTAAAAATCCTGGTTCTGAATCAACCCCAAGACCTTGCTGGTCTTGACCAAGGGCACATATGTTTTCAGTAGGTGGAGCTTCCACTACAGACCGCAGTTTGAAAGGCACTATTTTTAAAAGCTGTCGGAGTTCAGGTAAATTAAGAACAATAATTCAATATGTAAGTTCAGCAGTGGGCAGCAGAAGAGACAAACGTCACATGTTGGTGATGATATTATAACATTCACACATACTGTTCAAATTGGGATCTGTAATATATTCTAATGTTTTAAAAGAAGTATCTTCTGCTCTGCAACTCATTAATTTAGGTTAAATTGAGCTTTGTTGGTTTCACGAGTTCACATCTACGTATATTAATACCGTAAGTTTATGCGTATTTGGCGTGCTGTCCGGGTGGAGGGCTCCGAGCTCGGGATGTGGCCCGAACCCAGAGTACTCCCCCCGGTTGTGGTAAGAGTAGATGGATCTATAAGTGAGGAGAAATGGGGTGGAGGAGGGATGCTGAAAACCGTCAATGAACAGAGATAGGTTCTGCTGTTATTTATACCTTGTCATGAGTTGATTACTGATTGGTCTCCACTTGTGTTAATCAGGTAATTAATGAACTGCGACTGTTCCTCCCGAACTTTGTTATAAAACAGCATTTCACGAGTTCACATCTACGTATATTAATACCGTAAGTTTATGCGTATTTGGCGTGCTGTCCGGGTGGAGGGCTCCGAGCTCGGGATGTGGCCCGAACCCAGAGTACTCCCCCCAAAAACAAGAAAGCAAAAGGACAGCCGCCGGACTACGAACCCCCCAAAACGCAGAGATTTGGCGGGCTGACGTTTTTAGAAGTATGGTCGTTTGACCAGGAGATCTCGCATTGCCTCTGGCAGAAGTAGAGGAGCAGGCAGGTCCTGTTGGTTAATAGTTGAGGAAGAAGCAGTTACGATGTCAGGAAGACGGGCTCCACCGTCTGCCTGCGAGGTGTAATGATATATTGACTAGATGCGTAATGTATCCGCTGGGAGGCTGAGGCTCGCTGGACAGATAGAGGAAACAAATTATATTCCTGCATCCGCTGGAAGACTGGCTCGCTGGATGAAGAACAGAAAGAGATGGATGCATACTGCGTCCACTGGGAGACTGAGGCTCGCTGGACGGGTAGAGGAATGAATAGGTATTTACTGCGTCCGCTGAGACACTAGTGCTCGTTGGACAGACAGAGGAAAACCAATAGATATTACTGCGTCCGCTGGGAGACTGAGGCTCGCTGGACAGATATGGGAGACGAATTATGTCCCTGCGTCCGCTGGAAGACTGGGCTTGCTGGACGAAGAACAGGAAGAGATGGATGCATACTGCATGCGCTGAGAGACTAGTGCTCGCTGGACGGACAGGGAAATCAATGGATATTTCTGCGTCCGCTGGGAGACTAGTGCTCGCTGGACAAACAGTGGAAAAATGGATTTTATTGAATCCGCTGTGAGACTAGTGCTCGCGGACTGATAGAGGAAACAAATAGATATTTACTGGGTCCGCTGGGATGCTGAGGCTCGCTGGACGGACAGTGGAAATGAATAAATATTTACTGCGTCCGCTGAGAGACTAGTGCTCGCTGGACGGAGAGTGGAAACGAATAAATATTTACTGCGTCCGCTGAGAGACTCGTGCTCACTGGACGGACAGTGGAAACGGATGAATATTTACTGCGTCCGCTGAGAGACTCGTGCTCGCTGGACGGGCAGTGGAAACGAATAAATATTAACTGCGTCCGCTGAGAGACTAGTGCTCGCTGGAAGGAGAGTGGAAACGAATAAATATTTACTGCGTCCGCTGAGAGACTAGTGCTCGCTGGACGGAGAGTGGAAACGAATAAATATTTACTGCGTCCGCTGAGAGACTCGTGCTCACTGGACGGACAGTGGAAACGGATGAATATTTACTGCGTCCGCTGAGAGACTGGTGCTCGCTGGACGGGCAGTGGAAACGAATAAATATTAACTGCGTCCGCTGAGAGACTCATGCTCGCTGGACGGGCAGTGGAAACGAATAAATATTTACTGCGTCCTCTGAGAGACTGGTGCTCGCTGGACGGACAGTGGAAACGAATAAATATTTACTGCGTCCGCTGAGAGACTCGTGCTCGCTGGACGGGCAGTGGAAACGAATAAATATTTACTGCGTCCTCTGAGAGACTGGTGCTCGCTGGACGGGCAGTGGAAACGAATAAATATTTACTGCGTCCTCTGAGAGACTGGTGCTCGCTGGACGGGCAGTGGAAATGAATAAATATTTACTGCGTCCTCTGAGAGACTGGTGCTCGCTGGACGGGCAGTGGAAACTAATAAATATTTACTGCGTCCGCTGAGAGACTCGTGCTCGCTGGACGGGCAGTGGAAATGAATAAATATTTATTGCGTCCGCTGAGAGACTCGTGCTCGCTGGATGGACTTACTGCGTCCGCTGAGAGACTGGTGCTCGCTGGACGGGCAGTGGAAACTAATAAATATTTACTGCGTCCGCTGAGAGACTCGTGCTCGCTGGACGGGCAGTGGAAACTAATAAATATTTACTGCGTCCGCTGAGAGACTCGTGCTCGCTGGACGGGCAGTGGAAACGAATAAATATTTACTGCGTCCGTTGAGAGACTCGTGCTCGCTGGACGGGCAGTGGAAACGAATATATATTTACTGCGTCCGTTGAGAGACTCGTGCTCACTGGAGGGACAGTGGAAACAAATAAATATTTACTGCGTCCGCTGAGAGACTGGTGCTCTCTGGACGGACAGTGGAAACGGATAAATATTTACTGCGTCTGCTGAGAGACTTTTAAATTAAAAATTTATTATGTTTGAGAACGGCGAATTATGCAGAGGCTAATGTGACTGGGAATGTGGGGAATCGAAGCTGATCATAAACCCTTGTTGAAATTCACGTCGCTTACAGTGAAAACTGAACAGCTTATTTCAGTGAAATAGCTTAACATGATGACTTTTTTTTTTTTTTTTTTTTTTTTTTTATATATATATATATATATATATGAGGGAGGTACAGAAAAGGCTCCTGCGGGAGCAGGCACTGCTGCGGCAGTGAGGAGATACGAAAGGGGCTTTTGCGGGAGCAGACACTGCTGCGGCAGTGAGGAGATATGGAAAAGGCTCCTGTGGAAGCAGCTCTGCATTTAACCCATCCAAGTGCACACACGGCAGTGAACGCGCACACACCGTGAACGCACACCCGGAGCAGTAGGCAACCATTTATGCTGCGGTGCCCAGGGAGCAGCTGGGGGTTCGGTGCCCTGCTCAAGGACACCTCAGTCATGGCATGGCCGGGCCGTGACTCGAACCCACGACCCTAGGGTTAGGAGTCCACTCTCTAACCACTGGGCCCTGAGTTCCCCCTCCTTGACTGTGGGAAGAGTAGACAGGTTAGTAACATTTTCAACCTTTGTTCATTTTCAACCAATGTGGAGGAAGTTTTTTACAGTATAAAATAAGAGGCAAAAATTATTTTACTATTGTAAATATGAGTTTATGACAGCATTTATAATTAAACCACGGTAGCAATAAATTTACCATTGTCTGAGACGTCATGAAATGTTCTTTAGCATCGTGACCATAGAATGTAGTCATGGTTCTGCAAGGTTTAGCATGGTTTCCAGAGATCTGGAGCTGATTCTGGGTAGCTCGGTGGTTTGTGACTGTTGTCTCGTGGCGCTGTCTTTTAAGGGGCCGTTCACCCTTTTTTTTTTTTTTTTTTTTCTCTTCTCAGGCGCGTTCGCACCGCATCGAGTTGAAAACATCTCAACTTTTCAGGATGCCGCAGCGCAAGAATATCAGACCTGAACCAGGAAGTTGGTCACCAGATCACAGGGTAACCAGTTAAATTGCATGGAGACACCGGAGAGCGCCTAGATGTTCCTCTGAGGTGCTCGCTCATCGCAGTTGTGCTGCCGTGGTACACCATATCGGTTTTGCAAAGGGAACAAAGAGACGTTTTATTTGTCCTCTGTTTAAAGTATTCTCATACTTTTAATAACAGTGGTCTCTGTTTGTGATAGAATGCAACTTCTTCATTCGCCGTATGCCATTATGCGAGATGTAAACAGTGTGACGCGTCCACACATTGCGCGCGCGTCGACGTATTTTTGTAGTCAACGTAAACGATGATGTCGACACGTCGTTGCAGCACTAATTAGTGGTGGAAATTATGATTCTTTCTAGAGATTCGTTCATTTTCGGTTCATTCACCAAAATGATTAGTTCAGAGATAAAATCTTCGTTTTACACAGAATATGGGTGTACTCACTGCGTTTGACCACCAAAGCGCGGTTCGTTTGACTAGTGTGAGTGCTCCGAATCATGCCCGGGCGCGGCTCGATTAGCTGGCCCTGGCCCGCTTGGAAGAGGTGGGCCAGGGCACGGTTCAGTTGGACTCGGGCGCGGTTCGCATGCAGTGTGAGCGCTAACCATGCCGGAGCACGGAAAAGGACGAGTTGAGTCACGGTTTTGCGACGCTCCAAAACCAACATGGCAGGGAAAGGGTCACTTTTGGTCTACGGCAGAAGTGCAAAACGCATAAAAACTAAAACTGCAAAGTCCTTGCTGCACTTCAGTTGGTACATTGCAAACATCCTCATACGAGCAGCGCGATTACGTGCAAATTTTCGTGCCACTAAGGCGACACATCTGTTTAACAACAGGCTGTGGACCAAACAATACAAAATTATCCACAAAGAAAACGAAGCGATGCACTCCATGGTGTTCAGAGAGCGCCGCTCTTCCTGTTTATCCCGAAACTGTCTCACCATAATGACGTAAGCGTGCTCCGGCACGAATGCTGAAACCCTATATGTGAGTGCAGGCCAGAGGGGGAGTGGGGAGGGGGGACAAGCGTACTCGGGCCCGGTTCATGGCAACCGTGCCTAGTGTGAGTACACACTATGCCAGCAGGTGGCAAAAGAGTGTATTATGTGTCGTCTTACGTCAACGAACGCATTCACTTGTTACAAAAATGATCTGGCTTTATTAAAATGTGTGTATAATCGCGTTCAATATATGAAGTCTAATTGAGTTGTTCAGATGAACAAAGCACAGGGTTTCTTGCCTAATTAGCATTTTAATTGTTTGGTCAGACAGTCTGTATATTATATATTCACATTCATAAATCGGGGATTAACCTTTCTTTTACGGTCTATGGATTAAACGTGGAGTTGCTAAATATCAAAACAAGCGTATGTGCACAGTACTGTACCTATAACTGCGCTTTGCATTTTCGAGATTGACATGCTAAAATAGCAGATTAACCCAGTTTACTCTAATTCATTTTGTTCGCGAACAAGATAAGCTATGTGCCAGTTCATTTAATTCACAAACGACATGTATCCGTTTATTCAGTTCGTTCACGAATGACAAGTGTGCCAGTTCAGTCATTTCACTCACGAACGATAAGATCTCTAGATCTAGTTCAGACTCATATGAAACTCGTTCATTGAAGGGCGTATTCGTTACTACATTCAACAAATCACATACTCTGTCACATCTCATACTCGAAGGCTATCGGCTCGATGTTGAGTAATTCTTTGACAGGATGAAACGGTTGTTACCCGGTTTACTGAGCTGCGCATGCGCTGCTTAAAGCGCCGCGCTGCTATGAAGGGAGGAACTTTACTGAACGAGAAATATGAGTCAGTGGATAACATGGACGATTTGTTCGCCTAAAAGATTCGTTCACCTAAAAGATTCGTTCAAAAAGAACGATTCGTTTACGAACGACACATCACTAGTACTAATGGATACATCTGAAACACTGGTTTCACGTTGTAGTATAGACTGTGGAAACAGAGGCTTCTGAAAACTATGAGAATCATTATGCAATGAAAATCATTATGTCTGTAAAACATACCAACAGACATGATTATGGCAATAACGTTAATTGCAGTTATGTGCTATTCACTTACAAGCAGTTCTAAAGATATTTACTTGTATGCTTTCATATTACGGTCCTAGAAAAACTCAGAATTTACTCACACTGCTGTCCTGCGGCAAAATGAGGGTATAATGATCACGCCAGTAGATGGTGAAATATGTCCCCAAGGAAATTGGTCCTGCCAGAATAATTGCATGAAACTTGTCTGTAAAACCTCAGTGAGGTTTAAACATGCACGGTAAGGCAGATGATATCTTTGGACATTTCAGTGTGGATGATGACTACCTCATGGCCTGATTTAACAAACTTTAAGCCTCCTTTCCACAGCACGCGACATTTGTACACGATTGTCGCATTTCTCCCTCTCGTGGCAGGCGTGCTTAACTTTCAAACTGGTCGTGCAGTAGCCCTAACTGTTACCTTGACATGTTCACCATGGTAAAGTTAATAATTTGAATGAATATAATGTTTAATGTATGAATACATCATCACAAATCAGATTACCCCCTAAATAAAAACAGTAGGTTTTATGGGGCTAATCACGTAAATAATGATTTAATAATTATTTCTGCCATAATTACTATGAACCACCATTTTACATAAATTATGTTGAAGAATAATGTCAAGGTTAACAAAATATAGGTAATTCTGACCTCGCACCGAAAGATCACATCCGGTCGGGCGTTTGCACACGGCCTGGTCGCAGAAGTTTAAATATTTGAACGCATCCGAGGCTCAATTTGGATCTGAATTTCCACATACATATGTGAACGGAACTCCACGCGGCTCTCGCACTACTTCTGGCCGCAAACCTGTATTTACCGTCTTCATCTGAAAATGTATTGATTTATGACGCTCGGTCTGCGCCGCTAGAGGAGGCGGCCTCAAACTGCGCCTCGGCCTGAAAAAGCCGTGGTGAAAGGCTGAGCCGCTGCGGGAAGTGAAAGAGGCTTGCTGCAGTAAGAACTGAGGAGCGGGCTGGTTGAATGCCTGCTGGTACTGCGATTCCAGCGCTCAAAGAGAGCCCGGTCTTGATCGGATCAATTGTGGTGTCAAGCGAAGCGAGCTTGAACTTTGCACGGTCTATTGGCCACGACGTGTGGCTTGGCAAGAAGAGCAGCTGTCGCGATGACGTTTGATGGTGCTCAACGGCCGTGTTTAATGATCATGGTCAGCAAAGTAGCAGATCTGAAAAATCACCGGTATGGATCTCCTTGTTGGAAGGAAAATTTCGTCTGTGATAAGATGACGGACAGCGCGAACCGGGATGCTGAAAACCGTCAATGAACAGAGATAGGTTCTGCTGTTATTTATACCTTGTCATGAGTTGATTACTGATTGGTCTCCACTTGTGTTAATCAGGTAATTAATGAACTGCGACTGTTCCTCCCGAACTTTGTTATAAAACAGCATATAATGTCTGCTAGAAGGGATTATGTGACGATTAAGCATAAAAAGGCTATGATTTCATTGAGTACATAAGAACACTACACATTTCAAAGTCAAAATGCAGCGTGGGTGTTTTTATATGAATGTACCTCTGAAGGGAACAGGTTCTCTTCAGAAAGGTTTTGATGGCATTTTCATTAAGACTTTTCTATAATGCCTGATAATGTAGCATTTGTGATAGCAGTGCGTCTTTCGTGTACAGCCATTACCGGTAGGCTTGCTGCGCTAGACGGTGCTGACTGTGTACCGTTGTTAAGCCGCAACACCGGTTATGTCAATTGCCCACCACGGCACTGACCACACTGTCATTTTGATTTTTTTATAGTGATAAAAAACATTAATTTATCCAGTGAGGAGAGTGAGTCGAGCTGACTGACAAGAAGCGTGAGATGAGACAGAAAAGATGATGGTGGAGGATTTAGTTTGGATTCTGAAAAGCCTGTTTTCTGTTTTTGTTCAGACCAATGCGAAAATGGACCATGTTTTATGCAGAAAACACATACAGTTGTAAATTTTTAAAATATAAAAGATTCATAAAATATAAAATGTTTTAAATTAATATAATTATTTATAATTTTTGTTTTGTGAAAACCTTTTATCTGAACTGAAAATGTCCTTCTATGGTTTAATGTTCCCAGACATTCCCTACCCCACTCATATGGCATTAATTTAATTTATGGAGAACTCAAAAGGTGTCATAAATGTCAGTTCCTGACAGTCATTTGCAACATCCTCTTATAAATACAGAGAATGAAACTGAAACACAAAATCAGTCACAATGTGACTTGCAGTAAAAGTTTTTTTTTTTTTGTCGTCAGTTTTTTTCAGTACAGTGCGTTCGCTAAATGTGTGGAACCATAATTTGCTTAAGTATTTTTTTATTTTGGTGTGACAACAAAACTCTCAAACATCTACAAAAAAATAAATAAAAAAATAAACAATAAAAATCACATACATCCTAATCTCAAGTATATTTAACTACAATTGAGTCAATGCACCCTCAACGGAAGAGGTTGCCACCAAACAGAGCAGGTAACTAATAACACACCCCTCGGTCCAGACACATCCCACCCACGTACAGCCGCTTTCCTTTTCATTCTCACAGACTTGAACAATATATCGCAATCTGATCAGACTTCAAGCTACGCAAGTTAAATTAGTCATGGAGTAAGACCCTAAACTGTGACCATTTAAAGACATTGACACTTGCTATTAAAAAATATTCTATTTGCCAATGCAGGAAATTTTGTTATGAGTTGTTTTTGTGTAATTGCTAGTGGTGGGCGGTATGACCAAAAATTAATATCACGATATTTTACAAAATTATACCGGGATCACTGTGTATATAACAGTTTTTTTTTTTTTTTTTTTTTTTTTTTTTAAGTAGGCTACTGATGTAGATTGACTTAGAATGCCCCATTTTACTGTCATGCTGAGTGAATATCGTAAAGAATTCCACTCTAAACAGTGACGAAACACAACCAATTAATACATGTTAACCAGGAGTCACTCATTTATAAATTGCAACTTCTTCTGATAAAATCAACATGCACGTACAGTAGATGTTGAGCGGCTATGTGATGGATTTGGCTATGTTACTCTTTTGTCTCATGCAGTGCACTGCCTGGGTCTGAGTAACAGATTATTTAAAAAACACTGGTATTGCGTTATTTAAAAAATTTCTATCATAAGAAAAATATTTCCATTATTTGTGATTAACCGGTATACCGCCCAGCACTAGTAATAAACCTCAGCTTTTTTCCATTCCTAAAGGCATAAAGGCTCTAGTGAATCAGAGCTCTCTCATCTTGAAAGCGCAAGACTGATGAAAGTCATTTCAGGTATATTGTTCTGTCCTGTCTGTCAAATTACAGAAGATCTGGGTGTGCTCAGTGAGACTTCTTAATAAAAACGGTAAAAAACACTGGGTTGCTATGGAGGTGTACTTATAAGTTAACTGTTCCCTTTCAGATGGAGAAAAGTATAAAAAATAAAACCGAAAAGTCAAGATCAGTGCAGAGTCAAATTACAGAACTTGTTAGTTTACACAGCAGCGCATATTAATTAAGTCCTTACTGAAATGAGGATAATTGCTGACAGTAATCTTGGGAAGTTTATGGGTTTGAAAGAAATAATCTTTCGGATTTATCAGAGGAAAGATTTTCTAGGATTAAATTCCTCAAGGTTAAAAGGCTTTGATTTCTGCCACAAACAAGTGATTTCATCTAGGATTCTTGTGCAAAATGGCTTTGATTTTGCTGTCAAATATGGCAGAGGGAAGCTTATTTTTAATTTAGGTCTTTCTTGGTGTTGTTATTATGGGACTTTTGATGTTGTTTTGAGACATGCTGAGGACAGACTGACTTCAGGGAGTAATTTAAAAAGCAAGACCTCTTGATTTGTGTATTTTGAAAGATCTGTTGCGCCAAATCTGCCCTTGCAAAACCCATGCTGTTTTCCTAGTTTTCTTACCTTGAAGTCAAAGCTGCATAGACTGACTGCATCTGCGTCGTCCTTCTCTCTGCGCTTGCGTTTCTGCAAAAAGAAAACAGCCTATAAGAATCTGTTGCACAATACACATTTTACTAAAAGGGGAGACTTGCAAAGAATACAAAAACTTTTTGGCTCTGAGAGGGGAACCAAGGAAGACATCCTTTTTTCAACTTCTACGGTTTCCTTTAGTTTCCTGAAGAATATGCAATGTGCTACCTCAAAAGCTGGCATTATTATTACAATAGCTCCTATAGCTTATTTTTATACAATAAAAATAAAACATACTTTAAAAAGCTTTGGACAAACTATGCAAAAAAAAAAAAAAAAAAATGCATTGTTTATCGTCAAAAAGCACCTGATGGAGTTTTAACTTCACATTAAACTGCTCGTTTTATACAAACGCCAGCACAGACATGCATGTTCGGCCAAAAATTACCCTGAACTCTTGCACCTTTGGATGGGGAGCTGCGTGGAACATTACAAAAAATGCCATGCACACCGCCATGCGAAATGAGTTTGCATGCACTCAAAGTGAACTTCCAGCAACACCACGATGACGTCACATTTTTTGATATACTCACAATGTAGAGGGCGACGCTTTGTTATTGCCCTAATGCTGTTTTAACTGGACTTTTCCCAAAACCACTTTACAAAATCACTCAATACAGGCCATTTAAGACCGTTTAGTTGGTAGCAAAGTTATAGCTTAATGAACCTTGAAAGAGCCCTTTGTTCTCCTTTAAGGTGAAAGCAATTTGTAAAGTCATGTGATCAAAACCAAACACCCTACAGCCAGTTCACCTAGAGTTTCATTGAAGCAATGAGTAGATAAGGCTAATTTAACATCATACCCATTCATGGCAAACAAGTTGGCAAAAACACTAAAACAATAAATGACAAGCTGTCATTTAGCAAATCCCCATTCACAGACAATGGGGGATAATTAATCTAGACCCTCATTGGAGGGTTTTAGTTGATTGCTGGCCAATCAGAAGCTGAGCTACTGAGTGAATCACAGATTACTCATGGTGTTTGGTTTTGAATGTTTTAATGGATAACGGAGATAAGCTGCTGCTTTTGTGTGTTATCTGAGAATGCAGAAAGGCTAATGGTCTGTAAGATTACAAGTGGCACTGATATTGCTAGTGTATTTTGATTAAAAAAAAAAAAAGTGTGTAAAGTAAAAAATTAGGTCAACATCAGAAAGAATTAAAAAGTAAAACTAAAGATTCAAAATAAGAAGAAAGAAAACTGAGATCAACAGAGAAAAGGTCAAAGTGATAGACAGGCCATGTATTTTGGCTCCAAACTGCATGTTCCTGATGGACAAACCATAAATGGATGTTACTGCAAATAATTTATGAGACCAAGCAGCTGCCAGCACAAAAAACATGAAATTATTATTATTACAACAAGCCCAATCAAAGTCATGTTTTTTGGACACTCAGGGGTCAGTAAGATCTAGGATGAAGAGTTTGTGCACATGATGACAAAGACGTGGTTTGCATACTGTGATTTTGAAAGGTCTGGACAAAAATGTATATGCATGAAGCCCATCTTTTAAAGAAAGAGCATTGATTACCAATCAATGAGGGGAAAAAGTCGAAAAAGCAAAAAAAAAAAAAAAAAAATTAATGGAAAGAGGCATTATGAAATGGTGTTTGCAACCCATTTAACTTCTGTAATGTAACATTTTCCAAGTAAAACTGGATATTCGATTAGAGAAAAAAGTAGACCTACAATCATTTTAACTGGGTGTGAAAAGTTGGACTCATGATGTTTGGTAGAAAGGAGCTGAAAAATTAGAGAGCCTGATGCTAGCTAAAAAAAAAAAAAAAAAGTTGTTTCAGAGAAGAAAAGGAAATTTTTAAAGTTGAGCAAGGCACTGAACCCACAGGCACTGGACCAAATAGCTGCCCACTGCTCCGGGTGTGTATTCACAGTGTGTGTGTTCCCTACTCAATGCTGTGTTTGTGCGCACTTGCATGGGTTAAATGCAGAGCAACAGTTCCAAATATGGGTTACCATACTTGGCAAATGTCACGACTTTAACTTTCATCGATTGTTCAGACAGTCTCATCAACTTCATTAAAGCTGCAGTCGGTAACTTTTGACGCTCTAGCGGTTAATAAACAGAACTGATTGCGTCTTGCGGAAGAACATCGTAGCCGGAACTACTTCTCTCTGTTTATGTCTATGAAGAATCACAAAGGTACTGGGTTACTCCGTCGCGGTACCCCCGAGGCAATCTAAAATAGTCAGAATATAAACACTTATTATAGGTGCACCCTAGTGACTCAGGACAAGCTAAAAACACTGTTTGGAAATGGATTCACAGTGTACTCGCTTATTATATACATTTTTCTACATTTTGAACACAAACAAAGTTACGGACCGCAGCTCTGATTGGTTGTTTCTTACCGGGAGCGGATGTATTTCTGTAAATGGCAATAGGACCACTGGGAGGAGCCAGAGGAGCTTGATTTTTTTTTTTTCACAGATCATCTGTCTCATATTCTACTGTCAGGACATAATGACAGGTTTAACATATGTGAAAAATATATTTTTACAAAAGTTACCTACTGCAGCTTTAAGCATGTCAACGTTACAAAAAAAGACTTAACAGCATGGTTTTCATGTTCTATAAGAAAGTCTCAAGCTGCTTCCTGTGTCTTCTGCAATCAATCTGACTCATATTGTAACAGTAATACAGAAACTACAGAAGAAAAACCACCAATGTTTTGTGTGAATGCCAAAACATCAAATCGCTTTCATAAGAACCATGTTAGTTTCCTTATGATTAAGTTAAATGCATTAAAGGATTAGTTCCGGAATAAAAATTTCCTGATACTTTACCAACCCCTCATGTCATCCAATATGTTCATGTCTTCCTGTTTTCAGTCAAATAAATACAATTTTTGAGGAAAACATTTCCAGGATTTTTCTCCATATAATGGACTTCAATGGTGGCCAACGGGTTGAAGGTCCACATTGCAGTTTCAAAGGGCTCTACACAATCCGAGACGAGAAACAGGGTCTTATTCAGCGAAACAATCACTCATTTAAAAAAAAAAAAAAAAATTACTATTCTTTTTAACCACATATGCAAGTCTTGCACTAGCTCCATGATACTCATCCACAAACTCACACATTACGTTTACACATTGGAAAGGTCATGTGCGGTTAAAATTAAAACATTAAGACTGCGATTTGGACCTTCAACTACCATTTAAGTCCATTATATGGAGAAAAATCCTGGAATCCTAGAAAGACATGAACATCTTGGATAGCATGAGGGTGAGAAAATTATCATAATTTTTATTCTGGAAGTGAACTTTTCCTTTAATACTTAATTTAATTAATTAAACCTGTTTCACACCACAAGCTTGAGCAGAGTAAAAGCAGTGGCTCCAAAGTAGGGTTGTGCCGATAGACGATAGTATCGTTTATCGACAATAGTCAGAGATATCAACGTAAGTCGTATAGTCAAGACGATATTAGGCTCCATCTCCTATTAATGTATTAAATTGTAGTAACTTGTTATAAAAAAAAATATTAGACTGCCTATTATAATTCGGCTATCAAACTGCCCAGCTATTTCACTTCAGCACCGCATTTCACACATACACATGCACGCACACACAAATGAGGATTAGAGCCTGTAGTCGTTGAAGTTCTAACGTTTTGATAACTCATTAAATCCAAGAAATGAAAGCGATAGAAAACGAGGAGTTGGTGTCCCAATCATTTAATGACAGGTACACAGCCACATGCTCTACTCATTTATAAGAGATCAACTCTTTCTTGATGTTACAAATAAAGTAAAGCCAAAATAAAACAAGGTGGCAGAGCGAACTTATCATCCATAGTGGTTCTCGCCTAGTCCTCCTCTTAAAGACTGATCACTTAACTTATAACGCACAATATGTGGTGATGACGTAGAAGGACTATGTGAGAACCACTATGGATGATAAGTTCACTCTGCCGCCTTGTTATTATTTTCATGTACACCGCACTATAATGTGATGTAAAATACATAGTTTTGGCTGTTACAAAGTCTCCATCCACAAACAGACGTACATTGTCTGCAGATATAAGGTGTTTCATTGCATTTTAACAAGTAATCTGAACAGCCTATATATGTGCAGTATTTTAAACCAACCCTCACTGAGTTTAAAGCCACAGTTATGATAGAATGCATCTCATTTTTGTTTCTGTGGCGGTGTGTCGTTCTCATCATGAGGCACGGTCCGGTGCGTTGTATGAGTGATGACTCGGTTAATTTCAACTTTAGTCAATATATGAACTTACCTGTTTTGAATAGCCTACTTTATATTTAAGGTGTTTGTTTATGTCCAATTATTAGTGTTAAACTGTTGGACTAAATCTACTATTAATTTTCACCATTTTTGTAGAACATTTAGACCAATAACTTCCGTGCACAAATACAGCGAGTATCGGATCGATGCATCACTAAATTTGACTCTTCATTTTCTTTTCTGACATACTCCAATTCTTGTTAAAACACACTAGACATGCTTATTCTTTGCATTTTTAGCACTTTTTGTGTGAAATCATATTTATTTTGTTCATGAAAAGTGTTGTCACTTTAATTGAGCATGAGTGGCTTGGCAAATATAGACTAGCCGCCAAAACAATGGCTTCAGCACTGCTCATGTGACGCTCCTGGTGTGAATACAATCGTTGGTTAATTTGGACAGCGGAAAAATACACGCTGCTCACACACCACCCAAGCTTGCAGTGTAAAACCAGCCTTGTAGACATAACAAAAACCTTTAAATTATCTAACAAAAATATACATGTTAGAAGACGATGAAACCAGATATTTGAACATGTCTGAGAAAGGTTTTTTCAAGTCGTCTTTGCATGTTGGCACAACAAGCTATCAAAATTGAATCCGGTAGTATCACAGAGGTCTGCAGGCTGCTTCCTGCGTAATCCATCTGTTGTTGCATAACCTTGTTCACCCTGCAGCTATGCAGACAGCCTTAACCAGAAGAACTACTTCCACATTAAAGACAAAGATTTTATGCTTTCATGTTCCAGGAGTCTGAGAGGGAATAAGAGATATAAATACTCTCTCACCTCGGCAGGGTGTTGAAGGTGAGGTAATGGTGCTCGAGCTGGAAGCCTAATGAGGCCCATGTGCCCGCTAGAAAAGTTAATGTGCATGTATTCATGAAAAAAAATTACATATCAAAGGAACATTCTGGCACAGGATAAAGCGGTCCATCGTCTTTCTAGCCTTTCCACCCCCAGTTTTCCTACTGATGAGAGATGGATTGCGTTTTGCTTGGCCTTCATAAACTTTGGAATGCTCTAATCGGGCTCTATTCACTCAAACTAGTTTGCTTTTAATGCTCAACTGATTCAGTGGGAATAAGGACTTTAGTTTTGTGGAAATTTGTGTTGGGAGAGAGATGCTTGGGAATTGGGAGGCAACTTGTGCATCAGCTGAACCAGAGGCATGCGATGCCATGAGAGGATTGAGATGTCATCAGTTGGCAACAATGTCCTGGTTAAGTGGAAAACTATTTCTGCAAAAACAATCATAAAGGGCAAGGGAAAAGTACACTTGCGAACTTGTGCAAAGGAAAAGGATGGGAGGTTTTTAAAAAAATTACCTTATGGGTGTAGTATTAGTTTCTGAGGCATGAAAACCGGTGAAATGTAGCAAAGCACCATTGAGGCTAAAGCATTCACGTCATTTAATATACAAAAGGTCACCTGTTGTGCGTCCAATTTTTTTTATATAAAAATTGTGTTCCCACTTTCAGGCAGTAATATACTGACATGGACTGGTAATGTGAAAGTGAATAGGACAGTCAGGCCTTATTTACTTGTGGCATTAATTGAGATTAGGTAGTTTACATCCATGAAGACCTTTAAAGCTGGGGTTAAAAATTACTTCTTGTCATTAGCCTTCAAGGAGCTGGGCAATAGATGTATTTATGGATGCACCGGTTGACCGGCCATGAATCGGTTTTTGGTCTTTTTCCGTCCGATTTTTCTGGAAGTGCGCCAGCGTGCACAGACTACATTGTAATCATTCGCCATGTCATTTGTGTGGAAGTATTTTGAAATCTGTGCGCAATACACGGGCACTGGAAGTGCAGAGCTACATGTCGGAGGCACTGATAGCAGGAAGCGATCGGTCCTTGGTGTACTGGCGTACTAAATAAGAGCCTTTCCCTGCACTCACTGAAGCTGCGCGAGCGTACTGTACCTGTCCGCGCCCTGTGAAGGGATGTTCAACTCAACTTCTCATGTGTTGGATAAGAAACAAAACGCCAAACTTTGACAAAACTGAAATTTATTTATTTTTTGTTTTGTAAAGTAGAACTTGAATAAACTTCAGTTCTGTATAGAATGATTATTTTTATTTTACATTAAAATTACATTGACTTAATTTGATTTAAAAATTACCAGCTGTAGCACACTGAAAAAAGGGTTTCATTCATCCAATTAAAATATTTTAGGGTAATGGTTCAATTATATATATTTTTTTTTAACTTGAGACAATATTTTTTATATTGTCACCTGGACCAAATTTTTTTTTTTTTTTTGATGAATGAAACACTTTGCACCTTTGTTTTATTCGCATGAACATTATTTGATTTAAACATTTTGGAATAATGTATTTATATAGCATACTTTTATTTAGTCTCACTGGTACAGACCTTTTTTTTTTTTTTTACCAAATATTAAAACTAAAATACTGAATGCTGATTAAGAAACATTTTATTGAATGTGTGTTGATTGTGTTGTTTGGACTCTAGAACTATGCAGTTATTGCCTTTCATTTCTCATGGTTACAGTTAATCTTTTAATTTAAGGCCAGTTCTTTGTTTCAATCCAATTAAAAAAAATAAAAATAAATAAATGCTGACGTCTGTATCATCTATATTTGTACTGAATGTAGGCTACTTACTGTGCAGTTACTGTCATTAATTTCAGATGGTTATGGTTATTGTTTTCAATAGGGGTGCTCCGTTATGCGCATCTCGTCAGTAAAGCCGGTTTTCTAATCAGCAGTAAATTCCATACATTACCAGTGTATTTTCCGGATTCGCAGTGTGAAAGGGGCTTATGTAGGTTATGCTATACATCCTACAGCTAATGTGTTTGCATAAGAATTATAGTGATGTTATCATAGCAACATGCTATAGTCAAACTCTACTTGAAATCAATCAGGAGTCAATTCTTCCTTTTGATTCAATGGAGAGGTGCTATGAAGACTGTTTCAAATCACTTATTCAATAACATATGTTACCTTAGTAGCTAGCTGCCTACATTGAGTGGACAGCAAGGTGGCTATGAACAGAGCTACCGAGTGTTTTGTATGCTTGAAAGAGTCATATGGATGTCATAAGCTACTCACCAGAGTGAAGTCCCACTGAGGTCCAGGTGTCAGGAAGACAAAAGAACTTCCTCGTCTCAAAGACGGCCTACAGCAAGAAAAACACAACATAAGATTCTCAAAGCAATTATATTTCTAAAGCCATTTGAATAAAACTAAACAAAACAAAAAAACATGCAACCCCCTCTTCATACAGAAACCCAGACAAATACAAAGCATTCAACCAGACCTAGACTTCTGGTTGTGCAGTAATGATGTAGACTCTGCAGAAAAACTCAAACTAACTCCATTAGTATGTCCATAACCTAACAATGTCAGTGTGTCCACAAGAAGAGCCTGTAAATGTAAAGACACATCCTGTACGTACCACACACCAAGCCTGGTGTAGCTCTGTCTCCCGTAACACTGCATCATGGTCTGCAGGACCGATACAGAGAGAGCGTCACTTAGCCCCAATCTCTCTAACTCGCACCAAGACACTTAGTTTCTGCTGTCTTTTAGCCACGTGTACTTTCCTTTAGTCTCTATCCATCATGTCCTCTTTTACTCATGAATGCACTGCCCCTCATTGTTGGTTGGGCCCTTATTTGGGGACTGGTGACAACAGGCTCAGCGAGGTCATGTTTGTAAAGATACCCGGGGTTCCTTTTTGAGAAGAGCCGCTTCTTTTTTCAGACACTGTAATGGGACAGCCGACCCACAAAATCTCTTATAAAAAGCCATTAAAAAAAATTCTAAGATAATCTTCAGAACTAGGATTAAATCATCATTAACGGAGTTAATTAGTATTGCTATCGGGTTGTTCATTTTAGCAACACTGCAACAGACTGATGAATTACCCTCGAGTGTATGTCAGCAAATGTTATTCTCTGCCTCTCAAATCACTCAATAAAATGAGTTTTGTTTGCTGATGTAATCAAGGCCATATGGGTCAAAAAAAATTTTTACCGCACAATACATACACTATCATATGGCTACTGGCCATATAAATACACGACTTTGAAAAGTCTCTTACTCATATCACTGTAAAAACAGTAATATTGTAATACCCTATTGCATCTTAAAACAACAGTTTTCTATTTTAATACTGTATACGTAGTTTATCTCTGATGACAAAGCCGAATTTTCAGCAGTCATTCCTCCAGTCTTAGTGTCACATGATTATTCAGAAATCATAGTAATATGCTGATTTGGCGCGGCCCAATATTTCTCTGGAACTGAGATAAATTAAGTCTTTACTGTATCTGATGAATTTAATGAGTCATTGCTAAATAAAAGTATTACTTTATTTAAAAAATGTTTTTTACTGATTCCAAACTTTTGAACAGTAGTGTAAATACATATATACATTGGAATTTTCAACTCAATATTTATTTAAATATTACTTTTTAAATCAGAAATATTTAATATTGCATAAATCTATTAGCAGGGAAAGCAGTCCTGAATGCATGAGGATGAGTCTGCTAGCCTCCATAACAGAAGCGTTTTATATTAAAAGCAAACTTCATCAAAATGAATCATCACTAAAACACATTTATTCTCTGGTTGCCATCTAACATGGGGTCTGGCAGAGGTGTGGGCACTTGTATGTTTGGGCAAATTTCTCTTATTCATTCTGTGTAGATGGGGTTCCCACCGGCATCTCCCATCTCTCTCTTTCCATCAGTTTATTATTTCTTGCAAAGGAGTGCAGATGACAGAAGAATTCAAAGACGGTCTGTGCGTTTGAGAGAATAGGTAATTACAGTAAAACTCCACCGAGAAAGAATGTTTCTGGGAAGTGAGAAGCTGGTTCTCAGAAAGACTTCAAGTGTGACTCATTCAACTAAGATGTGTTTTACAACTGAATTATGTCTGAAGCCATAGGGGGTACAGGTGGAATGCAATGTAAAAATGCAGCGGGCACAATATTGATCCTGTGTGAGATATTATCTGAGCAGACAGAGGGTGCAAGTGTGTTAACAGAGTACAGACTCTATATCAGTGTCCACTAGAAAAAGACTTTACTGTGGGTGGGCTCGTCTGCTAAAGACAGCAGGGGCCTAAATATTTAGAACAAATGACGCTGTCAATAGAATGATGGAGTGTCCTCCGTTCCATGCTGCCCTGCTGAGAAATAGGTCATAGTTACAAGAAGTAGACAGCATATTTATTTTATACGGATAAAAACAAACCTGGCTATGACTGGGCCAAAACATAATGTACTTAGCAGACGACTAGTAGCAGCGCACCAATTTTGGGACATGCTGTCACTGCATAAAACACTATAAAACCTCTTGTCACTCACTGTTTTTGTATGTAAATATTAGCTAATTTCATTACCTTAAAATTCATAATTTTTCTCACCCATTTTTTTTCAACAGTAAATCTTCCAGAACAGCATCACAACAACTCCAATAATAGTCCAAAAATTATTAAAAACTAATATTGAAAAATATTTAAATTTTAAACAACTGTTTTCTATTTTAATATTATAAAATGTAATGTCTTTTCTGTCACTTTTAAGCAATTTTATGCACTTTGGCTGAATAAAGTTATTAAATTACTTTAAAAAAAATCGCTAAATTCAAACTTTTTAATTATAGTGTAGTATTTATGATTTACTATTTAGATATAATCCTTTCTAATCTGTCATACTTAGGCCAGACAGCATGCGTGAATACAAACAGTCTTGTTAAAAGAAGAAAAAAAAAAAAAAACTAAATTATTGTGCTAATGACCTCAAGGCAGAATAAATCAAACCCATGACCTGTAGCCATATTGTTTAAAATTCCTACAGCAGATTGCCCAAAGCAATAATCAAACACACCTGATTCCACTCATCAGCTCCAATGCCTGAAACAGGTGTATCAGAAAAGAGAAGCATCCTCAATGTGTGCTGTTTGGGAGCTTCAGGAACTGAGCAGGGATCCTGCGAGTGTGTATTGCTTCCCAAACATGTCTGGAATGCCGAGGTGTTGTCTGAAACGCCGGACATCGGCATGACAAATATGGACCAAATAGCACACACACCCTGTGATGGTTACATCAACACAAACACCAGTCTCTCACCGGCAATGTAGCAGACGACATAAATAGACCAAGAATGAGGCCTGACCTGTTCTAAAAAATCTACAGGACATTACATCACTATGCTACCACCACTGAGTGTCAGCTGATTCAATACAAATCTGGGAACATGTAAGATGCTCCTTTGTGTTCGCAGGGGGACGTCGTTGTTGTGTTGGTTGTTTTGATGTGTGGAAAATCACATAAACACAATTGTACTTTGTGTACCGTATTCTGAATCTTGGACATGCTAAGAAGTCAAAATGTACTAGACGAACCGATATTTAGTTTTTAAGGGGACGGGCAATGTTGGTTTCAGGTGTTTCGTTATCTTCAGTCATTGAGAAGGCAATCCCACTGACGTGAAGGTGGGAAAACATTAAAGGGGACTCAGGTTAAGCGAAGTAGGTTTGGTTTCACTGTGCTTCACGTAGCAAACAAAGGAGAGGCCTTGGAGGAATGCTATGTCACTTACTCATCCAGATCACTTCAAAAGCTCTCTTTGTTGTGGTCTTCACAGTCAAATATGAGACATCATATATGAGGAACCTCTAGAAGGCCATGCAAAGGGCTTGAGTGTCAAAATGGTGCGGAAAACAGATAATCTGAAATCGAATAACAGTTGCCTTAACACCTATGACGTCCTGCTATGTGCAAAGCGGTGACGTTGTGCTCTTATCTGAACTATATCTGGTTTTCAGTGCGTATATGATTGTAAATGGGTTATTGTAGAATAAATCCTTGGGGATTACTGGACCAAACAAGCCCAAAAACAAGACATTTAATAAGTCTATTTTACTTTTCCGTGAAACAACACTACGTCAAAACCTATGGTGGGCTATTCAAGTCACAAGCTTTTTTTGGGGTCAGTTCAAGTATTAAAGGGATAGTTCACCAAAAATGAAAGTTCTGTCATCATTTACTCATTTACCAACTGTTTGATTACCAGCAATCTTCAAAATATTTTATAGTCAACATAAGAACAGGTTTGGAAAGACATGAGGGTGAGTAAATGACACAACTTTCATTTTTGGGTGAACGATCCTTTTAAGGCCCACTCACACCAAGAACTATAAGATAAATAGATTAGAGTCCTAGTTATTATTATTAAGTGCAAGCTGCAGTTCCATCATCTGCCAATATAAATGCTCACGCACTTTAAAGCAAGAAGGATTCTAAATAGCTGTCAGTGTTTTATCATTCATCATCTGAAAAAAAAAATGCTTTGAATAACTTCAAGTTTCTCATATTGTTTATGTGTGCTATTCTTGAAAATGTATAGCAATTTTAAAAAACATCCTTGTTGATATTATAAAACAAAAATGGTCAAAATAACATTAACCGCTGTGGCGTGCTAGATTATAACGCAACACACATTTTATCTCTAATATCATGTTTGCATAACAATTTGATGCTAAAATCAGAATTGAAAAACTTAATAAAAGAACAAATCATGCAGCTTCTTGTAAAGAGATGTGATTACATTTAAACGATGACCTTTAAAATAAAGCACTTACATCAGAGTAACTGCCTACTACTTTCTCAACTCTTTATAAAGTGTTCCCTTGAAAGATATCCAATTCAATGCACACTTTGTGTTTGAACACTTCTTTGTGAACATTCCGTATGATTCTGCTTTGTCTATTTTACAGTGTGACGTCACTGTCAAGCTGGCGCTGTAGATGTGTATTGTGTGGGATGCTTGGGTAAGAATTTATTTAAACATGGTTATACTTCCTGAAAGCCATAGACGCAGACCAGTTTATAATATGTGAGAAAGGGCTCTTTTTGACCTCGGCCACCAAGCAACTGTCTCACAACATCCAAATAACATGTCATGTCACTTTCGTCACTCTTCCAGGACAAATGATACACAGTAAAGCATTTGCATCATAGTAGCACTCAAGTTTTCTGAAAGAATTTAAAAATAAAGTTTCCATGGCATTTTTGTTGGGTTTTTTTATGGTATAAGAGGCAAATGGGGAGAAGGCTTGGCATGAAAGAAAACCAGACCCTCTGCCAAAATAAGCTGTTGTTTTTTTGGCCAGTGATAAAAGCACATTTGATGCTCTCTGGCTTCTCGTGAAATATATTGTTTATATTTGGCATGATCTATTTATATGTGGTACACATTATCAGATGTCCTCATGGTTTAATTTTGTTAAAATGGCTATACAAAAAGATTTAGACTGTGCCAGTCCATCCATTCATTCTAACCTTTTAATTAAAAAGATGATCAAAATTAAAGTCTTAGAATACAATAAGGTTTTGCATGATTTTATTTGATCTACTTTGTATGTTTTGTAAAACATCTTTAGCCCTGAAGCTGCTAAAATGAATGTTATTACAAAAGCTGATCAAAGGATCATGTCGATTTGAAACATTGCCAATATATGAGCTGAACTTTTCTCATGCTGTGGCTTGAACGCCGCTCTCATTTAGTGTCATAGATCGCCATCGTGTGGTTGGATTAAACATTGCAGTAATAACAAACTACCCTACTTGTCATGCTCTGTTTTCATTAGTCGACATATTGCGGAAGTTTTGCTCAGTTTGAAAAAAACAACAACCTCATACATCCATACTCACCCGTTTAGATGCATGCTACAAAATAACTCATTAGATGTGGTTTATAATATCTAGATAAAACAACTTCAATGCATTTTTGGATCAAAAAGAGTGGCCACTGGTTACGCAGGGATACGAGAACCACAATAATTCCTAGCTATAAAATAATAATAAAGAACAACAACAACAAATACAAAGTGTGTGATAGGCTCTTCCTGACCGTTTGAAATTGTGTTCTGGGGACGCGTCGAGATCCGCCACCGAAGACTTTCTCTTGTTCCTCCTCGGTCTTTCGTTCACCGGCTGGGCCACCGGTAAAGTTACTGAAGATCCGTCGGTTTCCTCCATTTGAAAATGTGGACCTGGAATGCGCTACTGTAAATGGTGTATACAAAACGTAATACAATTAAAATTAGCTATTTTAGGGGGCGAATTGAAAGTGGGAAGTTCGCGATATTCAACGGATAGGACGGATTTTGAATATGGTGGAAATCTGAAGTCGTAGCCAATCAGGAGCGGGCAAGGGGGGGAGGATTGCTAGAGGGCGAAAAGGGAGGGATTTAAGGCGACTAGTGACGAAACACTTGCGCGCCGGGTGTCTCGTGCTGTTTATTATGTAAAATAACAGAAAAGTTTTTTAATTTTCTTTTAATTTCCTCATTTTTGTATTCAAATGTATCCAAGTAATGTATTTTGTATCCAAATGTTTTATTACATGTGAGATTACATAGTAGGCTATTAAAACAAAAAAACAATTCTAATTATATTTAAATATAAATAAACAAAGAAATTCAACACTTTATTAAGCCTCTGTGCTTTTTGTGTAGGCTACTATAAGATATTATAGGCTATCATTGTAATATGTCTAAAAATGTGTGTGTATATATATATATATATATATATATATATATATATATATATATATATATATATATATATATATATATATATATATATATATATATATAGAATATAAAGCTCAAAATATGAATACAATTGAAGTTACTTTAAAGTGTTTAGATAACGTAGACAGGAAAACACATGGCTACCATTTTAAATGGTTCCTCATTAATTTTTTTTAGCCTATTTGTTGTTGCTTGTGTTATAGTCACATTTTAAATAGTTAATTTTTATAAATATGCTGATTTGTGAATATTCTGATATTCAGATTTCATCAAATTTAATGTCAACACATGTTCTTTCAGTTGTTTGGAATTTCTCACATGAATTGAGACAAGGATTTACACGATTTGTTTTACTCATAACCTTTAGGTTATATAATTTTGGTTTTGTTAAATATCTTGTTAAATATGCTTGTCTGATAATATGTGCTTTCAATTAGAATGCAGGTTTTTTTTTATATATATATATATAAATCAATGGCCCCCTTTACCTGAAAACAAAAAGGATTATCTCAAAATGTTTGCTATATAGCTTGCAAATGTACTATATTCAAATTTAAATATTATAGCTGGACCTTAAAGTTAACAAAAGTAATAAAGAAAAGAAAATGATAATATTAAAACATCTGTCTCTGAATTCTTTACCTGAATTCACCTTATAAGCTGATATGTAGACTTATGTAGTACCAATATTCTACAAAAATAACCAATGCTGAAAATAAGCTAGCCTAATTGAGTTTGTGGGGACATGACAAATAAAGGGGGTAATGCTGTTTATGTAGTTTGTGTAAGGTCAGATAAGATGAGCAGTTAGTTTAAAACTTTTTGTTTAGAGGCTGTTTTATTTCTCAAAATAGTCCAGACCTCATTAGAGTGGAAAACGCTTCGCTTGTTTACTGCAAAATAATGATGCCTATTATTCTGTATGGTTACTCATAAGAAAGGCAGTTCAAGCATTGTGCACAAAGAAAAGCTTGACAGTTCCCAATGAATAAACTTTTTGTAACTAGGAGTCAGTAAACCCCTTTTTGTGTGTGTGTGTGTGTGTGTGTGTGTGTGTGTGTGTGTGTGTGTGTGTGTGAAACGCCGCCTCATTATTCAAGGTAAACTTAAATACAAACAAATTCTTTGCTGTTGTGGTTACATTTTATTTATTATACACCACATTATTATTATGAACAAATATTAATGAACAAATATAAAGCAAATATATAAATTGAACCAAATACCAGGATCTGCACATATGCACAAAACAGGAAATATATTTCACATTCGCATTTGATAGTTAATAATTCCCTAACCATTCACATCTTAGTTCCTTTTGAACTTTAACATGAACTATATAATCATCCCTCCACTGCTAATGCGATTATTAGGCATGAGGTTATTAAGAAATTATAAACATTTGATTTTCTGTAAAGCTGCTTTGAAAACTTTTATATTTTAAAAAGTGCTACAGCTTAAATTGATTTGATTTTGAACTATTTTAATCACCATACTTCAGCACATATCAACCACACTTCGAAATTTCAGCTTGTAGTGTCTCCTTCCAACCAACAGAGGGCAGAATTAAACTGCAAATGAAGTCCGATTGGGAGCAGGTATTCTTTGCAGAGTAGATTACAGCCTTTTCATTTATTTGGTGATGAATACGTAGTTAGGGCTCCTCAATAGCAACAAAGCTAATTTACATTTCACTGATATTCATATTTTCCCCAAAATGTGCAATAACCTCTTCAAACGCCTAAGCACACATGTACATACTGAAGTAAATGACACCAATGTCCCTTTGAGTGCAGTTGGAAGCCGAAGAATTGATCCCCAGTCATTATAACCGATTTCAAATGGTGCTAGATGATAAAAGAGACTCTAAGCACCAGAGGAAATCAGTCATCCTTTGGTGGGGAGAGATGGGGGCAGGAACAGCCAGAGAGGGAGAAAGAGCTTCAGAGAACACAATCTCTCTTTACTAGCCCTCTCAGGCATAGTTAACAGTTCAACTGAGGGAACGAAAAACAAATACACACCACAATTTCTATATATAAAAAATAGACATGTAAATAGACCCATGCACACAACTCTTTTCTGATGTATTCATACAATAAATAGGCTACAGACTATGTGAGAAGTGTAGTTGGTAAATCAGTCATATATTTAAGACTTGTTTAATGCAAAGTATTAAAAACTAAAGCTTGAACTTAAATTAAAAAGGAAACCGAAAAATATAAAGCTAATTTAAAGTATTAATAAATAGCACGATTGCACATAAATACTAAAATAACATTGCTCCTGCAGTCACACATTTATAAATTCATACACTGTTGTAATGCACTATTGTAATGCAAGATATTGCATCATATTTCTTTTGTTCCTGCTTTCATGTTCTGCATCATTCACATACATAGCTTCATGCAAACACGTGTTAACATCAGAAGGTAATCCGACCTCACAGAAACATCCAAAACAAGATTTAACACCGATGTTTTAGTGGATAAACACGGCAACGTATAAAATTTCCACCTACTTCAACTTAACCTTTAACGTTTAACTATGACTCATTACAACTCATTTTTCTTTTATTAAATTAACTTGAAGTTGTGTTTAAAGGGAAAAGTTAAATTTTTACATTTTGAAATACATTCTGTTCACAAGTTAAAGTAGTAGAAAAATAAACGCTGCCATGACTTCACAGCAAATTAATTTATCCAATTTTAACTTCATTTAAAAGTTGATATGATTATAGTTAAAGATTTTTTTTTTTCAGTGACTTACAGATGATCATATTTTTACAGTATACAGCAGTATTTTCCTTGTGGGACCGGGCTGGCTTGTTCACACTGCATTCATTTGACTTCCAGTACATCTGTGAGAGAGAGTTCATCAAGCGCTAAGGGCAAGCTATGAGCACTATCTGGTTCTCCTGTGAGTCAGGAGATGCACTTCGCTCACTTCTCTTGAAAAGCCCACTAAAGATTCCTTGTCCTGTTTTGTTGTTCTTTTACTTCTCTTGGGATCGTCCATCGCTGCGAAATGTGAACCCGCGGCAATTCCCTCCCCAAGAACACTGATTTCAAATGGTGCTAGACACTGGTAGAATACATCTAAACCACCATGTGAAACCAGCATCCGGAAGAAGCGTCCAGGAGTGCGAACGATCCCATCAGAAGTCCCTGTGTCACTGGTTTCGTTGATTATTAACATAACAGGAAAGGCAAAAGGTTGAACAGCAGTGGGCATGCTTTATCAGGAAGTGACTCTGTCGAAACACATGGGTCATGGTCACCGCGCCATTGTATAAATAGACCCTGATTGCCCAGAAAGAGTCCATGCATTGGTTTTGTCCGTAGAAGGATGACGTCAACCTTTTTTAAAGGAGAACTGCTGGGAGATGGAAATGATGAGTCACTGGAAGATCTCTAAACAATGTCATCATTCAAAGTCGCAGTCAAATGCGAAAAGGATTGGTCAATCACCTGCGGGCGGCCCACTGAAGTCCCTTCCACCAACACAGCACTGATGTAATCTCAGACCCACTTAGAAATGAGTTCAGTCATGACACACTGTTTGTGAAAGTGTGATGTATGTATGTAGCACACCTTTCTGCTCCTCGTTTACCACTCAGCCTATGGTTGATCGCGGAAATGATATCATTGCTAGACACCTTGCCACCCATTAAATCATCGTATCACCTGTGAAGTGTTATTTTTTTACATACTATGATCAAATTACTATTTTGAAAAAAATGTATAGCCTGAATGCACTGTAAGTTGCTTTGGATAAAATTGTCTGATCAAATGTGAATGTAAATTGTAATTTAAAATTTTCAGTAATTTTACGTGGTCTTGTCATTTTTATTCGCTTGTTTTTCATATTTCTATATAGATTTTTTTTCCAGTTTAAGTCATTTTAGTACCTCATCTTAAACTTTTTACAGTTAGCTGTATAAATAGCATTATATGTGCTTTTGTCATTTTAGCCATTTAATTTATTTAGCTTGAATTTATTTCAATTTTAGGAATTGTAGTACTTTAACGTTTGAATTTCAGCTTTATTCCAAAGGAATTTCAGCTTTATTCCAAAGGAATAAAGGAAACCAAAGGAATCGTTTCTGATTTGTTTTACGTTATTGTTTTTCCATTTAATATTTTATATAAATCTATTTTAAATCAGCTTTATTTGAATTGGAAAAAAACTAGTTTTAGTTTTAAAACTGATCCATCATATAAGTAACTGGCAGCATATTTGAGTCAATCAAGGATGACTTGTGGAACACAAAAGACATTTTTGTCCATGCATTGAAACCAAAACAACTCCATTAGACCCTATTGTCTATATGGATAGAAACATTTTTCAAAACATCATCTTTCTGTTCCACAGAAGAAAGTTATGAATTTGAAACAACATGAGAATGAAAAAATGATGACAGATTATTCATTTTAGGTCACCTGTACTTTTAAAACCTTAGGGTTAGTAGCTATATTCAGACTAAGAAATATGTTGTTGACTGTTTGTGCTGGAGGCATGTATTTTATTTCCTTGTATCCGGCCTGTAGCAAAATGCTGTGCACTACTGTCATTCTTACTTTCCTCTAGCGGCTTGCATAAGGTCTCATCTGAATGCTAAGAATCTCATGCACATTTGACTGACGGTGTATTATTACACCTTATTATCAGTTTCTTACACCCTGGAATCCACAGGAGGTGCCTGATTTAATGGCCTAAGTCACTCAGCATGGATAAGAGGAGAGAAATGTAGCCATGATTTCCACACAAAGTGACAGTTAACTGTCTTCTGTTAACTGGCACTAGCTTTGGTGTTCTGATTTGTCAGTTTAATTGGACAGAAAATATCATCTTGTATAAAATACACTATTCAAAATAGCACAGCACTAGCAGCCGGCAAACCTTATTAAAGGTCCTGTAAGCAATTCAGATTTTTTTTGTACAGCTACATATTACTAAAATGGCTGTCCTGAGAAATCACACCTGTCTCTATAGCAGCACTGGGCTCTGAAAATGGCAAATAACAATGTGACTGTGGTCCACTGAGGTTACTCGGTTAGAAAACCTTGAGATGGCTCACTGTAAACCACAACTAGTGGCATGAGTTTGGAACAGGACTACCTGTTTATCAGAATATGGCTGATGGAGGAAGCCTTTCAGAAGCTTGTTTGAAATAATGATTACTTCTGCAATTGCATTTAATGCCACTAAAAAAAATAAATAAAGAATTATGCTTAAACCACTTTAAAAGATTTTTTTTCTGAACAAGAGAATACAAATTAGCCCAGAAATCTTCAGACATTTTTCACTTTTTTTTTCCCTTAAAGGGTATGACATGATGAGATATGATATGATATATGATACATAATATGAAATTATATGATATGACATGATGCATGATGAGATATTATATACTTACCATGTCCAATAAGAAAACCAGGAGTCGAACATTTCTCTGCAGCTCTGAAAGCAAACAGAAGAGGGCAGTGTTTCAGTACATCTCATTCAGACACAAGCACCCAGCAAAACCAGGGCAGAGCTAAAGGGATGCCTGCCAATTCACTGAATACACAAACACACATGTGAGTCCTGCTCTCTAGTGTGTGTGTGTGTGTGTGTGTGTGTGTGTGTGTGTGTGTGTGTGTGAAAAGCCCACCATGGAGGCGTTGTTCTTTGCACCCTGTCTCTCCACTTCCTGCTCTATTCAATCCCAGGAAGTGGCATGCAGAAGACAGAAACTTGCACGTGCACACACATACACAGAAACCCACAAAAATGAATGGACTGCATGATTGCCCGTTGCTACCAGTGATGACATCACCCCCTCCCGTTCCATTGCCTCCTAGGCCTGATTTTAAAAAGAGAACGACAAGAGCTCCTATTTCTGCTTATAGCATGCTCTTAATCTCAGTTGCTCGCTCAACATGTTTCTCTCTGTTATCGATTTATTTTTTACTTACCAAGCCCTGCCACCAAAAAGGACAGCTGAATGTTTTCTTGTCTGAAAAGAGAAACACCTGTCCTCTTTGGTGGCTTGGCTGGAGTGAGATCTGTAATGACGTGGCCCAGAAGTGATTAATCTGCCCAGCCATGTGAGTGTTTCTCACTGCTGAATTTGTTAGAGAGGTGGTGTGAAACTCCTTTATAGTGATTAGTGTTTGAGAAGTGAAAATGTGCAGTGTAAGGAGATATTTTGACCTGAATCTGACCTTTAAACACGGACGTATCTCTTCTCATTTTTATTTAATATATATATATATTATTATTATTTTTTTTTTAAATAGAACAGTTATCTAAACTTAGATAATATTAAAAACCTGTTTGTCTATTTATGGTATAAAACAGGTATAGTGAAAATATGGAACTTGAGAGAAAAAAAAAAAAAACACCTTAATTTTATTTTTTGAAGCAGTTAATTATGACCAAAAAGAAATTCTGATAGCTTGAAATGCAAATCAATTTTTATAACCATATGGCAGACTACTTACTTAAATGCATATGAATTTCAGTTATCCCTCTATATCTCCCAATTATGTCTTGGTAAGATGATATTGAAATGCTTAGTTTTATGATCAGCTCTGTTATTTTAATTTTGGGGAACAAAACATATAAAGCTATTACTTAATTAACTAATGCTATTATTCTAAAAGGCCTTGGACAGAAATGTATTTGATAGGGTTGAAATAAATAAAATGGCATATATATGTGTAATACAAATTATTGATGTTTTGGGGCACAGTTTATCAATGCATATTCTTAAAAATATTTCTTAAAGGTCTCAAATCAAAATAACTTTAATAACTTTAGTAATAACACACATGCTCCATTATTGTATCTAACATTTATCTTTTCCCAATCCAATCAATTCCTGGTGGATAAAATCAAGTCCTGCCCATAATTTTTCTTCCCTTTTCACTGAAAAATTCATTTTGTTGCTCCAAATGATTACATAATGACTAATAAAAACCAGTTGATGAACATTTTTTTTTAAGCTTATCTGACATATTTAACAGTGTATTATCCATTAAAGTAACTGCGGTTTCAGAAATACAGGCTGATGAAAAAAGAAAAAAAAAACTAAAATCAGCAACCACTACAGAACATGCGTCAAAGCAGGTCGTAGAGCATCACGAGAATCTGCCCACCACTGTACAGAGCCCATTTTTCATTTATAAATGTAAACAACATATGCATACACATACAGCTGTGGTGTATTTATTTCTCCATCAAACGTTTAAAACCCAACAGTGCGCTCTGACCTAAGAGATAGTGACTCATCACATTTCCACCTCGATTAGTCCGACACACACTCTTTTCCAGCATAAAAAAGTGAGAGATATGATGGAGGGATGTATGGATGTTTTACCTGATGAGTCAGATTTGAATCATAGGGAGTCATATGTGAATCATAGGAGGCATGTGTGTTTTATTTTTTTCCTGTCAAACTATGACACATATGTACGCAAGCACAGTTAAATGAAAGTGCCCCATTATCCCATTTTTAAGTTTCCTAATAATGTTTTGGGAGTCTGCTACAATGTTTACATGCATGCAAGTTTAAAAAAAGCTTTTATTTTCTCAAAATATGCCTTTAATAATCACCTTTTGCTCAGATTCTCAAACAATTCATTTGAAGCAGTACAAAGATTCAGTCTCTCTAAACAACACCTTTCCATGAGCCTACTCTGTTCTGATTGGTCAGATGGCCCAGTCTTATGTGATTGGTCTACAGTGTATATCACATCCGAACCGATACGCCCATTGCCATTGTTCCATATTTTTCCAAATATTAGTTACATACAGTACATCCTGATTTTTTTTATTGATATTAAAAGGGCATTTACACAACAACATTTTCAACTAAAAACTGGAAAGTTTTTATTGCTTTTGGCCATTCATTTACAATACAAAGTTTTGGCGCCCTGAAAACGTACGTTTTTGAAATGTATAATGTTATCAACACAAGCGTGAACTACAAAAGTGCACATTTTTGAAAACGGTGATGTCGTGTGTGTGCGTAGTGTTTCTTCACAAAGTGACATCACCAACTAGTGGGCTGGCATGCATAAAATAGGGTTTTAATGCGTTTTCGTAGATCTGTGTAAAAAAGGAATTTTGACAACGTTGTTGCCTGTCTGCGAAAACTCAAGTTTTTTCTTCTTTAGCACATTGTTGTCAGGTAAATGTACTCTAAATATCCTCTGTGGCCTGAAGGCACACTGCAGTTGCCCGTCTGAAGTCTTGCAGAGAGATACATGAGTGCAGCCAAATACTCTCTGTAAAGACTCTGAGATGAAAAGAACGGCATGAGACAGTGCTGTGAGGATAGATGGTTTTAACACCGCTGTGTGTGCAAGAGCGAGAAGTTCATGCAGATCAGTCAATAGAGTTCAGCATGGTGTTAATATGGCTTAGCATGTCCTCCTGAGTTCATGCATGGGGCACGGAGAGTGATGGCTATAATGGCAGCAGGTCACACACTCATTCTCTCTCTCTCACAAACTTAATGAGAAGCCATTCTGAAGGAGACCGCCACCTCTTAATAAATCAAGGCTGAAAAGTGGTGCTACCCTGTGAGTTTCATTAAATCCACATGATGCAACAAATTAAACAAAATTAAATTAAATATAAAGTCTAGGGAAAATCTATTTTGCATTTTTGTAATGCCCAAATTTGTTTAAAAATATATTAGCAGAATAACAGTTTGAAAAAAGCTAGATTTTTGATTCAATGCAAGGAAAAACGTTTAATTTATTTTATTAAGTCACTAAACAAAATAAATAAAAACGTACACAAATATTTCAAAGTCATAAACTTTTTATAAAACCAAGTGTTCCTGGTTAAAATCGCAGATACGCTCTCAGAATTTTGGACTCCCCTGTATATATTTTTATGAAAGCAGTATTAGCATGTAAATACATAAGCAAGCACATTCCCACACATAATACAACACATCACTTTCTTAATAACCAAAATATTTATTTCCCCTCTAAGTCTCCTGGCACGACCAACAGCCATTTCAGCAGTGCATCGGCCCAAAGCATGCTCTTGTGCGCAAGTTCTCTGGAATTCTGTGTCATTTTGTGGGGAATTTCAGACATCTGGCTGTTCCTTTTGATCTATTTACAGGAAGAGGCTGAACTTTGGCCCACTCGTACACGCGCAGTGTGACATAGCCACAGGAGAATGTTCCTTTGTGGGCAAATACAGATAAACAAACTTAACAACCGTATCAGAAGAGTGGGCCAAATTTAGAGTGCGAGTTAATAACCTAGGCAAACAAAGTGGAAAGACAGAAAAATAAGGTAGGGAGAAGGAGGATAAGTGATAATGGGAACAAGATTCCAGGAACCATATTTGGTTCAGTTCCTTTTTGGCAATAACACACAAACACATAGACTGGATCTGAAGGATTTAGCGATTTGTGGTATGATGTGAAGGGAAGTGATGTCATGTTACATACAAAGAGCCTTTTCATTATAGCTCGCAATTCTGTGCTTGTTTATTTTTGGTATATCACTTCAGTTGAACCTATGTATAGCAACACCTAACAAATAAGCTATTCTACCAAGTGGGTTTTGACAAAGGAGGAATAAAATTATAGTGACCTGTGAATACAAATTCCCAGGATGTCCTGAGCTAAATAAGCTGTTCTGAGAAGCGCTCCTTGAAAAAACTCAGCCTGCGCTCATCTGGCCAACAGAAACTCCACTACGCAAATCAGTAATTTTACATTTCCCCATCGCAGTGTGCAGCTTATTATGCGTGTCCGCTCTCTGATAACCTCTAAACCACCAATACCCGCTCTCGCACACAGCACACTCACTCTGATGCAGCGTTTACCAGACAGTTTTATCCTAAATGACTTCTCTGTGAAGAAACCTGGTATTAAAAGACTAGTTCACCCAATAATGAAAACGGTCATTTACTCACTTCATTGTTCCGAACCTGTATGGATTACTTTCTTCAACACAAAATAAGATGCTAAGAACAATGTTCACACTGCTCCCTTCTAAACTGTGAAAACAAATTGGTATATTTATATTTGTGTATATATTAAAGCTGTGAATCATGAATTATGATTACTCTCTTGCTCTGCATGTCAGTCTGAGAATAGAACCCTATACTATAAAAAAAAAAAAAACTGGGAAAAACATTAGCACCTGGAATAGAAAAGGATGCTATATTGATTAAAGTCATTAAACAATTCACATTAATCACAGAAATTAACACATTCATCCCCGCAATTCTAGTACATTTTAAAATATGATGTTTAAAGTCAATGACATGCTGCATTGGCCAATTCAAAAGTATTAATATATACTCCTAAATGCTAATTTAGTATGCTAAATGCTCTAAATGCTAATTTAGAGTTTTGAGAGCTATGATAGAAGAGAAAATGTTAAAGGACTTACTAAGTAATAAAACACAGAGCCCCAAAAGGAACATGGTGATAATAAATTATTATAAATACTAACTTTTGTATTCTCTGGCAGAAGTTTTGTGGTCGCCTAAGACATCGCTACATCATGGGAGCAGCATGAACATTTTGCTGAACATCTTATTTGGTTTTTAATGTATGAAAGTTTTTAATGACAAGAGGGTGAGTAAATAATGACAATTTGCATTAGATTTTTTTTTCTAAATGAACATTAAATCTACATACCTTGCTATGGGGCACAGCTGTGTTGTCGGACTCACTTGTGGGACTGAACCAGCAACCTTCCAAATACCAATCCTGAGTTTTGATCACCACACCCTAGGAATGAGGTTTGGCGAATAACCACAAACTTAACACGATGTGTGATGATCACCAGGTTTATATTTAAACAACAGCGTTTTCCGAGAAATGACACATTTCTGTCAAGTGAGGGAATATCTTCTTGGAAGTCTATTACAGTATGCCTTGATACTGTATCCATAATTTAATAAGTACCATGAGTCTTAACTGACTCACGTCTAGCCGTCGGCTATGGCTCACGTAACTCAGTGCTCCCCCCGCAATCCTAAGGGATGTCTGTTACCCCCCTCCCTCTGAGTTTACAGCGCACATTTGTTCTTCATTTCACTGCACTTGCGCTTAAGTATACTTCCTCTGACTCATGCCGCAAACAGGCCTTAAATCAGATCATCTGTCACAGGGTCCATCTCAGTGGTGATTAATAGCAAAGGAAAAAAATCCTTTCCTGCATGTTGTTCGCACAGTCTTTGCTTTCATGACTTGTCGGTGGCATGGGGTCAGACTTCCACCTAACCACAGGAGCGAGTCATAAAGCAGAGACCTCTTAACAGAGGGCCCAGGGCCAAGTCTGCTTCCCAAAATTTAAGTGCTGAAGAAAAAAAAAAGAAAAATACAACTTTTACAGTAAACGTGACTAGTTCCCAGAAACCTAGTGTGGGGCCCCAGTGACGTTACAGTTCAGCACACACAACAGGAACCGCTCTACTAGGAGTAGCACTGTGTGAGGTGAGATGAGCACTAAGTCAGCCTAATTATTGTGTGTGGGTAAAAACCCAAACAAATCAATGTCTGCTTATATATTTAACGGCTAATAATTCAAGTTTAAGTCCACATTGAATGTAAAACTCAGAACCCAAGTGAGCCAAAAATTTACGAATGAGTGAAGAATCGAATTTTCTTTGCATTCACGCTATCCCTGACCTTTAAAGTGGGGTCAGATCTTATAATAGTTCATTTTATTATTCCTGATTTCAATTAAGAAAAAAATATGGATGGACAGATTTAAAGTAAGGAAAAAAATAGGATTCAAATCTTTAACTAGAAAAACATAGTTTGCCAAGACAAACTTTTAATGATACTTTTGAAATAAATGTAAAAAACCTTGAAGTTGGATTAATAGATGAATATTTTGATGATGGACAGATATATGGATGGACTCGTATATAAATGGATTTATAATTAGATGAGTATATATAGATGACTGATAAACGGGTGGATGAATGAATGGATGGATAGATTAATACTGTAGCAAAATGTATAGACAGATATATGGATGGGTGGGAGATAGGGCTGGCTATCAAGTTTGATACTTTATAGGCACTGACTGAATTGCCTTGATACCATCGAGTTTGGAAAATCTCTTGGTGTTCGGTACCAAGTTTTGATACCAAAGGGGTTCATCTTGTCAACATCTGTGAACCAATAAGCATGCAGCATGCTTTACTGTATTTACCTAAATCAAGTGCTGGTGATTGGCTGTGGTGAGGCATCAAGGAAAAACAGTGGTTTGCACCGGTCACGCCCAGAAATGTCTCACACGTGAGTCTGTAGTAAGCATCCAAACCCCCATAGAAATGCTACGTTTACAGTAGTGTGTTTTCATTTTAAAACAGCATTATAAAATGAGATCAATCATCCTCCATACTGTTGTTTGCATAATACACGACTGAAATGTATGTTACGTAACCATTCATGCACATTGAAGATGGATGAATAGACAGATGGCTAGATGGATACTATAGATGGATGGATAGAGAGACTAATTACATTTCAACTATAGAAAATTGTATTTAATTGTATGTGTTAGTTTTTTCTTCATATTTAATAAACTAACTTGTGTGAACCATGAAGGAAAGACATTTAATTTCCCAGAATAAATTCCGTGTTAAAACTGTAGTTCAGTAAATTCAAGTTCCAAATCAACTTCCTATGGGGTGTGTCCAATCAAAACTAAGAACTGAATCTCCATAACACACCACTTCAGTTGTAAACTCATCGCTGAGTGCTTGAAACCAATAAACAGCCGTGACATGATTATGCTGCTGGGTAATTTTCTGAATTAGGTTAGCACCTACCTCGTGTTTCATTATGGCCGCCTGATAACATCCCATGCAATGATGAAACTAAATCTGCCAAGGATCCACACTATCTGAGACATTTAATATAAAACAGAATGACTGCCGCTGTTACTTCCTTCTGGATAATTGTAATCTGTCTTTTAACCAATAGACTGATGACTCCTCTGTGTTTTCAAATGGTCCTCAATCTCTTTCTTCTTTCTCTGAGTGATTTCTTTCAGTGCCAATCCCACAATGACGTCTTCAATGACTTCACAGATCTGACATCAATCGATAACACCACAAACACATTCGTTTTTCAATCTCTCCCAGAGATAATTTAATAATAAGAAGGTTGTTTAGTGATTGTGAATGATATGCGTCTGAATTCAGGATATTGATAGGTTATGCACTGGATAAAAGATGAAAAATCACTGAATTCATTCAATACAATCGTAACAGTCTGAGGCTAGCGAGAGAGTGGGAAGAGGAGGAAGCATTAATCTAGCTTTCTTAAGAAAGACTGGGCATCACGCCAGCCACGGACTGCAGTGTACTTCATTGTCCACTGGCACATAATGCACATGCTTCCTTGATGTTACGTTTTGAGAGGGCAAAGTCCTTAATTGTTAATCTTATCCAATGAGACATAAAATATGAATAAACCCATAAAAACTGCTGCCAAAATTTGGTCTTATTTTTACAAGATTGAATTGTGATTGTATTTCTAGCTCTGAAAGAGCCTGAGATGATGTCATGGTTTTATAGAGCCATTATCAAACAAACCAAGCCCATTTTTGACCCAGCTACCCACTGACCTCCACAGAACAATTGAGCTGTGCTGAAAATTCTTTAAGTTGCTGTTTCTTTTAAAAGAAATGCTTGTAAATCTCTCATTATGTGATTTTTCATCAAACTTGTTTTCTTTCAATTAGCACAGGTTTTGTTTTGCAAAATCATCGGAACATAACATGAAGGTCAAAAACACATTAGTGGTGTGTTGTAACTAGGCACAACAACAATCCAAACAAAATAATATTTAGGTATAAAATTTAGTTTTGTGCCGTGTAGCTCCACCCACACTAAAATCTCATTGGTCCAAAATCTTTCTCTACATAACAGTTTGTTAAATATTAAATATTCTCACTGGCTGTGAAAGTGTCACATTGCAAAGAATTTTCACTTAGTTGTGGAAAAATTACTTGGTGTGCCTGGTCAAAAAAAAAAAAAAAAAAACACAACCTATTAAAATAAATGATAGATATAAAACATATACAAATAAAACAAACCAAAAATAAATAAAACAAATAAAACATACACAACACAATTTAAACCACAACAAAAAAAATTATAAAACAACAAAATATATTAAAAAAAATAAAACCAAATATATATATAAAAAAAAACAATTATTCCAAGCATACATACAACAGGAAAGTTCAAATGCATTGTTGATACATTTTTCCTTTTATATGCGCTGTAATCCATCTTTTTCAGGAGGATTACCTGACATACAAAGCCAAAGCCCCGAGGCATACCATACCAGAAACACATAAAAACCACACACACTCTCGTGTGTTTGCTCTGCCCCACCATTGGCCACTAAAGCAGTGATATAATCATGTCTTGTAATTTTCTCACTGCTCAAATAGGAGAAGCCAATTACTGTACAGTACGTTCCTCCACATCGCAAAACATGTTTTCTCCAATCTTCCCAGGTGCATGATTTGTCTGCATATCGAAGCGCACACACATTCACCGCTGTTTGCCCAGGAGCACATGGGAGAGGAGGCGTGACACATTGGCACGTATGTCAAGGTTACATCTTCATCTTGCATTGACATTTTATTTTCTCACTCTATTTTACACCTTTATTCACCTTCATGTTAGGCCTGGCTCACTGTTAAACATTACCGTTTCCATCCAACACAAAACCATACAGCCGGAGCAGGTATTCTCTCTATGTCTATACACTGAGACGTGGCACTGCACCGGAATGACTCACAGCTGCCCAGATTGAGTTACCTTCCTTTTGACGTACTTTCAGCTCTCAGTTTCTGTCTGTCTCTCTCTCACACATACACATACACAATTTGTGCCTTAACTGTCTAACACACAATAGTTCTAGAACCTACTGAGCTGCCTAGCAAAACAAGGCATCATAGTCATGGTCACAACTAGTGCTGCGCGATAAATCGCATTCGATATTATTTAACGCAAAACATGCAAAAACCTGAACGTGGTTTTGAGCATGCTTGTCAGTCAGCAATGGCTCTGTGTAGTTAATGCTGCTCCATGTGAAAGCGTGCAAGTGACGGAGATTTACCGCTGATTACAGAACCAGGTTTACTAACAAGATGCGCATTAAATATCACATGTGATTTATCGTGCAGCCCTAGTCACAACCTGACTTGAGACCAAAAATCATAGGTAGCGTTGCAAGAATCCTTTGAGAATAAGGCAATAAGGCAATCCCCCTACACTTGCACAGTCATTAGTACATTCACAAACACACTTTGCAGTTTCTAGGAGCATTTTAGGATTACATCTTACCTTAAGTTGGATAATGTGCCCTAGGCAGTGCTCGTTCACCCTGACAGCCTCTTTAACTGGTCATACTGCATTCAAAGACATACAAGCATCCCTCCAATGCTCCAATCGCCTGTGACCCAGAAAGCACCAATTGGACCACCAATACAGCTGCACTGGAAAAGAGGGCAAGAGAATTCACATGAAGATCTTGCTCTATAACAGAGGGTGTGTCCCTGTAAGCCCTCCCAATCACATACAGATGCACACACAAACACATGAAAAAAATGTAAAAAGGAAGCACACACCCTTGTGAAAAAAATCAGAAACCTGGCGCTCCAATAAAGGGAAATAAACTCTAGCTCTTGTCCTCTCACTGGTACTGCTGTCGGCTTTTTCAAAACACTAGCCACTGTAAGTGCACACAACCAAAAGTTCACAGTGTCAACATTACTATGGGACGTGTAGCCAAGATTCAGGCTAGAATTCATGTGGTAATGTTGGGATTTGGGCTCTACAGGTGGGCAAGTGCAGCTCAAACATTTCACAATGGTCCTTTTAGATACAACAAGACCAATAATTTAGGTCAGATGCCAAAACAAAAGAACAAATAGCTTATATTGTGTCTCATAGACAGCAATGAGATTTGATTAAGTAAATGGAGACTTACTAAGAGGGATTGCTCAGCCCAAAATTTTCACATTATCTCAACCTCACATTGTTTCCTACAAGACTTTCTATCTATCTTCTGTAAAATACAAAGATATGTTGAAAGTTAAAGGGGTCTAAATCAACACTGGACCTTTCCAAAATGGAAATGCATTGTATTGGATGCCCATTACAATATTGTAAGGTTGTAATATTGTGTGTTATATTTTGGTTGTATCAGTGTTTTTACCACTTAATTGTTATACATTTTTTGTTGTTTACATATATTATTATATTCATACTTATGTTTCTATTTAATATTTACAGAACTACACATTTCTACACATTTAATAAAAATAACGATTTGGATTATAACCTGAGAGAGACATCATTGTTCTGGACGGACTGTAAGATTTTTCATACCTTCCTGCAGACTTCAGTTCCAACCCTGCTCCAACACACCTGTCTGTAATTATCAAGTAGCCCTGAACACCCTGATTAGCTGATTCAGGTGTTTCTTTTATTTGGTGTTGCAGCTGAAATCTGCAAGACGGTAGCTTACCAGGAGCAGAGGAGACCTCTGATCTAAGCTGTTCTCTCCATTTTGATTTTTTAGCATTATAATCATTACATATGGCAACAATTTGTTAATTTGTGTTTTTATCTCTCCTAAGTAATTTAAAAATTACTTTAAACAAAGAGCAGTCCCTGAGTGATAACACTGTCCTCTGGATTCCCCTAATATACACACACAAACACATTCACAGATATTCCACGCCCACCCCTTTACTTATTCTCATTCAGCTTTAAATGTTAACAAACATGGCAGTGTTTAAATGTCGACCCGACCATACACTCAGACACTGAGTAACTGTAATAGTGCCACCCAAGCTAGTTACCGTGGAGACCGCGGAGGAGAGGGAGGCTGCTTCACTCCTGAATCCTTTGCGACAATCTTTGTTCCAACTGTGCATGTCACATTCATCTCCTAATTCATTTTTAAACAATCATACACATAGTATTATGGAAAAAACACTGACCCGCAGCATTTTCCGTCCTGATCTTGCAACATTAAAACTATCATTGATTAAACTCTGGCCTGACCTAGAATATTTTAGTGGCAGTGACATCACCTGTCGACGTCAGCATGAGTCTCATTGGAGCCGTGGTGATTAAGGTGCCTAGCAGTGCTGAAATATGAGTAAACGTGGTGCTAACGAGCATGAACTTTTCAAACACTCCTACCATGAATCAGCAAAGCGGACAGAATAAGGCCCTCAAGAATGCAAACACACACAAAGTTACTGTATGCAAATATGCACTCTTTCAACAGTACATTGTCATATGTACACAGAAAATGAACACAACACTGTATTTCTGTTGACAATATGGTACCAGTCAAAATTATGAACACACCTTTGCTTCTCATATTCTTAAAGGGACAGTTCCTCCAAAAAATGAATATAATCTGTAAAACACACACACATATATATATATATATATATATATATATATATATATATATATATATATATATATAAACCATGTATATATAAAAAACACATTTGTCCATACAAAGTCAGTGGTGTCCAAACCTACAATGTTTTGTACCCCACAGAGTCACACTGTATTTCAAAATATCTTCTTTTGTGTTCCACAGAAGAAAGAGCATCATACAGGTTTGGAACTACATGAAGGTGAGTAAATAATAACCGAATACTCCATAGTTTTGATGAATTTACTAGAATTTTTAATTGTAGAAAAAAGTAATACTAAAGAATGAACAGGTGTGTCCAAAGTATTTTCTGGTAGTTTGTACACGGGTGGTGATAAAGATGGTAATAAAGCTGATAAAGATTTATAGGTGGGCAGGTGGCATAATGGGTCAAGGTGCGTCCTGGCCACACCTACAGCTGCATTCACCACAATCAGTGAGCCAAAGCGTGGGCAAATGCCACAAGACAAACTAACACAATGCATAAAATGCAATTTATACGCATGACGAAATGAGATCGAAAGAGAAAAGTCTTAGTGGAATCATTCCAAGCCAGAAATTGTATTTAAATACTTTACATTTCTCGAAACCGTACTATTGGAATGTACATTTACATTTCTTAAAGCAGACTTTGTTTGAAACTGTATTATGGGAATGTTCGTTCACATTTCTTAAAGTACATTTTAAGGTTAGTTAAATTCCACACAGAATAAAGCAACATTAAAAGTTTTTAGTGAGTTCACATGCTTATATCATCCTCACATTTTTGTTTCAGTTTCTATTCCTGTAGCTTGATTGATGCAAACAACATTTAGATCATGAGTTGGATTCTTTTGGTACTCACACTGAAAAGATAAACCTGTGACTCCCTTTGTATATTAGTATCTGCTAATAGAATCAAGTTTCAAATGTGCTGTTTATCTAGTAGTTTAACACCAACAAACTACTTATTCCAATCCCAGTACACCTGTACGCTGAAGCCTTCTGGTCCAAGAAACACTGCGCTGACACAAGCATACTCACCATATCTCAATAAAAGCTTCAATATGACCGAATGATGATTTACAGATTTTAAATGTAACACTCACTGTCACCAGACATCACCATCCAACAACGAGAGAGTATCCAATAAGTTTCTGTGAAGGAACCTTGCTGCTCTACTTTCCACAACAGAGTGATCCCAAGCAGCCTCTCCTGTTACTTTCACTCACTGCGTCTGTCTGTGTGAGTGCGTGCCTGTTTTGCACAGTCATATACGACACATCCAGTCAAGCGATTCCTGCCAAGTGAGTCCGCAGGCAAGCCAATCTCACTTTCTCTCTCTTTCTCCTCCCTCTCTCCTTCTGTAAATGCTTCATGTGTCATCTATCAGGCACTAATTCATTTGTAGTTACAGTACAGGGCCACTGGGGTGTGCTGTTTCACAAGGTCCCATAGAAAAAAAAGCGATTGGTTACGAAGGAGCGTTGTTTTGAGGTTGAGGACACGTTGCTTTGAGGGTAAGGACACGTTGATTTGAGGTTGCTGAGAGGAAAAGGGAGGGCCGATGGTAATAGATGAGCTCAATCAAAAACAACTTGTCATAGCAACAGATGTTTTGAAGATTTTTTTTTTTAAACACTTGTTGCTTGTAATCAACTGGAAAGCTTGAGGGAATTTTTTTGCCCAAACTAGTTGTAGAATAAACACCAATGCTTCAGTAAAAGTTGTAGTTCAGAATCAGAAGGTACTATTGCGATATCCAGTGCGCACTTTCAAATAATTGTGGCAATACAGGAATGCTCATAACCCTGAATTACACATCAAGCGCAACACTCATAACACGCAACCTAACCTAGATAAGTTTGTCCACACTAAAAGTGAAACGTATGATCACAGAAAATCAGAACATTTTTAATGTGTGATATACACTTATGTGGAGCAGAATTTTAAACCAATTACTTTTAAAGTGGGCGGGGCTACATAATTAGAACCCAATTGATCATAAAACATCCTGTTGCTTGGCTCCTTGCGTTTGTGACTAGCTGCAAACGCAAATTAAAACATGCTTAATCAGTTAACTAAAAATGAAAGGCACATGACTGAATGCAAACGTACCAGCAGAGCTAATTCTGAGAGTGAAAATAAAAGTTTAACAACAGTAAAGGGCAGGCAGTCCATCTCTCGGTTTCTTTCTGATTCTTTCGGTACTCAAGGGGAATTTCACAAGTGCAAGGGGAGGTTGCTATAATAACCCCCTTATTATAAAATTGTGCTATAATAACCCCTATAAATTCAACTCATTGAATACATAGGATATAAAAATTTGAAAAGATAAAGAAAAAAAGATGTTTGTGAAAGATGTTTTCTCTGTTTTGGAGGGATGCTTATTTTTAAATCATACCCTATTTATTGCATCAAACATTTTTATACTTAACTATAGTTAGGGGTGAATAATTTTATCAGTTTATTATTCATGCAACAATCCAGATTGCTGTTATAGGTTTTATTAATAACCATTGTTATACAGCTGATAACTTTGTCTAGTGCTCTTTTGAATGTTTATATCATGATTTGTGAAAATGTAACTACTATACTAAATGATTCGGCATAGACTTCTTCATGGCTAGTTTTTGTGTATTTCATTTAATTCTGTAACCTTGTGTTCTACAGATCTCTGCACTAGTGTTAAATGCTACCGTTTCTGACAATATTGATAACGTTTCTGACAGATTATGATATTTTTTTGCGTGTCCCTTGATGTGCGAAAATGTAAGCAATAACCTGTCAACAGGCTTTTTAGATTACTGTCGTGCCGGCACAGTGTTGCCAGATATTGCTCTTAAAAAATTTTTTTTTCAAATCTTTTTGCAAATAAGATACAATAAAAATATAGCTGACCCTAAAATGCAACTTCCTACTTAATTTACTTTCTAAAGTGTCAAATTAAGTGCAAAAGACAAGTCCAAAAAGGCTTATAATAGCTGAATCTGGCAACTCTGGCTGCGCCCACGCCATCACTCACAACTCTCTCAAGAAGACACGCTCACTCCGGCAATGTCTTGCAACGATCATTGTCATACCACAGACACTAAACATTCATATGAGGAGACACTCATATGAGGAGTTTAACAGCAATTTAGTCATTCAGAGAACAAATGAAGTTTCTGAACATGAAAAATTTACCGAGGTCCAGACCTCAGTGACCTCATAACTGGCTACGGGCATGAGTGCACATGCTCATTACCGCCATAGAATAGATCCAGTAACAGGAAAGTGGTCATTGTTGCAGGTGCCGATTCCACTCACAGCATAGGAATCCGGTGGCAGACCTCAAACAAGGGAAGACGGAGTCAACAGTGGCGCCGCACTTCGACGAGATCACAGGCCTGGACACTCGACTCATACTACTGTCATTTCCCTCAACTTGCAGGAAAGCGAGGGTGTGAAATACACTCCTCTACTCTTGCTCTGCTGACCCTTCACCCAGTCTTGCAACCCATCCTCCTTCACGAATGAGTGAATCACTTGATCCTTCACTTTCACTCACCCTAATTTGTCAGTCACTACCACAACCCTCTAGCAACTCTCTCTGTGGGAATCTGCCAAAATGGGCCACTTCCTCCTTGTCCTCCTGCTGCTTAGCCAACCCTCATCCTTTTACACGCTGTTATCCCAGACCCTCCAGCATCACAAAAAGACCTCCCACGGGAATCCACCATCAGTTTTACTGTAATTATCACTCCTATCTGGACATAAAAGGATATTTTCTCCTTATGCCCCATTTAGACTGAAAACAGCTATTGAGAATATGATTATAAATTAGGTTTTATATATAAAGTCATTCTATTTTGACAAGGAATCAATTGCTTTTACAAAGTAATGAAAGGGAAAGCATTTGTATATTAACTGCAGCAGTGCGATGTCGAGTTCACACGGAAATTACGGAATATATATAAAATCCATGGCCTCTTTAAAAATAAATAATTTTGGATGTCTTTGTTGTGGCAGATAGCTATCGATGTGAACGCTGCATCAATGTGCCGTTCCGCTGAAATAAATTCTGATTGGTTGAGAGGGTAACATGTTCTAGTTTCAAACAGCTTATCTTGACATCAGCAACCACAAACAGATCAGCAGTTTGTTTTGAGATCCGTCCGGCGCTCCTTTTAACACACTTTGCTCTTTTCAACATAAAACGAACAGTGAAACTTCTCTGTCGCCACCCAGCCATCAACTGCTGCTCATCAGAAGTCAAGGTGTGGTGTGGGATAGTGCCAGAATGCAATTATGACCAGGTTTCACAACGCGTACAATCACGCAAATGCTGGCCCACACATCCGCAAACATAGTACACATTCCTGATGTTCCCCAAACCAGGTAAACAAGCGAGCCATTGCACACACATGGCATTTACCATTTCTGTTGGCAGAGGAAGTGTGTGAATCATCTGTGCGGACAAACTATATAGTGACCCCTGAAAATATAGCCATGACACCTCGTTCACATAAGTTAAGTTTGCCAAGACTAGTATCACTACACTGCATAGCACTGTTCTGGCAACTGCCCAAACACACTCTTCTTATCCAACTAATCTTGACTAGACCTAGCATAACTTTGATACACACACATGAATCTCCACAACAACCTTTTTCACAAAGCAAAAACTCTCTCATCTGAAATTCAATATTTATATATGTATTTTAATGTGCTAAAGATTAAGAGCATCCATTATCCAGCAAATGACATAACTTTGTCAGATAACAGAACTTCTAGCTCTTCATTTGTTGAATAATTGAGGTTCTGAGATGTTTATTAAACTAGTAACCATAGAGATAAAGACATTACAATTAGTATGAGATGTGTTTCCGAGCCATACTTCCTAATATTTAGGCATCTGCAGCGCAGAAAAGACCAAACAATCTTCATTTACTAATGCAGGAGCAGTCAAATTTTATGAAGTCCTTTATGACGTTCACATTTTTAAATGTCATGAATCAAGACAATTCTGTTGACTCCGCTCCGGTCCTTCTTTAACAATCATGTGGAAATTGTTAGCTACTATTCACATCCATCGCACAAGCCATTTAATAGTGAAAAAATTGTAATAGCTATACTAGTCAGCAAGCAGCACTGCAATTGTTTTGTGCAAGAACATACAAACATGTAAATATAAGCCCCTATTTCAGGGTTACAAGAAAGCCGCCACTGTCTAAGGTGTGTAATTTTAATGCACCGCTGACGTTTATAAGCATCCAAGTTGTATAATCAGAGAGAATATTAAAACGTCAGTCATACTTTCACATGCAACAGCACACCTTACAAGGCCTCTAGCATCAATGTGTGAAATGAAGAATATCACACACCTTGCAGAGACATATTCATGCACTTGACATAACCTGAAGTGCTGTCGTCCTATTGGGTCAGGTCTTTCCATAGTGCTCGGACTCCCATAAAACTGATGAGTCACTCTCTCTTCCTTACAAGGCCTCTAGCATCCTGTGATTATAAGTACCTCTTCAGGATGACGTTCAGATCGGCATTGCCAGGTTGTAAACACAATCAAAGCTTCAAAAAAAGCACGAAAAATGGGACCTTTAAGAAGTGTTAACATAACAGTCGTCCCACCATGCACCATCACCTTTCAGTATGGCTTGCTTGGAAGTCACCACCGGGTCACTCAGTCAAGAAATTACTTTTTATGGAAGCTAAGTCAATACTAGACCAGAGGATATGACTAAATATGTATCAGGCTTCATCTCTGTAAATGTGAGACTCTGCGAGACTCATAATAATGTCACAATATTAATGAGTTAAATGCATTAGGTGAAATTTATTAGATCTATAGAGGGAAATTCCGTCTAGCCTTTTTTGGAGGAAATAGGAAATGAACCAGATTCTGAGTCAGATTCGATATTTACTATTATGTGTAAAGGTGCAGTTAGTCTGTGTGGGCTTATATATTATGTTTAATATATTAAAATAGCTTTCAGTCTAGCATTTTCATATAATGTGTATGTTTGCTTACCAAGACTAAGCATACTTTAATATTAATCATACTGCATACAAATATGCTGGTTTGGTGCTTAAACAGTTCTTATCAATGTTGTAAACAGTTGTGCTACTTAATATTTTAGCAAAAACAGTGATACATTTACCAGTATTTTTTGATGAACAGAAGTGAGTGCAAAGGAAAAGCATTTATTTGAAACTTTTTTTGTATTGACCAACCAGCATTCAGTCCAGATGAATCCATTTAATAACACTTTATATGAAGTCGCACTGGTATGAAAGCTGTATTAATACTGTTGAAAGCTGTGTCCCTACATGCCACTGTGGGCGGTAGATGAGTTGGTTTCTTGAAAGGAGTGCTACAGTACAAACCCCTATTCAGTGAGCTGAACACAGGACTTTCTCTTGAGGGGTGGTTCTGAAAGCTCAGAGGAATTCAAGAGAAGAACCATGCAACATCAATGCTGCAGAGCTTATATTCCTGATAAGTCCATAAAACCCAGCAAGGCCAAACCTACATTAAGCGGATACAGATATGCACCGTGACTTTGCTGACGGACAACCCACATGAGCGGTTAAATGAATGCTCCAGCCCGGGTCTGATGGTTGTAAAACAACATTTTTGGCGTACCGAGCAATTACCACACCAGCCACTAGAGAACGCCCATCCTGTTTCTCTGTGTGTGTACAAATGCAGACGAGGTGCCAGTTAGCACCAAATCAACCCATCTTCACCATCCCAGCATGTTTGCCAAAAGTAGCCTCTCCCCAGGGTGTGCTGCGTCCGCTGTGCCACTAATGACTCCTGGTATTAGCCTGGTCTTTGCAGTGCTCTTAATAGGCTCATTAAAAGACCTGTCACTGCTGAGTGCCCCCCACCCACCCCCCGCTCTGGGTAATGACACTGCAGCATTGGATTACACATGCACACCTCCATGTTTTCATCGTAAAGTGCTTTCTCATTCTAACTGGCATTTAGGGTCAGAAAGTGTCTGAACTTTCAGTTCTGGAGGGTGCAAATGGAAACAGGATTAAGATGTTGGGTTTGAAGCAGCCCGCAGGTCCTAAATCAATGGTTGTGACTGGGAACTCATCAGAATTTGTTGAAATCTGCAGAGCATTAAAAGAAATATCCACAAATGTAAAGATAATTCCATACCTGCATGACTGACTTTCTTCTATGGAACATAATATCATCAATGAGTCAATGCTCACCAAAACTATAGAGAATACCATCTTTTTTAGTAAATAATGACAGATTTTTAAGCGAGCTGTCCCTTTAAGTAACTGATTTTAGAATAGAGTGTTGACGCTACCATCTTGTGGTCAGTAAAAAAAACTACATGACTACTAGGTGTTTACATGTGCTAAAGAAAATATGACAGGTGCTTGTCTGTGCAAAACATTCCACCACCATGATGCTAGAGTGTCATAGGTCATTGCAGAGGTGTTGATACATGATTGCTAAGGTGTTGGGAGGGGATTTTAGCATATTGCTACATGCCCTACTATGTATCAATGATATTCTGGTCCCTACAGCTCAGGTTCCTATGCTATCTTTCAGACTGTTTTGTCATTCACAAAGCAGAAAAATCAAAATTATAAATGTACTAGCACAACTCCTAATCAAGTCATATGATTTGAAGTAGTATTATTCACTTGTAGCACAAAAACTTATGCATGAGTCACACACTCATAACACATTTAAGATTAGGTGTTTTTTTGTTGAAATAACTAACCCTGAGCAATAGTACTATGAATAAGTCTGACCACGCTCGGTTTCAGCTGTCAGTTTGGAGCTGCCCATGATGACTGATGCTGTAGCTCAAGGAAAACCATGCTGGTTTTCTAGCATGACAGTCCACGGCCTGGTAATCTCTGTCATAGAGTAAAAAAAGAGTAAGTCACAGAATAATAGAGTGAGACAGGAAATTGATTTAGCTTTTGTTTAAACAGAGAAATAGTTTTGGTAACTTCTTCGGGGGATCTCTGTGGCATTTTCTGGACACACGTGATTCTTGTTTATCATGGCAGTGCCTCTTGGCAAAACCAGAGCTGAACATTGTGTTCTTGAGTGTCTTTTTACAACAACCATAAGCCGGCCAAAGAATGTTCTTTTTCCGGAGTCACCTTCGCCCCTGCCTCAACAGGACTCCAGGTTTCTCTGCTTCTTCTCACTTTGTTGTCTCTTATCTTTGTGGTTTTTCCCTGTTTCTCTCTTATTTTCTATTTCTTTCCCATATATACAAGCTCTTAAAGTGACGGTTCACCCAAAAATGAAGCTTCTGTAATCATTTTTTCAGATTTACTATAATGATTTAAAAAGTAACAGTACTATACTGTATGATTAATGGTTTCACTCTTGTCCATAGCACGACTTACGTTAACTCAATCTTCATTTCCATATTCACAAGCCATATTACCTCTCCACTTGAGTTTCTCTTTACCTTGTTCCCATTTATATATTTCTGAATAATTTCCCCATGCCTCTTCTTTATAACTGCTTTGAAGGAGTTTTCATTCATCTTTAAAAACTCAAAATCTTCTAGTCAAATTATAAAAACACTTTTTGATTATACGTGTCATAAAGTTTGATCTGGCTTTGAGTATGAGACGTTTTCAGATGTTTTCAAAAGCATTACATTTCACACAACTCAGTCCCCCGGAAACCCCAGACAGCACATTGCTTTCCTACGAAGCAGTAAAATCCCCACATGAGGTCTGGCAATCCGCCAGGGACGCGCCATCCAATCAAATAACACTTTGTTTGAGGGACACGTCCTTCAGCCAATCATGTCGCTCCGTCATCCTGGAGCGGACTTATTGTTCCAGATTCATTTCAGTATTCGTCACAGCGCTTCCTCTGCCTTTCTGACTTTGCGTGATATCCTAACCACACAAACACACAGAGTGGTGAACTGACTGACTTCAATACAATCTTTTGTAGTGCTCTTTTATAACTGAGAGACTTATGATTAATCTGAATATCAACTAAGTCTCAGATATTTCTTCTGATACAGAAAAACTGAGTTACAAAACAAACAAAATGGCATAAGGCATCATATTTGAAATCATATGAAATTTTCAGTGCTCTTTAGGAGAAACAACTGAGATATTAAAGACATATCATAAATATGTATATTTATATTACGTCCAAGCTGTTGGAATCATTATTTTGTTCCATTGCTTTCATTAATTTCAACAATTCCTTTGTTGCCTTGGCAGTGTGTGTTTCGGGTCATTGTCATGCTGGATGACCCATCTTCAGTGTTCTGGCTGAGGGAACGAAGTTCTCGTCTAAAATTTTACAGTACATGGCTCGTCCACTTGCACCTCAATGCCGTGAAGCATTGGCAATACCCTTAGCATAAAAATATACCCAAAGCATAATGTTTCCACCTCCGTGTTTGAATGTAGGGATGGTGTTCTTGGGGTCATAGTCAGAATTTCTCTCGAGTTAATGCTCAATTTTGGTCTCATCTGGCCACAGCTCTTTCTAACAAGCCGTCTCTGAATCATTTAGATGTTTTTTGGCATACACTAAATGGACCTGTTCCTGTGCCTTGAGCAGGGGGACCTCGCGGGCGCTGCAGGATTTCAGTCCATTGCGGCGTAGTATGTAACCAATGTTTCGCTTGGTAACTGTGGTCCCAACTGCCTTAAGGTGATTAACAAACTCCTCCCATGTAGTTCGGTGCTAATCCCTCACCTTTCACATGATCATCCTTACCCCATGAGGCAAGATCTTGCCCAGAGCTAGAAGGTTGTTTTGTATTTCTTCCATTTCCGAATAATTGCACCACCAGTTGTGTCCTCCTCACCAAGCTTCTTGCTGATGGTCTTGTAGCCCATTCAAGCCTTGTGCAGATCTACAGTCTTGTCTCTGACATCCTTTGACGGCTCTTTGGTCTTGCTCATGGTGGTGGGTGAGGTTGGAATGAAAGATACATATTGTGTAGACCGGTGTCATTTACACCTAATGAGCTGACAGTAAATGGGCACATAACCAATCTGTTGGAGCCAGAATTCTTGCTGGTTGGTAGGGGATCAGATACTTATTTTACTCACTGAAATGCAAATTAAATTTCTAATTTTATATAATGTGTTTTTTCTGGATTTTTTGGTTGATATTTTGTCTCTATCCGTTAAAATAAATCTACCATAAAAATGACAGACCCTTCATTTCTTTGAAAGTGGGCAAACTTAAAAAATAAGCAGGGGATCCAATAAATATTTTCCCCACTGTATAACATAACTAGGAATACAATGAGCATGTTGTCTTTCCCAAACTCTGAGTAATTCTGTCCGAGTACAATTTAATCCTATTTTACAGCAATCGAAAATATTGCCATAGCTAGACATCTGTCACAAGCCTCAAAGAGGTTTTTCGTTAAAATCACTTCAGCAGTTTGCATATGCAAACCTATTTAAACTCAACAACCCACATATGTATGTGTTAAAGGAGAAATTCTCTAAAGGAAGTCAGGAGCGTCAGTCCATGTGAGTATAAGACATGTAAACACTGCCAGTCAACAGTTGGATGAAAAGCACACAGGACAGATCAAAACAATGTGTGCGGACAATGTGAACTCACCGCCATCTCTCTCTCCTCTTTGTCAGTCTTCCTCTCTCTCTCTCTCTCTCTCTCTCTCTCTCTCTCTCTCTGCCTCTCAATCCGTCCAGTCACGTTGACAATCAGGTGCTATAAAGAGAGAAAAAAAGAGAACAGACAAGTGTTCATTGTCGTTTCCCCTCTTCAAATGAGCGATCACATCACTCTCTCTCTCTCTTGTCTTCCCATTCTCTGTTTCAGTTGCGCTGCATTCATTTCTCCCGGTAATTAAACTGACGCACATTACCGCACATACAGCTGCGCAATCTTTCTTGTGGAGTTCTCCAAAGTCCAGTGTCTTATGTAGTGCTCCTTTGAATAACTATTTTTATGACCTGTTGCCCAATGATTCACGCTGGTTGCACAACCAGGCAAAGTGCACAGCATTACACATCTGGATATGTATACACGTTCACTCAAATACACAACGGTGAGTGTGACAATGGGTCAGCAAACTCCCACACAAGGGAGAGATGGAGCAGGTAGAAAACAGCTCAGGCTGAAGTTTATTTTGCCAATTTATGGCAGGAGCGATCTACTCGATCTAGTCTATATGTTGAGACTTGTATGTGTGCGTGCCATGAAAGAATCGGATGTGATGGTATTTGAGTTTAGGGAGTAATTTGATTCTCATATTGGCCAATTTGAGTTGGGCTGATGCAATTCAGTGTCATGTTTAAACACAACAACAACAGTCGTGAGAGAGAAAACAAGTTTTGAGAAGGGTAGGAGGTTGAATTGTGCTCTGAGAAAAGTTTTAGGAAGTATTGATGCCTAGATTCAGCTGTAGCCTATTATCTTTACAATGAAAGTAACAGCGTCACAGTTAAAATAATAATAGACACTTCTCCAAAGTGTTAAATAATTGAACTGGGTTCAATACATGTTTAGCTCTATTAACAGCATCACACAGAAAATTGACAACTGCCTCATTTCAAAAAAAAAAAAAAAAAGGGTTAACAGTAATGGACTTACAACGAACATCAATAAAGCAAGGATTAATGTTCGTGTTTTGAAAGTTTAGCCCTTGACTTAAACATTATACATGTTAACTTGAGACTAGGGTCACACAATTGTTTAGTAACCAATATTCCTGTCACAACCTTGTGTTTTTTTTTTCTTAATTTGGTGCTATTATGCACAGCAGAGTAAACAACATATGGGTTTACTGTATTTTTGTTATGACAACTCCCGGAGGGATTTGCATGTTAATATAGATGACAATGTTAATGTATTTGGTCTTGGCAGAATAAATCTGATATGCTGCTGCTGGGGCAGAGCAAGTACAGACACTTGATACTAGCAATACATCCACAACATGCTGCTGTGAGCATGTAAGAATATTGCTGCTGCAAATATAACACATGAAATAACCCCCACAAAGCAGGAGACATAGAAGGAAAAATACCAGCCACAACAAGAACAAAACACTCCCCAACAAGCAGCTCTATCAACAAGACATATGTATTTGTAAGAGCCATGTGAACCGCACGTATTACTATCTACGTGTGTCTGGGCTACCATGCCGACAGGCTTAATTCTAGTAGCCTATTACCATGTGAGCCTTGGCTACCACGCCGACTGGCTTAACAATAGTAGGCTATGACTATGTGTGCCTGGGCTACCACGCAGACTGGCTTAGCTCTAATTAAACATGCACTATGTGTAATGTTTAATTAACAAAATGGATATATGTTGCAATCCGACAGATATGACCCCAGCACCCACCTGAGCAAATATCATAACCCTGTGCATGCTCGCTGATGGCGGAACAATTGTGATGATATGAAAACATACTTGTGCAGGAGTTTTGCGATCTCTCCATAGCGATAATCTGCTTAAGTTATATGGAAGTGTCATACACCCAATGTGTGTCGTTCTCACAAGCCAGAATACATTGCTTTGTCTAGAAACAGACGATCTTTGCGCCGCATGAAGTCGAACGAGCCTATTCATATGACTGTAATAAACGTGGGCTTCTGACACTGCGTCCAGCTGAAATCAACCACACACTTATCACAATGAAAACATTGACCTTTGAAATAACGAACGTGAACACTGGAAATAACTGAAGATGTATATGGCGAACCACCTTTGAAATGCATACACAAGAATGCTTATTTCATTTAACCTGTTTCATGTCCGTTACTATTGGCGTGTCCTCAGAGCAATTACATATGCTCTAAACTGCATTTTGATCTAGCTGTATAAGCAAAGATCAGCTGTATCAGACTGCACCATAAGAGTTTCATGACAGAATGCTGTATGTGTGTGACATGTAGATGGCTATTTTGAGGAGATAGCGGATTACCATTAATTTGCCTGATTGCATTTACTATATGCGAATACACTGCATTCTCACTCTCGCTCGAATCCAAGGTAAATCTACAACCCCATCATCACTTATGTGTTTTATTTAAGAAAATAATCAGCTAAAAATGCATGCGCAGGTTACTTTACTTCCTGAAGTATACACCCGTGTCAGTGTTGCATTCATATTCACACAAACCGAGCCGCAATTAGAGTGCAAACGAACTGAGACCACCTTATTGAGGTTGTCTCGGGTTCGATACCCCCGTGCGCACCTGTGTTTTCATGGCACCCTCAGACGTGATGGACTATGGAAGGACCAATTACACCACGTCTTTCTGAAGGACAGACCAATCACAGCTTGTGACAAGGAGCCCGCCCACTCCCTTTATATACGGTCTCCAAAACGGCATTCCTGTTCTCTTCCCTCTTCAGTTACTTTCAGTTCGTAGACGTACCATTAACCTTTTGAGTGGTACGGTCCCATATATGGGATTTTTATTTCCGTGCCCCTGGGAGTATGGTGCCACATATGGGATTTAGAACATTCGGTTACATCACATTACTGCAAAATTCAAACTGCGTCTTCAATCATAGAAGACGCTAAATCACACTGTATCGCATACCTTGTCAGTCTCGTGCACTCGCTTAGCCTTTTGTTGTGACAAACCTTAAAGTGTGTTCAGCTCATTAAGAGAATAGGGACAACCCATTTAGACCATGCGCCCGGGTGCACTAACCACTAACTAAAATCCATTTTGTAGTTGATTATCCAACCACAGGACCACTGATCATGTACTGGTTACTCCACTGCACACCCTGGATAACTATCTCCTCACTCTTAACCTCAAAATGGTTCCTGACACAACACATACCCCTCCACATGTCATCTTTTGATGTAACCTACACTCACTCGCCCTCCTGGCTATCTGTGTGGTTTCATCTTCACTGCCTCCCCCTAATCAGTTATTATCTATTGATGCTAACAGTGCTGCTGATACTTTCTGTAGAAAAAGGTGGCTATCGTTATCGATTAAAATACGATTAATCGTGCAGCCCTACTCGTTCACATCCTTCTCTTCACTCTCTGAAAACCTACTGTTAACCCATCTCTTTAAGAGAACTACAGACTACTACTAGTTTTCTCTTCTTCCTTTCATTGCAAATACACTTTAACAAACTGTTCAACCAAGTCTCTGGCCTTCTCACACAGAGCAACCTCCTCAACAGCAACCAGTCTGGTTTCAGAAATGGACATTCAGCCGGGACTGCCTTGCTCTCATTTGTTGAAGCCCCAAGACCGGCAAGAGCAGATTCCAAATCTTCAATACATATTTTGCTGGATCTGTCCACTGCTTTTTGACATGGTTAACCACCAGATACTCCTGTCAACCATATTGGCAATGGGCATCTCAGGAACTACACTCCCAGTGGTTTGATTCTTACCTCTCAGATAGGTCCTTCAAGGTTTCAAGGTGCCTCAGGGCTCAGTTCTTGGACCACTTCTCTTCTCTGTCTACTTGGCATCACTAGGTTCTGTCATTCAGAAACATGGCTTTTCATATCACTGCTATGCTGATGACACTCAACTCTACGTACCTCTCATTTCATCCTGATGATCCGACGATAGCCGCTTGCATCTCAGCTTGTCTAACAGACATTTCTTGCTGGATGAAGGACCATCACCTTCAACTCAACCTTGCCAAGACAGAACTTTGTGGTTTCTCTATCCAGTTAGGCACATCCACCATAACTCCTTCAAAAACAGCCAGAAACCTAGGAGTTATGATTGATGATCAGCTGACTTTCTCAGACCACATTGTTAAAACTGCCCTTTCCTGCAAATTTGCTTTATTCAGCATCAAGAAGATCAGGCCCTTTCTTTCTGAACATGCTGCACAACTCCTTGTTCAAGCTATTGTTCTGTCCAGGCTGGACTACTGCAGTGTTCTCTTGGCAGGACAGACAGTCTTATCAAATCTTTACAATTAATCCAGAATGTGGCAGCAGGATTAATTTTAATGAGCCAAACTTTAACTTTGTACTTTAACTAAAAGTGCTTTAATTATCTGAAAGTTTACAAACAATCATAGTAATCGTTTTTTCCTCATCAATATTGCCGTTTGATTATCACTGATTTCGACATGGGGTTTATTTATTTTTGTATTTTTTTGGGGGGGTTATCATCTTTTGAAAATCTTCTGTACCAATATAAATGATGTTCTACTGTCACCAATTGAATACATCCTTGCTGAATCAAAAAATAAATAAATCTTGTTGACTCCAAACTTTTGAACCGTAGTGCTTGTGAATGTATATTTTATTTTATTAATATCAATTACCTTTACTCATCTTTAGATATCTCTCTCCCACTGTCTTTCTCTTGACACTACTCTGTAGCAGATCGAAAGTTCAAATAAACCGATTTTGGACATCCCCTGAGCATTTAATTTCCAGAGCCTGCACTGCAAACTTTACACTCATTAATCAACACTAAACCAGCTAAACTTGATTCTAGATATGAATAGGTGACATTTCTATTCACAGCCATACTCTGCTAGGTCAATCAAGGTCTGTTTTGTCTATGTATTTGCACATCTTGCCTATTCCTTTGTACATTAACCTTTTCTCTTTTTTCTCAATCAAAACTACAAGCTACTATGTTGTTTAGGGTGGTTGCCAGGGTGTTGCTATGTGGTATGTGTGTATACATATATATATTACAGTCTAGTATGCATTAATAAATCCAGACTTTTTCTGGTCAGCAGTTTTTGCCATTTGAAACAAGGTTTTTTGTTTTATTTTTATGCAAGCATAAAACCGGTGCGAAGCCACAATGAAGCGACAGTTGATATCTTGGTTTGGATTTGATGACTGGACAAGTTTCTGATTGAGTTTCTCCACAACTGCCTAAAAGAAAGGGTTAACAGTTAACGGCAGGATGCATATATTCAATTCTATAAGTTTGCTTGAAATGAAAGCAGTTTGTCTCTAAAATCATATGACCTTTTATGGTGCATTATATATCTGACACACATACTGTATACATGCACCAATGCTGATCAGTGGCCCCTGATTAATGCATTATACAGAAAATTCTTTACTCATTCACTTAATCTCTTTGATTTCCCATTTGCTTATCTGAGATATCTGATGGAGAAAAACACTTAAACAGAGGAAGAACCTTTTTAAATCATGCAAACAAGAGCAAAGACCTCCTCCATCAAACACCAAATACAATTTCTACTTTTAAAATAGAAATGGCCCCCAAACTGAAAAACTGCAGTGCTTCATAAGTGTGTCCTTTCCGACATAATATCTACAACACAAAAGTAATGAGCTCTGCTGTACAGTGTTTAGAGGATAGTTAATGATTTGTAATTTAATCTAGCTGTAGGAAATCCCAAAGCCAGTTAATTAAACCATCAAGCCATTTTTATTCCAAGAAAGACTCTTAGGTCAACAGAATAACATAAAGAGATGGAGAGAATTAAAAAGTAGCAGATGGATAGGGAATAACTGTCCTGCATATAGACAGTGGAAAATGGGCGTTGACCGGCTGTGAGTCACGCACAGTCACTTTCATCATCCACTGTCACGACTCTTTTCATGCGTAGCTAATGTACAGCATCCTCTGAAGGTTTCTAGAAAAAGAGAGACTCATCGCTGCGTCTTAAGAGGCCGGAGGACATTGTGATGGACAAACAGCTGAACAAATTATCTACTGCGAAACCAGCTAACAGATGACATTACTGATATTTGCGAATTGTACACAAAACGAGCCACGTTCTAATCTACGTGGGAAGGTCAGAAGTGCTCATCTGTGATCTATGCTTCAGTGTATTTCATTACATTATATTAGTAGTAACTTTAACTATAGTTAACCAGCATCACTTTAAATGAACTACTTTAGACTATAATTATAGCTTCATACAGTGTTGTACTCTGAGCTGTTCTGGTCCTTAGATTCAGAAATAATGTGTTCCTATGGCAATGGTAATAATGCCACATATACCATATTTACAATTGCTAAGTAGTTCCAAGAACATACAATACAGGACATTTATTTAAAAAAATGACTCGTGCATGCTTCCCAGACACTGACCTCCATGGGTTGCTATGGAGATGCTACACTATGGAGATGGCCTCGTTCACACTGACTCAAATGACCCCCAGTGCTCCCGATCAGCCAATCAGAGGTGACTTGTTAAATCACTCAGTTTCAGCCAATCACACAGAACCCCAGTTCTTGAGGCAAAGCCAACATCCACTGATTCAACCTATTGTGGAGCCACACGAATACGATCTTTTAAGCAAATAAAGTCAAAGTGACATCAATTTTGGGAAATCACAAAACGCCATTCAAATTCTAGTTAATGCTTGACTGAGGATACTTTCTGTCAGTCTGATGAAATATAAAACAGGGCCGAGTAACTTGTAATAGTCACCATGACTAAGGACTTTCAAAATGACATAGATTTTATTTAATTGTTCAAAGGGACCTAGTGAAATGAACAAGTCTTTGAAAAGAAGTAGGAAATGTGAGTGTTTCTGACAGCAACAGTTTCAGAATGATAATTAGAACCTTTTTTCGTGACGGAAAACAAATTTTCGGGCCCCCCTTCCTTATTACAATAATAGGCTTAATAATACCACCCAAGCAAACTAAAATATTTCTTAATCAGTGGAAAGGTTACAGTTTTCTCTATAGCAATAAGCGCTTGCGTTCAGTAAATAAAATTCAAATGTTTTGACAACTCATTCCATTTAATAGGCGTAGCGTACCACTTCGGGAGTTATTTCTCTAATAATTTTAACAGCCAGGAGTCTTAACCACACATCAAGACATTGTTCAGAGACATTGTTTCAAGACATTTGACATTTTTCCACGCTAAAATTTCAAAACGTCTTTTTAGAGCTAATAACAGAGGCTCGAGCCATTGATATGCAGGCTAATGCAGTTATTAATGCAGTTCTGTCAGGATCACTATCGTCAAAGTTAACTTACAATTAGCTTACATTTTAGGTTGGGGGTATGGTTCTGTTCTAGGCAACACTCCCTGCCCATCCAAGCACCCTAGCATGGATAGGAACAGGGAGAGTATATATACCCACCCTAGGGTAAACTAACAGAAACAAAACATTAATGATTAATGTAGCAGATATTGTAAATGTTCTTAGTGATTATTTTATACATCAACATAATTCAGTAGTCTGACTCAAGAAGAAATATCCAATGCCAAGACGAGAGGAGGAGTTGGGGATGGAGGTGGGTGATTAGCTCCTGAGCAAAGTGAGAGCTACTGAATAATGACTAACAGGAACTTATAGATGGAATTATGATCAGCATCGTATTCCTGTGTGAAGTGAATACCTGTGTCTGTGTGTCTCACAGCGTCTACTAAAAATCACGATGAAAATCATTCGGATAAATTCAAAATGGGAGAAAACTGATGCTTGATGATAAGTGATTACAAAAAAACGGGACAAATATGCTAACACAAATGTATAGTCCATCACTCAGCAACATCTACAATGGATTTTTCCCCTCCTCGTTACACTAATCGGACATCTGCCATTAAACTCGCTGTGAGAAATACTGCAAGCAGAGGGATAGAAAAACGTTGAAACAGTTTCGGTTCTGTTACCACTATAGTCTCGGACTGTTGGCTAAATGTCTGATGCATATGGGACATAATAGTGGAAACACTTCAGGAGTTTCGAAGTCGTCATCAGATTGGTTGAATTCTACAGGATTTCTGGTAGACTTGTGTGTTGCATTCTTTAACGTTCTCTCTGGAAACAAAGATGCCGTGACAACAAACCCCCGCACGAAAGAAGAAAGCTGTAGTGTTTACAACTATGACAACAAGTGCTTTTCAGTATCAACTAAACACTACCGTTCCAAAAGAATGTGAAAGTTCATGCCACAGAATCTTTAAAATATGTCAGAGAGTTTTACACACCGGTCTGTTATTGTGGCGACATTTTCATGCCCTGAAACGTGACGGTGAACGAAAAGAACTGTGATTGGTTGTTGGTCAAACAGCCTTGTGGGGGTGCCTTAGCCAATGAAAGGTGCCATAAATTCCAGACCTTCAGCCGTCAGTCTTAAGGTCTGGCTACACAAGACTGTTACCACTAGAGTATTGCATGGCTGGAAAAGGCACTCAACCAATCAAATTTGAGAGCAATAAAGAACTATTGCATATATATATATATATATATATATATATAGGCCGGGATGTATCATTTGCACGTGCTTTTGAGTCTTACAATTTTAAACATTCAAGTGCTCAATTCAGTCCTTGTGTGCTCTCTGTGAATCCCCTTTCTGTGAGCTCACACCCAAAGCACACGCACATAGAGCCGCATCTGAGAGCATGCATTTGACTATACAGAATGAAGTAAATGGCCAAATACATACAAAATTGCCAAAATGCAATTGATGGGTATTCTTGATGAGTATTCACATAAACAGTCAACACTGCTGGTATATAGGCTATTAAGTGAATATAAACAAATGAGAAACAAAACTTGCTGCTGTTTATTTATTTAATTTACTGACTGTTTACTTGTCTTTTTTAGTTAAATTCAATTTATGATTTTTTTTTTTTTAAGAATCTTCCTCACAATATAAATATGAATCAACGACATTATAAATTGTAAAACAAATACACTGGGTAACAAAACATTTAGGTTGGATGATTGTAGTCAAAAATACCTTAAATCCCCCTAACGTAGGAACCCTCCCCACCTTTTCATTTGAGGTCCTGATAGTGTGAGTGTGAAAACAGTTGACAACCCTAAATGAAACCAAATTAACAAACCGAGATCCACAACAAACCGGCCGGGTTAATACTGCCGAAGTGGGAAATCAGTCTGTAATTAAGTGTATGTGGTATCCGCCTACTGCAATATTCACAATGCAACTGGGAACAAGACATGTCGTTTCTGAAAGACCCTGACCTGTTCGAGACACATGCAACATGCACAGACTGAACACACTCACACTTGATCAAAGAGAGCATATACGGTCTTCCACGTGTGAGGTGGGACTACATGCCATGAAAACGACTAATAGAGAGTCATTTGAGCAGGAAAAGTCTTGTGTTGTATGCCATGTGCCAGATTAATGTGCTGTGCGCCAAGGTGTTTTGTGTACTTCAAAGCATTAGAGCTTTGTTTATTACAGTGTCAGGACACATTGTCATCTTTTTAGCGAGTGAATGATTGCAGGCGTTTTACTGTGAGTATTGTGTTGGTGCCTGCGAGTGAAATTCATGCGATGTGTATGTGTGTTCACTTCACAATTAAGGCTATGGGTTTGGCTCAAGGGTATCTCAAAACAGCGATTGTATCTTAAACATGACTTGTTTGTGCATGTTAGTGAGTACATGTGGTCTGAGAGTTGCAAAGTGCTAATTTTAGCAAATTATATAACAATGTGGGATCCCATGGTCAGACCACAATCCCAGCAGCCAATAAACAGCTGACACAGATAAACAACATTCTGCATATTCTTCAGTGATTGTGACCTACACACATGCACACACACCTTTCCTCACAACCATTGCTATATCAAACATCAGTGCACCACGGCCCTCTAGTGGAAACAAATTATAGTAAAACAAAAATGTTGAGGCATCATGCAACTATTTCAAGATCTGATTTACATTTTTAGCCTTGAAAACTCACTTTAAATGGAGAGATCTATGTCTTGAAAATGCCTTTGGAAAAAACAAGCTCCACAGTGTTTGATGCTAAAGCTAAGAGTCAGATGATTCCATAATGCACATTTACAACAGCATGTCCGGAGAAGCCTATAGGATGAGACTTTTGCTCACCACTGACAATCCATCAGTTGGACACTGTCATATGACTTCTTTACTTAACAATCCATTATAAACAAAACCAGGCTCTCCCAGTTCAACTGTTTATTCCTCTCTGTTTCTTTATCCATCTCTCCGTTGGAGTGTTTGCCTGAGGTGGCAGAGTGGGAAAGACCCACCAGTCAGTGACAATATCAGAACATACCCACAAATAACTACTTCATCTAATCAGTGAACGCACTCATTCAAAGTCAAAACACAAGGAATTAATAACAATAGATGGAACAGAACAACAAGAAATTAGATTGCTCTGAAACACATTACCACATTGTTTTGTTATACAGTTCCTCACATGTTCTGACTGGATGTTAGCAAGTTATTTCTATGGTCTACTTAGGCTTACAATACTTTTCAAAAAAGCCACCCTGATTGGTGTTTGCAAGTTGCAATTGTCATTGCTAAGATGTTATGGGTGGTTGCTATGATGTTGCATATTGGTCCAAGATGGTCATACGATACTGAAGTGTGTACTACTTATTATAGATACATTAGTGTGGATAACATGGTTAACATTACTAATTAAAAGCAATAATAACAGTGATGCTTGCCTTAGCACCACTAATAATTAAATATAAAATAAAGGTGCAAATGAGAAACAGGTACAGTTATCAGGAAACGTCAGCACAGTGGCTTCTCTGCGTAGCCATATTTGTGAGCGTCTGGGTGTGGGCGTTTGTCCTCTTTTGCTTGGTTGGCGCGTGGGCCGATTGTGTGTATGCTCTCACAGTTTTTGGAGGGAAATGTTTGCATTTGTTATGTATTCGCGTGGGAGTATGTTTGACACTAGGGATGTCAAAAATGGCTGAAAAATTTAATTTGAATTTTGTACTTAAATATTATCAAAATTCAAATTATATTCAAATTTAAATTGCATAATTTCAGTTAGGGTGAAGAACAGCTTTGGCTTCTCTTCTGAGGCCACATGAGGGCACACAGAGCAAAATATTACTAATGCACAATTATTCAAAGCATAACATGACTATCTGTGACTATCTCTTGTGCCACTGATCAGGCAGCCTCTTTAACGCATACCTAAAAAATTTGTTTGTTTTTTTGCATTTGAATGAGGATTTTTATTTGAAATTCGACAAATGTGAAATTTCGTTTTTTTTTTTTTTTTTGACAGACTTATTTGACACTATTTGCATATATACTTGCGCATATAAGTGCATGTGTTGTGATGTGGCACCGGCATAGTAAGCACTTCCTGTGGTGTTTGCCAAGCTTCTGCCTATGTGTCTGGTGAAGTGTCAAAGGCCTTCTGCCCATGCTAAAGAACGACATGGAAGCCTAGCAGCTTGATGGGAGGGCATGGCCTCTTTTTTGGACCTGATTCAGCTTCCTTCATGATGATGATAACTGACCCCAGACCAGATTTTTTGCTTATCCCTACCTGTGCATGTAAAGCCTGATCAAGGTTCAGTAGTAACAATTGTGTTTTAGAATGCATTGAAAATAGCCACTAGGTGGAGGCAGATGTATTGTAACAATCAAGCCAGTGCCGATACTGCTTGGTCATGATGAACTAATCTTTGGCCGATGATGCCCCGAGTTACCTTTCAGTCAGTCACTTCAATGTTGTGTTGAAGTTCTGACGATAGGGGTCAGAATTGGGAGCACAGACACCTCTGACATCACTGAGAATGGGCCAATGAAATTTGCAAGCAAAATTTGCATAGTTGGCCACATCCGGGACATCCAGGTATAAATAGGCAAGCGTGGCATTTGCTCACTTGTTCTGTTCTTCGGAGCTGATGCAGTGTCTCTTTGGGAGATGCAGCACTACATTCACTGCATTCAGTTTCCTTATTATTGGATCTATGGCACAAGCAGAGGTTTCTACCCAGCCCATACACAGTTCCTGGAGGAACCATTTGAGATTCCTGTCTAGAACATATAAATTCCCTCATCCTTTTTGGTGAGCGTTTATGCTGCTTTTGGACAAGGTGTGTCTGCAAAGGGTCTGCAAATGGGTGGTCCCAACCAGGAGCAAGCAGGAACTGATTATGCCCTCTGAGTTACAAAGGTCACCGCACAGGCTCTAGGGAGGGCGATGTCCACATTAGGGGTCCAGGAGCACTTTCTCAATGCCCCCTTTTCTCAGGTTGGTCTCTGCCTCTTCATGTTCTGATGCAACAGGTCAGTCATCGAGGCAGTATGACGCATGTCGGCAAGCTCCGGTTCCTGCATTTGTCAGTGACTTCTTTGACAGGCCTGGCGGACAAGGCACCATGCACCCAGAAGGATATATGTGACACTGGACCATCTTAATTCGCTGGGGTATATTTGTAGCAATAGCCAAAAAAACATTGTATGGGTCAAAATTAGTGATTTTTTCTTTAATGCAAAAAAACATTAGCATATTAAGTAAAGATCCTGTTCCATAAAGATATTTTGTAAATATCTTCCAGTTCAACTGTTTATTCCTCTCTGTTTCTTTATCCATCTCTCCGTTGGAGTGTTTGCCTGAGGTGGCAGAGTGGGAAAGACCCACCAGTCAGTGACAATATCAGAACATACCCACAAATAACTACTTCATCTAATCAGTGAACGCACTCATTCAAAGTCAAAACACAAGGAATTAATAACAATAGATGGAACAGAACAACAAGAAATTTGATTGCTCTGAAACACATTACCACATTGTTTTGTTATACAGTTCCTCACATGTTCTGACTGGATGTTAGCAAGTTATTTCTATGGTCTACTTAGGCTTACAATACTTTTCAAAAAAGCCACCCTGATTGGTGTTTGCAAGTTGCAATTGTCATTGCTAAGATGTTATGGGTGGTTGCTATGATGTTGCTTACTGGTCCAAGATGGTCATACGATACTGAAGTGTGTACTACTTATTATAGATACATTAGTGTGGATAACATGGTTAACATTACTAATTAAAAGCAATAATAACATTGATGCTTGCCTTAGCACCACTAATAATTAAATATAAAATAAAGGTGCAAATGAGAAACAGGTACAGTTATCAGGAAACGTCAGCACAGTGGCTTCTCTGCGCAGCCATATTTGTGAGCGTCTGGGTGTGGGCGTTTGTCCTCTTTTGCTTGGTTGGCGCGTGGGCCGATTGTGTGTATGCTCTCACAGTTTTTGGAGGGAAATGTTTGCATTTGTTATGTATTCGCGTGGGAGTATGTTTGACACTAGGGATGTCAAAAATGGCTGATAATTTTAATTTTGTACTTAAATATTATCAAAATTCAAATTATATTCAAATTTAAATTGCATAATTTCAGTTAGGGTGAAGAACAGCTTTGGCTTCTCTTCTGAGGCCACATGAGGGCACACCGAGCAAAATATTACTAATGCACAATTATTCAAAGCATAACATGACTATCTGTGACTATCTCTTGTGCCATTGATAAGGCAGCCTCTTTAATGCGTACCTAAAAATGTTGTTTTTTTGCATTTGAATGTGGATTTTTATTTGAAATTCGACAAATGTGAAATTTCGTGGGTTTTTTTTTTTTTTTTTTTTTTGACATATTTGACACTATTTGCATATATACTTGTGCATATAAGTGCATGTGTTGTGATGTGGCACCAGCATAGTAAGCACTTCCTGTGGTGTTTGCCAAGATTCTGCCTACGTGTCTGGTGAAGTGTCAAAGGCCTTCTGCCCATGCTAAAGAACGACCTGGAAGCCTAGCAGCTTGATGGGAGGGCATGGCCTCTTTTTTGGACCTGATTCAGCTTCCTTCATGATAACTGACCCCAGACCAGATTTTTTTCTGCTTATCCCTACCTGTGCATGTAAAGCCTGATCAAGGTTCAGTAGTAACAATTGTGTTTTAGAATGCATTGAAAATAGCCACTAGGTGGAGGCAGATGTATTGTAGCAATCAAGCCAGTGCCGATACTGCTTGGTCATGATGAACTAATCTTTGGCCGATGATGCCCCGAGTTACCTTTCAGTCAGTCACTTCAATGTTGTGTTGAAGTTCTGACGATAGGGGTCAGAATTGGGAGCACAGACACCTCTGACATCACTGAGAATGGGCCAATGAAATTTGCAAGCAAAATTTGCATAGTTGGCCACATCCGGGACATCCAGGTATAAATAGGCAAGCGTGGCATTTGCTCACTTGTTCTGTTCTTCGGAGCTGATGCAGTGTCTCTTTGGGAGATGCAGCACTACATTCACTGCATTCAGTTTCCTTATTATTGGATCTATGGCACAAGCAGAGGTTTCTACCCAGCCCATACACAGTTCCTGGAGGAACCATTTGAGATTCCTGTCTAGAACATATAAATTCCCTCATCCTTTTTGGTGAGCGTTTATGCTGCTTTTGGACAAGGTGTGTCTGCAAAGGGTCTGCAAATGGGTGGTCCCAACCAGGAGCAAGCAGGAACTGATTATGCCCTCTGAGTTACAAAGGTCACCGCACAGGCTCTAGGGAGGGCGATGTCCACATTAGGGGTCCAGGAGCACTTTCTCAATGCCCCCTTTTCTCAGGTTGGTCTCTGCCTCTTCATGTTCTGATGCAACAGGTCAGTCATCGAGGCAGTATGACGCATGTCGGCAAGCTCCGGTTCCTGCATTTGTCAGTGACTTCTTTGACAGGCCTGGCGGACAAGGCACCATGCACCCAGAAGGATATATGTGACACTGGACCATCTTAATTCGCTGGGGTATATTTGTAGCAATAGCCAAAAAAACATTGTATGGGTCAAAATTAGTGATTTTTTCTTTAATGCAAAAAAACATTAGCATATTAAGTAAAGATCCTGTTCCATAAAGATATTTTGTAAATTTCCTACCGTAAATTTATAAAAACTTTTTTTTATCAGTAATATGCATTTCAAAGTCGATTTTCTGAGTGTTTTGACTTTTTTGCACCGTCAGATTCTATATTTTCAAATAGTTGTATCTCGGCCAAATATTGTCCGATCATAACAAACCATACACCAATGGAAAGCTTATTTACTTATTTTTATTATTTTAAATTGACACTTAAGACTGGTTTTGTGGTCCAGGGTCAAATATGTCCTCTTCCACTGTGACTTCTGCCATGCAAAGCTGTGGGAACCCTGCCCCAGGTACGTCGAATGTAGTTCTTGTTGGCAAGGTGTCTGAATGCTTGGTTAAGCTCTCCAGCCCTTCCTGATGGCTCCTCAGGACCATTTGCCTCGGCTATGCGAATCAGTTCAGTGGCATTCTGTTGCCTCAGAGCGAGATGAGAATGATGCTGTTCTTTAAGCAGACGCTGCATCCCTTTCTTTTAGCTGATGTTACAGCACCATATGGCAGCTTTCCCAGATGTTGGAGCGTGAAGTCATAATTCTTGGACGTTGGAAGGTTATGAGGAGGTGAGGTACATTTGGTCGTGGCAAACTGGGCTTGTCAACATCTGCGCCCCCATGGACTCTTCAAGCAGTTCAGCAGCTGTGGCATTTAGTATAGGGACTCCAAGTATCTGAACTTCGACACAACATCAAATTGACTGACTAAAAGGGAATGTATGGTAACTTGCTGACAGCTGTAAAAAAAATCTTACAGGTAATAACAATCAGAGATGCAGCATCAGGTTTGTTTGACAAATGCAAGTCAAATGCAATGCTAATGGGATAGGGTACTGTATGATAAAATATTGCAAATTAGCGGTGCCACTTTACTGATATCACACGGTTGCAAGCTGTTATCTTGTAAGATTAGCTCAGACTGACTATAAATTCTCTGGCTATCAGCAGAAGAGTTGCTTTTGGCTGACCTCAGTTCTCCTTTCTGTTTTTCTTCAGCAATTCATAAGAGGGAAATCAGTGATCTGGCTAAATATGGTAGCTATGCTTAGTCCATTTTTATCTCATATAGGCCATTCAAGCACACAAGAGAAAAAAAAAGAGGAACAGAATCAAACACAAGGGCCCAGAGGTCAGCATTTAGATGGAATGGATGATTGTTTTACATGTAAAATACATTCTGACTCCTGTATACCCAGAAGTTTGGGAGCAAAACTGTCACAAAAAGCTTGAGCTTTTGAGATGTGACTTGAAAAATTCACTCTTAAAACTTTCAGCACTCTACCTCTTCCTTTCAACCACTCCTATTAAAAACAAGCACTCAACACAGCAGAACTGCCTTCAGGGAAATAATTCCATCATCCTCATGTGTAATATTTAATTACACAAGCACTTAGCACATCATACAAAAATCACACTTAACCAATTGTTGCATAAGCATTCTCCAACAGATGTACTGACAAAGCTGAGTTATTGTCATTTGATTTTTCTTTCTCTAGATTTGTAATGAACAGAATATTATAGGTCTATTCTAATGTAGTCACACACAAAAATAAATTGTGATGCCGTCCAGTCATGTCTGATAAATAAACTCAGAAAGCCACAAAATAAATGGGCTTATATATTTTTTTTTTAAAACTACCTGAGCTGCTCATTAGTACATTTTCTTTCCTAACAGGCTTAAGCAGCATTCAGCAACCCTGCACAGTAATGCAACTGCCTGCATCTTCTGTTGTTAGCTTGTGGCAATGAGTCAGCAGTTTATGCTATTTAGCCTCATTGAAAGCATTTTTATTGGTTACGGAAAGTCATTTGATTGATATGATTAGAAATGCAAGCGCTAGAGGTAATGTGAAGAAATCTTTTTTAAAAGGAGACTGTTACAGGGGAAAAAAACATTTTAAAGGAATGGCTATGGACAATAGATTTAATTGGTTTGTTTGTATGGTTTCACTCCTTTTGACTTGTTTACTTTGCATCAAGGGCACGGAGAGAGGAGAAAGAGAGAGGGTATGGTTTTAAATATGGGATGAATGTAGCTTTTCTCTGGCTGAAATGACCCAGTGGAACTGGCCTGATTTTCACTCGCCCCAAAAGACCTTGGAATCCAACTAGACAAACACCCTGCCTGGGTCCTTTCATTAGTTGGAAAACAAGTCGATACTGCACCACCAAGGAAGTTTTTACAACACTAATCTCTGTAAAGTCTGCAAAATTGACTGTCTGTAGCGGAACAATTATTTGCGGAATCATTTCAGTTCTGTACAAAAAAAAAAACAATGACTCATTATGCATTACAAGTCTCAATAAAAATGTTGGCTAAATGGTCAAATTAAGCAAACTGACTTGGAATTTCTTGCTCACATTGCTTAGTTCATTGACGAAGTGGCTAAAATAAGAACAAGCAAGCTGTCTTGGGTTAACTTTTTTTTTTTTTATGCAACTATCCTTAGAAATGCATTAATATGGCAGTGCGGCCTTCTTGCCTATAGCGTTTTACATTTCCTGTGAAATTGTACTGCGTTACATTGACCGAACCACTTCCTTTGCTAAGGGATCTGCATAAGGAACGCGTTGTGTTATCCAGTGCGGTGGAATCAAAGCATTTTTGGCAACCACTGCCAAGTCCAGCTTCTGTCATTACTCTGTGAAAATGTATCCTCTTTATGCTGGTCACTTTGAAAGCCAAGCCACAGTAGCTCTCTAACTCTCTCTCGCACAGACACACTCAGACCACACTCTTGATAGATGAGGTTTTGAGTAGGGCCAAACAGTGCCCATGTAAAGTTGCTCTTTGTCAATGGCATCCCGAGTGAGATATGAACTCACATTAGGCAGAGGATGTCTTGGGTTGTGGACTTGCCAGGTTTGCTTGCCCGGGCACATTCCTCTCCCATTCAGCACTTTGGGAACCGGGAACTTGGGACACAAATATCTGCCATTGTTGCACTCTCCCTGCCAAACTGAGAAGCCCTGGGAAGAGAGGAAGAATCTCTCACAAAGCCAATGTTTTGAATAAAGGCTTTTAAACCATAAGTACTAGAGTTTTTCTTGAACACAAAGAGGTATTTATTTAGTACTCTGAATATCAAAAATGGCTGTTTACAAGGAAGGTTAAGCATGTTAGAAGCCAGAGAGGAAGTATTAAACAGAACGATGTGTTACTGGGTGGGTGATCAAGTTTGAGAGCTATAGATGAACTTCAAAGTCAACATGAAACCGCATTATTTCCAAGTAAAACAGGTTATTCAGTAAGGAAAAAAATTCTGTTTTCCATTGGAAAGTGATTGGATTATGAAAAGTGGGTGTTTCAGAATGGATTTAGAACCACTTTCACAGAAACTGATAATCAAGTTCTCAATGTTTCCTAATGTCCAGTCCTGCTCCAGTTAAACAAACCTGAACACGGTGTGTTTCATTCAACCAAAAGTGCCTTGCAAAGTGAACTTCACATGGTATTCTGCCATCTTAAATAAGATTACATTCTGAAGGGAGCAAACATATGCAGTTTGAAGGGCACTGCAAATGGCATAGGGAATGTGGGTACAACGATATATCACTCCATCACTGTCACTACCCATCACCACAGAAGTTTGGTTACTTTAAGAAGTTTGACTAAAATGAGTTGTAAGGTGTTCTGAATGAATGCATTTTGTCAGGTAACATGAGCTTCGACAGGTATACTATGCTCAGAGAGTAGGGAGCAGTGAACACTCCATAGAGACCCTGTCAATCACAGCTAAGGTCTTGAAGATTACTAGAAACTTCCAGGCAAGTGTGTTGGGGCAGGCTGGAGGTACTTTCTCCAGGTCACTGGACATCCACGAGCAGGACTGGAAACCTCTTCCCGAAGCTTTATTTTCAAATCTAGGGTCTCTATAAATCAACTAATGTATCAATTCATATTTCATGTTAACTTTAAATAGCTCTAAGATAATCCACACTGCAATATGTTGCCACCTTTGCTTTACCTCTCCCTATGTTTTTTTATGATGTCCCATATTTTCCCCTCTCATGCTGCCTCTATGGCTCTACTACCATATATCTTCTCTGAAGTCTTGTTAGTCCTTTTTTTCTGCTCAGGGTAATGGCGGCAGCCTCTGCTTCTGTTCTGCTCCTCCTGCGTCATCGCTCACTTCCCCTCCCATCCACTGTCGGATGTAAACACATGCAGTCACATGGGAGCAGTACATCATGACCACACACACACACACACACACCACAGCGGAAACGCAGGTTTCACAGCTGAGCGTGAATCACACACACTTGCATTGAACAATACGTACTTGCATTGAATAACCACAAAATGCATTGCATAAACCCCTAATCACGCACACGAGCACCTTTGAACATCATCAAGATTTGCTAATTCAAACCTTAACAACTTGATGTCCGCAGATGCTTCAAATGATATGCACGTTAACCCTGGGACAAACACACTGCGAGCATGCATATAAATAGAGCCATTTTCATCAGGAAATGAAACACATACTGTATGCTGTTGGTTTTTTTTAGCTGTTCTCTAGAAGCGTATATTTAATCTTTGGTTTCCAGTAAAATGTTTGCATTAGCTAGCGTGCCATAGTTGACTCATCAAAAGAGGAAGCTGCTGAACGTCAGGGCATCTGGGCTTTAAAGTGATTTTATCTAAGATGAAACTGCATGATGTTGTTGCCTGGAAGTTCCCCAACACAGATTGGATGAGGGGTGTAAGGTGGTAGACAAAATTACACTAATTTAACTTCTAGAGAAAGGGCAGAATAGCTTGTTTCAGTTCTGGAGCTCTTGTGGTCTGTATTTTTATCAATAAGCCTAGTCCATCGTGGCTGATGACGCACTTCATGATGTCTGTTTGTTTTTGGCAGTGGGAACACACATTAATGTGCATGCACAAACATCCAAAGTAGGCCTCTCCCATGCATCAGCAGCTCCTGGTTCATTTTTAATGCAATGTTAATCTTATTGTTTTCCTCCATGCAGTGGTGAGTAAATGTGCCTTGTTAATTCACCCCAGAGTGGAAATAACTCCTTACACCACACTGATCCACTTAACACTCCCCAGAACAACCTCAAGTTGATTTTTCCCATTCAAAAACACAAGCCAATTTCATAAACACCATCCTTTTCGGGGAATGTGTACAAGGTACAGAAAAATCTGTCACTTATTGCTCAAGTGACTTACAATTCAAAGGATGTCAAGTCAAGTGGCTTGACAAACAGCCAAGAAGTTTCCAAAACCAACTTAAATTGGAACGGACTTACTCTGTTATTTAAGGGACATGCAAGGCACAGATGACGTTCCGGTAGTTATGATCTTTCTTACAAATACATTGTGCACTTGCCCCCATAAAGTGATAAGACTTACATATCCCATCTGCTTAAACTATTTTTAAAGTGGCCTATTATTTGCAGTTAGAAGTTGACTAATCATCATTGGCGGAATCTTCAATGTCAACGTCAATCCTCTTAATACGCCCTTTACCTACGTTACATAGCGACCTACTTTACAACAACCTGTTTACGTCACTAACAATAAATCAAAACCATATTTCACGCTCGCTGCCTACTGCCACTGGTTTGCTGGTCTTCTTTGACCGACTACGCCACGGGCTCAACCTACAAAGTTGCGCGTTCTCGTCAGGGCGCACGCTCAGGTTGTTGTCAGGTGCTCGGGTTGTTTTTCGTTCCTACACAACAAGATAGTGGCGTCGTGTTCTTGCGGAAAAAAAGAGAAAAACAAAACCTTAACACCACCAGACGTACATACGTCTAATTATAATTATTTAATATCAGTATCCACACAGCTGCCGTCTGTTTGTTTATATACACAATAGTACTCCCCTGTCATGCTCGTAAATCGCTCTACGTATCTAGAAAATAAGCGCGAGCTTTTGGACTTGCGCACTCCCAGAACGCTCCAAAATAGGTTCTAGCCTAGTCCTCACGTACCTATAGTTATTTAAACATAAATTCAAATAACTGAACACTCGTGTCAACGCTAGCTATATGCGGGGTGTAGGCTACAACTCAAATCCGTGACTTTATATCCCTTAAAACATTCAATGACGCGGCAAATCCATGTTATTGCCACCGAAACAAGATATTAACAGTACATTCCTATAGGCTTATATAACATACATATACGTAAATCTGTTAAATAACATTCAAGTGAATTGAAAATCGCAAAAGTCTTACATGTTTATGAAAGGCATCGAGCCGGCTCCTCGTTTCTGCGAAGTTTTGCTTCATAACGCCGAAACGCCTGTTCCGCTTTATATTGTGTAATGATGATGACGATGGTACTGAAATAACAGCGCAACTTCTGAAAGTGCGTGAGGCTTTACTGCTTTAGATCTGAAAGGATGCCTCTCGCGTTTCTGGAAGCTTTAAACATCAATATATTCGTTTAATCGTCAATATTAAATGCTGAAGTCGGCTGTACGCAGACATAGGCATCGGCTCGCCTACTAGGTTGCAATGACATCCTTCAGCAACTGCGCACTTAAGGGGGCGTGATGTTGTTCTTTAACAGAAGTGCTCAGAGGTTTTAAATAAGACATCATCCACACGTAGCATTAAATGCAGGACTGGGAAAAAATATATATTTCCCTACGTTCCCCCCTTCAATTTGGGATTTTAATCTGCGCAGCAGAGCCCGGAATGCGGACGTTGGCAAGGGTTTGGTGGAGTCCTATATTCAATAGGAGACCTTTTTTTTTCCCTGGACATGCACTTACTTTTCCAGTAGCCTAAGGCATTATTCTACACACTTACTTTAATAGCTGTTGTTCAAAAGAGTCCACACATTTCGGCAGTTCTCACATGCGCGCGAGGAGTTTGCAGTAACTGTGTCATTCATCTTATAAAGAAGCCGCAAATAACTTCATGCGGACGCGAAGACTCATGCGTCCTCTTGCGTTTCTGCATAGCGCGTATATTATGCGCGGCAGCAGGTGCAGTCCGGTCCGCACTACGAAACCATCACTGGGTGATGTTGGGAATACTGCAGCTCCAGTTGCTCCAGTTATGAAAATGTAGCGTTTACTGTACGACTGCGTTGCTTTACAGTCTTATTTTGCAGTTACTGACACACAAACACTTCACTTGGATTTTTTGTTCGCTGTTTCATTATATCATATCCATCATGTGACATAGTGCGGCCTCCCTCAATGGAAACTTAAAGGGACCTCCTACCGAACTGCTGCTGGATCTCATTAGCAACCTGTCCCGCCTGGAACACACTAGGTGTTTTAACTCCGTTTTTGCGGGGGCCAAGTTGTTTGTTAATGTTTGGAAACAAGATCTATTATATATTTCTTTCAAACAAAAAATTGCGTAAATATCACAAAATAAATATATATTTATATTGTTTTTGTATAAATTTTTGGAAGAAAATGCAGAGCTATTTTAAATAATTGATCATATATTTCTGTGCCTAAATCACCCATGTATGTTACACTCCATAACAATGAGTAACATATTTTTAGAGTTTATGAGCACTCTTTGCAAGCTTTCTAGTCTATAATCGATTTAAAATGTATAACCTTGTTTTTCGGTCACACACACACTGCTAATTTCGGTAAATGAAGTCTGCATATCTATGCGGGATTCACTCTCGAAGTAGCAGTGATTTACATGGTGATAACCGTAGAAAATAGACGGGACAAAATATGTGAAAATGTGCATTATGACTAGAGCATCCTTACTAATTTTAGAAACATGATTATTTCTGGAACCTGCTGATACACTTTTATTCCAAAACGATATACAAAAACAACAAAACACAAATGCACTAAATAAAATAAATGAATAAATGCATATTTACCAATTTAAGCACTTCTGAAATAAGCACCTGCGTGGCCAGCCAAATTTCAGGGACCTGCTTTAGGGGTACAGTCGCTTGTGAGGCATACCCTCAAAGGGAGACCTTTGTGCCTTATTTACCCATTCATAGTCAGTCATAGTTGAACATTAAGGTTACACTACTTCTCTAAAGTAATGCACCTTTAAAAGGTAAATATGTATGAAATTGTTTTAGATCTCAATTTGTGCAATTTTGTTTTCCAATACATTTTATTTATTTTACGTAATTATGCACAGGTTCAAAAAAACTGCGACACAAAAACAGTCCCCATCCATTTGAGGTGAATTAAAAGAGCTCTTGCCAAGATCTGGCCATGCACTTATCTGAAAAGACATTATCTTCATTTCTTACATTAGCTTGCTTCCGGTAAAAGACACCATCAGTGTGCTTTTATTAACTAAAGGCAGGATGCATTTATCTAGAAGGTCATTGTGTTCTTCAGTCTCGAATAATTAGCCTCACTGATACGGCATTTTGACAGCCATGTCCACAGTGATACAAAATAATCATGTTAGTTTTCTTTTAAAGAAACTGTTTAAAAAAAATCATAACTTTCTAAACAGTTTGCTCACACTAAGCCCAATTGTATAAATTAATTAATTAATTATTTAATCTAAAGTCATGGCCAAAAGTTTTGGCAATGATATAAATTTTGTGTTTTACAAACTTTGGTGCTTCAGTATTTGTAGATTATTTTCCCACGTTTCTATGGTATACTTAAAAACAATGATAAGCGTGTCATACGTTTTTTACAGCTTTTATTTGCAAAAAAAATAAAATAATAAAAAGTCAATATTTACAGTGTTTACCCTTGTTCTTTATAATCTCTGCAGTTCGCTCTGGCATGCTGAATATTAGTTTCTGGGCCATATCCTGATGGCGATCCATTCTTGCCTTATTAGATTTTGAAGTTGATCACAATTTGTGGGCTGCTGCTTGTCCACTCACCTTTTGAGGACTGACCACAGGTTCTCTATGGGATTGAGATCCGGGGAGTTGCATGGCCACGGATATAAAATTTCAATGTAATGATCTTCGAATCACTTCTTTATCTCTCTTGCTTTGTGACATTGTACTCCATCATGCAGGACAATGTATGGATCATCCCCAAATTTCTCATATGAAGAAGCCACTCTTGCAGGACATTTGATACCATTCTTTATTCATGGCAGTGTTTTTGGGCAGAATTATGAGAGAGCCCTCTCCCTTGGTTGAAAAGCAACCCCACACATGGATGGTCTGATGCTTTACTGTTGGCACAACACAGGACTCATGGTAGCGTTCACCTTTTCTTCCCCGAACAATCAATTTTCCAGATGTCCCAAACAGTCGGAAGGAAGCTTCATCAGAGAAAATAACTTTGCACCAGTTTTCTGCTGAATTCCTGCAGAATTTCAGTCTGTTCTGGACATTTTTCTTGGAGAGAAATGGCTTCTTTGTTGTCCTTGTTGACATCAGGCCATTGTCCAAAATTGTTGTCCTCGTGCGTGCAGATGCTCTCACACCAACCTGCTGCCATCCCTGAGCAAGCTCTGCACTGCTGGAGACACGATTCCATAGCTCACACCTCAGATCGACTGTCCTGGCACTTGCTGGACACTCATGGGACATCCTGAAAACTTGTTTACTGCAGTTGAACCTCTCTCCTTGAAGTTCTTGATGATCCGGTAAATGGTTCTTTCAGATGCAATATTCTTTTATAGCAATTTCCTTGCATCTATCTATCTGTCTTTCCGTCTGTCAATCCATGTCTGTCTAAACTTTCCAACTTTTTCAAAGATTACTACTCCATATTTTCTTGTCATATCATATAAAAAAAGAACTGGTGATATCATGTGAAAGAAAACTGAAGCCCACTGTTAATCAGCCGATAAAAGACCTTCAGTGCATGGGATTGAAGAGGATTAGTTCATTCAAACAAAGAAGCACCTCTCCCCTCATCCCTCCCTTGGCTATGAGGATGGGATTGCCCCTTGGGCGGCTAGCCTCTTGGAGAGTAGCCACTGGTTCATTTGCTTGTGTCAAGAATAGCCTACTTTCAGGCTAGCTGCAGTAAATTTGCTCTGAGCCTCATTGTTATGATAAATAGTGCAGCCATTGCTTGATGATTTATTTAAAGTATTAGTGCAAGGTTCTGTGAAAATATTTAGGTTATGGGGAAGAGGGGAAAGTTTTCCTATAGTTTACAGCAACCTACAGATGTGTGTTTTTAAGCCCTGTTTCTTTTAAAGTGAATCAATTTCACACCAGTTGAAGTACCAGAGCTATTGGATATTTACTTTATAATTTATTTATGGGGGGGGGGGTATAAAACACACAATAAATTTAAATACAAAAAACACCATGTTATCAGATTGCATTGAATAAATCACTTTATTATACACGTTATATATGAGCATCTATTTATTTATTATTATTCCCATAATGCTGTAGTCCTGTTCCACTTTAAGATCGCGTCTTTCTCTCTGTTTGTATGAATATGTATGTATGTATGCATGTGTGTATGTATATGCGCGTGTGTGAGTGTTGCTCGTGCATCAAGATGGCGGTGGCTCCAGACAGCAGAGTGCTCTCCTACACTGTTTATAAATGGAGCTCCTACTCCTCTACATATTTACCCGAGTGAGTAACTCACATTAAACACTGACGTTAATACTCAATATATGCTCTTAAATACACATGCAAAGTATATAACTCTGTAATATCAACCAAATCCATGACTTTATCTAACAAACGGGCCGGGCTACAGCAGACGGGCACATATACATAAAGCAGGCGTAAATGTATAAACTGCAAACAAATTAAATTCACTCATTTAAGTTAGATATCAATGTGCATCTGGATGGGCGGAAGTGGGCAAACGGCTATAACGTTAATTGTGTGGAAATGTGCAAATGTTACTCCCGTTAGCATGCTAGGTTAGGCTAGTACGAAACAGCCCATATGAGTTTATACAGTTAGCACGTCTAAAATGCACGGATGTTTAAAAATTGACATGTTTTTATACAGATAATGATGCTATTTTAAGAACCTGACAGGTGTCTTCCTGCACTGTTACTCTTAAAATATAATTGAGATACAGTATGTAGCCGGTTAGCTACACTGCTAGTTTACTAACGTTTGAGTGAACTGTTATTATGGAAGTAAATAAATCGCTGAAAGCAGTATTTATTTGAAAACATCTGGTCGGAATCCAAGTTAATTAGACTACACGTATTGTTTTAAAATACATAAATGCTTAAAGATCCTATGGCGGCTAATGCTAAACTGTTGGAATATGACACTTGTGAGAGTCACAGACTATTTTTATCCCCTCTTTTAATCTTCTTCTGTTACTGTTGATCTACGATATGATGTAACAATACTTCCTTGCCTAAATGTATTTAACAGAGGAGCATTTGCACGAAACGTGCTGTTATTTCTAGCTATGTAGCAAGGCACAAAGTAGCAGAGTTTCGGAACAAGTGTGCTGCCTATCTAGACAGCGGTCGCTCACTGAGTTTTGAAACACAACCAATGAGCTGACTGGTTATTGCGGTCCAACCTAAAATATCCTTCCAATTTGTGTCATGCAAAATGGATCATATATTACAAATTTGTGCTGTAGACTGACATAAACAGAGCATATGTTCATGCTTTAATCAGTGATGAAACATTATTGTTGTGACACCTGTGTACTCTTGCCAGTTTAGTTTTTGCTCCTCACCTCAAACTTAAATGCTTTATGAACTAGCAAGCTGAACTGTGTTGGACTTGGCATAAGCAGCATAATCCATTTGCAGGCATGATTGTATAAACAAGTCACATTTTGTGTATGCATTAGTTTTTTAAGTGTGCATCACCACTGGATACTTGTGCTTTCATAGGGACAACATAATTTTATGGAAGATCAGAACAACATTACATCATGCATGCAAGGAAAAGTGGGGGGAAAAAAGTTGTAAAGAATGTTTGTGGTGCATTATGCTTTTAATTCCTTCTTATGTTGTTTGCTTGCAGGAATATTTTAGTGGACAAACCTAGCGATCAGTCTTCCAGGTGGTCATCTGAGAGCAACTACCCTCCTCAGGTAAATTATGTTCATGTCTTTCAGTGTTGGCCTGAGCTGGAAAATAGTTCCTTTATCAGGGATGTTATTGGTTACAAAAAACTAAAACCATAAAAAATGGTTACTTGGGAAAAATAAGTGAAAAAGATAATTTATTGTATTTCAGCTAGTTGCCAGGGCATCAATTCTCATTTTCTTTTAGTTTATGGTACAAAAATAGATAAAGCTAAAACTGCACATAAAAAAAATTGACAGGAAATACATAAACATTTGAAAGAAGAAAAAAAAAATGACAAAAACAGCATAATTATAAAAAAAAAAATCTAAAAATTAACATGAGAATATTACATTAACATAACATTATTAAAAAAAAAAAACGTTAGTTTATCATTGACAATAAAATAACACTTTTAAACAGATTTTCATATTATTTGTTCTGCGAATGCTTTGAAGACAGATTCAGTGCTCACTAATTACATATGTTTTAATAATAATAATAATAATACATTTCATTATTAAGTGCATTTCCCACACTCAAAGTGCTACAATGGAATGTAAAAGTAAAACATCTCAAATTAAAATAATAATAAAATGTAAAACATGGGGCAAAAGAATCAAAAGTTCTCTATGCCTTGTCAAATGTGGGTATTTGGCTTCAGAGATGAGCATGTCACTTTTGAAAGTTGTTGATATTGGTGATACATGGTCTGTCTTGCTTTCATCTTCTTTTGGAAAGAGGAAGCCTTTTTTCTTTGACGGCCTTGTGGCACAGACCATTGCAGCACTGACAGACTTGTGGTTAGGCAATAAAGAAATTGAAAGTGTATGTTGGCTGTACAGTAGCACGTGCCCCCAACTTTTAACCTCCAGCCCAAACTCAAAGCCTGGTGTTTTCTCACTTGTGTCCTTCCACTTTCGTCCTTTCACTTAAAAAGGTACACTTACCCTCTGCAGAGATTAGAACTATACAAAATCATAGTTCCTGTCGTTATCCTTTTTTTTCTGAAATGACCCCTCTACATGTTTTAAATCACATGATCATCATATGTTTTGATATTTATGATCTAGAAGATTTCGGATTTGAACTGCATTGTCGTAACTTTTTTTTTTTTTTTTTTCTTCTACTCAGTACTTGATCTTAAAACTGGAGAGACCAGCTATCGTTCTGAGCATCACCTATGGCAAATATGAGAAAACCCACGTGTGTAACCTGAAGAAGTTCAAGGTGTTCGGAGGCATGAGCGAAGAGAACATGACAGAACTCTTGTCTAGGTGAGACTTGTGAGAAGATGTTAGTTTAATCTTTATGTCAGATAAGCTTTTTGGACACTTAGCTTTTTAGGCCATCTTGACAGCAGGTGACTACACTTAGTAAGAGGACATCAGAACACAAACGTTTTAGTAAATGGCTTATAGTGTCTCTTGCAATGTGAGTTATGTTTGGGGGAATGGCTTCTTGTGATGTGATGAGGTCACTGACTGTCTTTTCTCATCTAATCCTAGTGGCCTTAAGAATGACTTCAACAAGGAGACATTCACGCTAAAGCACAAGATCGATGAGCAGATGTTTCCCTGCAGGTTCATTAAAATAGGTGAGTGTTTACGGAAAGAGCGAGCTGAAGACCTGGTGAACTCATGTGGTGACACATTTAGGGGAAAGATCAGTCATCACATGATTTCAGAGGAAGACAATGAGTTGAGTGAGTGATTGAATGACTCTGCAAGTCTTTGACAGAACAAACAAGTGCTTGTGTGACCGCTGAACTCTTTTGACCAGACATTTTTCTCTTGTAAAGTCACATGTATTCTCTTTCAGACATTGAAATCTCTGAGAGTCGGTTGAGAATAGAACATTTGAAATAATCTCTCCTTGTTGTTGTTTTTTTTTAATACTGTGTATCTGCAGCTTGTCAACATATGTGTGAATGTCCTCTCTTGATTCTGTGTCTGTGTGTGTTTGGTTACGTACAGTGCCTCTGATGTCATGGGGCCCCAGCTTTAACTTCAGCATCTGGTTTATTGAGTTTCACGGCATTGAAGATCCAGACGTTGTCCAGCCCTGCCTTAACTGGTACAGTAAGGTGAGTTGTGTCCAAACATCCACATCCATCTCTGAGGATGAATTGCACAAAAAATGTCTAATTCACCCCAAAATGAAAAGAACCATTTTAGGATTTTCTTTCTTTCTCCATTTGTATGCAATTATATACACAGTGGCATGATATTATGGATCTAAAAATGGGTGGCAAGCTTGATATAAAACTATATATATATGTATGTGTATATATATCTTAAAATAATTAGTTTAATGCTACATAATAGAGAATGCTTATTGCAGAATATGGAATATTAAGCATGGATTGATGGCACGTTACAGCTAAAGCGGTTTATTTTTTTTCTCGACAGTACCGTGAACAGGAGGCCATCCGCCTGTGCCTGAAACACTTCCGGCAGCACAACTACACAGAAGCCTTCGAGTCCCTGCAGAAGAAAACACGGATCGCTCTGGAGCACCCCATGCTCACACACCTCCACGAGCGGCTGGTCCTCAGAGGAGACTTTGACGCCTGCGAGGAGCTCATAGACAAAGCTGTGAGAGGTACATCACACCGTGATTCATCAAATGGCTCTGTGCCACATTCATTAAGTAGGGAATGTGGGCATGTTGGTTCACTGTAGGCAACAGAACGGTTCTGGACTATAATCATGTTATGGTGCGAGCAAGTACATCCTTGTTGACATTTTATGTAAAAAAAAAAAAGAATGAGATTTTGATAAATTTGCAGCATTATGGAATATTTTTATTATTATACAGCAGTGTATAGTCCAAAAATAAATGACTCAAAGCTTTAGTTCCTCGTATTCTCACTATTTGAATAGTGATTATTCTTTGCGAAACTTGTTTTTCACATACTCCCACCTGAGTTAATATTTGCCTGTTGCCTGAAGGGTGCAGGTAAAAAAAAAACGAGGAACTATGAATTTAATTAAAATGACCAAGATCGTCCCATTCATTTTAAATAACACGAGTCAAAAAAAAAAAAAAAAATCACCTGATTATGATTCAACCTGCAGAATGTGTGTCTTCAAAACATTCAAGCTTAAAGGAAGACATCTGCACAAATGCTGTTTAAATTTAAAGTGACCTTTGAATAGTTGTGCTGAATAGTAATGCTACCAATAGCAGTGTAGGACTCACTGACAGGTATTTGAATCACTGGAGGTTGTGAGTGTCTGTGCTCTTGGCCTATAGTAGTTTTTAATGCCTCTCTAGATCTTTTCACCAGAACTGACAGTTGATTGCAACAAATAAGAGGAAGTACAGCACTCAGTATGGTCTCTCTAGAGAAGGAATTCCCGCCTTCTAGTAAAGAGAACCAATCTGTAATCCCTAAAGATCAAATTTTGTCATCATTTGTGCAGAAACCTGAAAAAAAGGTTGGGTTTAGTTTTTGTGCAGTTTTAGTTTCAGAATACAGTTGATGCTAGGTTTAATTGGCCTAAAATACGTTGTTTTATTGTGACCTTGGCGAGTGATGTTAGAGATATCAGTCTTCTCCTGTTAAAGTAGATAGGAGTAGGTTGTTTATGGCCAAAATAGCTGCTCAGAGACAATAGCCGTGTTTCCACTGTTATGCCAAAAGCGGGCCAGCTGGGGCTAGAGGAGTGGTTATGAACAAAAGTGGAGTTTCTCGCAAGTGAGTGTTTGAAACTTGATCCGATTTGGATTATAATCCCCATACAAGGCAGAAATATTTATAAGAGATGCAAAAGATAATGCACGCTAGGCTCGATAGTATGCGGCCACTTGAAGAAATTGGACGTCAGCTAAATCACAATCTTGTATTTATTTAGTAACATTTTATCTGTCATGAGTCTAGTCTCGAGAGTTTAGCTTCATGTAGCCTATGTCATAAATATATATAAAAAAAAATTTGTTCGGGAGCTTTTATAAAAATATAAACTATCCTTATTTCTAAATGTGATGTATATAGGCTACTGTGACTACAAATAAACAGAAACTGAATCGACTGAATAAGCAGGCTATGTTCATAATGCTTTATTTCTGTGTGACTAATTTTCAATCCTGATAAATTGTCAATTATCAATGTATCACTTATTGTAGTAAAACATCAATGCTTTTGGATTTAAATATTTAATGTTTGAGTGTTTGTTTTGTGACGGCGCTAGTTCCAGTCTTTCCAGACTTATTTTCTTATTTGTTTTCTGATAACTTGTCTTAGTTGGTGAAATGATGGGTTTGTGTGATGTTGATCCTGAGAGGCGTATAAAGGGCGAATTTTAGCGAAGCGCAGCAGAGCTTCTGGCCTGACTGTGGAAACGCAGCACTATTTTGGCCATGGTGCTTCAGGTCCAGGGCTATTAGCCCTGCTCGGCCTGTTTAAAGCACTAGCTTGCACTGGCCCGACAGTGGAAAAGCAGCTATTGCATAAATGTCCACAGAATGAACTGACTTAAGTAAATTTTCTGCAAATCGCCACAAACACACAGTAACACGTTACCATGTTTAAATCTGCTCTACAGACAAAACAAATACCGTATTTTTTGGACTATAAGTCGCACCTAAGTATAAGTCGCATCAGTCCAAAAATACGTCATGACGAGAAAATAAAACATATAAGTCGCACTGGACTATACGTCGCATTTATTTAGAACCAAGAACCAAGAGAAAACATTACAGTCTACAGCCGCGAGAGGGTGCTCTATGCTAGTCAGTGTATGCTACAGGAGCACTGAGCAGCTGTAGACGGTAATGTTTTCTCTTAGTTCAATTCTCTTGGTTCATGTCAAATTAATTTTGATAAAGAAGTCGCACCTGACTATAAGTCCCAGGACCAGCCGAACTATGAAAAAAAGTGTGACTTATAGTCCGGAAAATACGGTAGTCGATCCAGTATTGTGCTGTCAGACTAGTGAAGAGCAAATACTGTGTTTACAGATTTTTATATTAGGATGGGATAGGATTTTACACACTTGACCTTTAAAATTGTTCGCAATTGCATTTCAAGTTATTGCACGTTCTCTTTATTGGTCACAGTGTAAATTTACAGTAATTAGAACCTAATGTACACTTGGATTGTTTCCCGCTCAGAGAGCATGCATTAGCAAATTAAAGTGCACACTTGACTCTCTATCTGTTCTCTTCCAGATGGTTTGTTTAATCAGTACATCAGCCAGCAGGATTATAAGCCACGCTGGAGTCAGATCATCCCCAAATGTAACAAAGGTACGACAGCAGCCCACAGAACACAGAAGTGACTCCAGGGAATACATGTCTGCTGTATTAAATGACTTCAGGACTGTATTGATATTCAGTGTCTTGCTCCTGATACACACAACTTTGAGTTCAATTCTGTTCTTTCTCATTTGTTTTTTTTTCTGAATAGGTGACAGTGATGATAACAGGCCGGGCATGAGAGGAGGTCATCAGATGGTCATTGATGTTCAGACAGGTACTTTTTATGTTAGATGGATGATTTGCAAAGTTGCTGATTGGGCGGTTATCGCAGCACTGTTTAGCTTGTCCTGTCTTACTTGTAATGGAATGCATGCTAAGACTGCATTTAGCTCCGCTGTTGTGAGTTAAGTGCTGTTTTAAATGTGTGTGTGAATCTGTGAGCTTGTTGTTAGAGAAAGAATCGATCTCGCAGCCCTCATGTGGCCCTGGGCTTTTAAAATGACCTCAAGTAACCCGCTCTACAGCTCAGCTCACGCTCAATAGCTCAAACAACTGTCTCTGCTTATCACCATGGTGACATCAGCCTTTCAACCATAGCACAAGGCTGCTTTTCAAGAATTTTGATGATGTAAAACAGCTTTAAAAACAACATAATCGGTTTCATCTTTCGATTCCATATTGAGTTTCTTTCATAGGTATAAAACACTTCACCCACTCACCATTGCCTTCTCTTTCTGTTTTTTTTTTGTATTCACCTCTTTGTTCGGCAGAAACTGTGTATCTTTTTGGTGGCTGGGATGGAACGCAGGACTTGGCTGATTTCTGGGCGTACAGTGTGAAGGAGAACCAATGGGCCTGTATCTCCAGGGATACAGAGAAGGAGGTAAAAGAGGGGTTTTTCTTTCAATTATTACTCCGCTGAATGGCACAAAAATCTGCTAGATGTTTCAATCATGTCATCGAGTTTCACATACTTCACTGTGCTTTCTGTGCAGAGTGCACTGAGTGATGTAAACTCTTAAATCTGTAGGTTACTATTTTTGACTCATAGTTGTAGTTTGTGAACGAGGAAGAGAATGAAATGATTGTAGTGGAAAATATGTAGAATGACAATAGTGCTGACGGAAAGTTATAATTGAGATCTCTTTGGTTGCTTAAATCTGCATAAATGTCAGTAGAGGTTCAGTCCCTGACTGTGACCTGCCAGTGGTCTCATTCTGGTAGGTCACATGATCTGCCAGTAGTCGTCTGCCTGGCGGCTGGCAGTCTACTTCCTTAGCAAGTTTAAGGAACAAATGATTTATGGTAGACTTTGTTTTGCTCTCCTTTTTATTGTACATTTGTTCATATGGTTTTATTCTTTTCATGATCAACATACCAAGTAATATGGAATGCATTAAATCAGAGCTGAAAGTGACTGGCTGCAATGCATAGATGAGCATTAGTCCGGATCATGGCCATTTGTCTCCTTTATTCAGGATAACCCTCTCTTAAACGTTAATGATATAAAAGTTGGATATTCCAGTGACTAGTTCTTCCTCTGAACGCCCATTATCGTGTCCTGGTACCTTAAAAACACCTCAGAGAATAAAGCTTCTAAAAACAACTTTATTCTCTGAGAGATTAATTAAAAACTGAAAAGGTTTTGTATAACTTGAGGAAATCATTTAATATGCCATTTTGAAAACTTATTTTTATGTGCTCTATGTATCAGTTGATCTATAGGTAATCAGTGTAAGAGGTTGCGATATTTCTTTTAGAATGGTCCCAGTGCTCGTTCGTGTCACAAGATGTGCATCGACTCTCAGCGGAGGCAGATCTACACACTGGGCCGTTATCTGGACTCCTCTGTCAGAAACAGCAAGTCACTGAAGAGTGACTTCTACTGCTATGACATTGACGCTAACACATGGACTCTCCTTAGCGAAGACACGTCCGCTGATGGAGGACCCAAACTCGTTTTCGACCACCAGGTACGCTTTTTAGATTACGCTACCTATATTCAGGATATATGCTCACATACCACCAGGAGTCTCCCTTTTACAGATTTATGATGAACAGTTCAGTATCTCTCAGGTTTCCTTTATCTCTCTCAGATGTGCATGGACTCTGAGAAGCACATGATCTACACTTTTGGTGGTCGGATTCTGACGTATAACGGCAGTGTGGATGACGGCAGGACGTCAGAACCTCAGTTCAGCGGGCTTTATGCGTATCACTGTCAAGCTGGAAGCTGGAGTTTGCTCCGAGAAGACTCGTGTAACGCTGGGCCAGAGGACATCCAGTCCCGCATCGGACACTGCATGCTCTTCCACACAGTCCGTCTCCTTTCTCCTTTTCAGATATTTTACAAGTTGACCTGAAATTTTTTTATAAATAACAAATGCATTTGTGGCGTTATTGGTGTGAATTAGGTCTAATATTTATTTATTTATTTATTTATTTTTCTGTATTATTTTGTTAAAGTAAAATAGTGTGTACATATTTATACACACACACACACACAAATTAGATTTCACAATAAGAATAAGAAAGTTAATTAAAAAAAATATTTATTTATTCATTCATTGGTGTGTTGGAATTAAAAAGTGTTTAATGGAATTTATGGGTGGTTTTAACAACAAATTTGATATGATAATTTTTCTTTTCTCTCCCACAGAGAAATCGCTGCTTGTATGTTTTCGGAGGTCAGAGGTCCAAAACTTACTTGAATGATTTCTTCAGTTACGACGTTGATGGAGACCATGTGGAGATCATCTCAGATGGCACCAAGAAAGACTCAGGCATGGGTATGATGTCATTAGCAGGCTGTAGATTCGTGAAAATACTGGCGTTTTGGTTTATTTTGTTTTTGTCGTACTGTAACAATGGCTCTTAAAAAGCCGTGCCCTGAGAAGACGCTCCTTAAAAGGAGAGCAGAGGAATCTTGAGCGTGAAGGTGACATCATTTTCAGAAATAGGGTTGAATCAGGTGGGGATTAATGTCACTGCTGAGGCCTGTTACGTGCAGCTGAGGTGAACATGTGATCTATTGCAGTCCTACTGTTCAACAGCTAAATCAACTTGACGACATCTTCTTGATACTGATATATACAGATCTGCTGGTCTGGGTGAAAGTGATGAATGTTTCTCATGAGGATTGAGTGTCCTGATGATGAGTGAATAGTGCAGCAAATTCCTGTGCATGGAGACAAGGTTTTTGAGGTTACAACATGTTGCTCTACAAAGAACACGCACTCTCCCTTTCATCAACATAAAGTCCTCTGAAGGCTCGGCATAAAATATACATTTAATATTTAAAGTCTTCTCTGGCAGACTAGAAATTTGCAGCTTTAGATGACTCTAGTCATGTAAAACTTGCTAGTCTCACAGGCACTGTTCTAGGGTGTTAAAGGTGGTTTCTAGGGTATTGCTAGCATCTCGTCAGTAAACGCGTACGGCTCGGTGTAGTAAATGCTGCTCCATCTGAAAGCAGGTGATGGAGATTTACTACTAATCACGGAACCGGTTTTTCTGACGAGATGCGAATGACAATCGCATGCAATTAATTGCACAGCCCTATGCTAGATGGTATTTTGTTTAGTTGCTAGGTGGTTTCTTACCCAATTCTTTATGATAGTCTGGTCCTTGCATAGGGCACAGATCCCTCTCTTCTTGAAAATAAGAGCTGTTTTTTTCCCTTACTGAATGAGTTCTTAGAAAATACTTCATGCCCTCGCACTTGTGGTGCTCGTTTGATTACGGGAGTTTGATTACTCATGTTAGCTACACACACACACACACATACAAATTAAACGTGCATGCACAATCAAGACTTAACAAAGCAGACTCTGTAAAACGTCTGATCCGCATGGAGAAGAATTTGTTGTGCAGACAGCTCATAATGTGTGCACACCCACATAATGTCTCCCCAATTTTTCTTCGTTTTCTCTATAATCAGTAATTATAGCATGATCTAGTGTCAAGATCAGAGGAAGATACCAAATCGAACAGCCAGTTAACAGAGAGGAGATACACAGAAGGTAAATGAGTGTGAGAGCTCTGTGAAGCCTGTGAGAGACTGTGCAGACACAGGCCTGTGACACACTTCCTGTTCCCATAAACAGATTGTGTAAAATCTCAATGGGCGACTTTACGCAATGAGAGAGTATAAAAAGACCTCTGTGTTCTCTCTGTTATCGTGTTAGAGAGAGAAGTGTGTGCGACGAGGACAGGGGGTGACAGAAAGAGATCAAGAGCAAGAAGGCAGCAGAGAGAGACAAAAATAAGAGTGAACAAAACACAATTTACCAGGAAGGAAAGGAAGCATTCAGCCTACAACCAGGCCTTAAAGAATAGTTCACCCCCAAAAAATGATTTATCATGTAGTTCCAAACCTGGCTGATGTTTTAATGAGCATAAAAACCAAACAAAATCTTGGAATTACAGACCAGTTGGCAGTGTGAAACCAATCAAGAGATTCAAACACTGTCCTGGGACATAATCCTGCTTATTTCAGAACTATTTGCTAAACAAACTAAATACTAATTTACAAAAATAAATAAATAAATCAGGAAAATTACATTTTATTTGGGTTCAAACTGGATTTTTTTTTTAAGAGTAGATACCATGGAGAAATACAACAAAATAAAACCGTTATATTAATAATGCTAAAATAATATATTATTTTAGTATGATTTAAAATCAACAATAAGGCAAATTCTGTAAATTCACTTGCTAATCCTAGATTTATAGCAATATAAAATGATTTAATATTTTTATTTGTTATTACATAAATATATTATTAATCAAATATTTTAAAACCTCATTAAACATTAATGCTTACAAATATTTCATATTATATCTGTAGTCATATTCGATCTAGAAATTATGCAAAACTTCAACTTGGAAATAAAAAAATAATGCAAATTTGGGAAATTCATTCACCATTTCCAGGTGGGGCAAAAAGGTTAATTTCGGTAGAACATTTGTTGAGTTTGGCTGAAACCATACAAAAAATCTAGGTGATTTGCATGTTTTTTTTTTTTTTTTACAAATGACTACACCAAGCTGCTACATCATGACACTTTAAACAGTTTACGCCTTTTCTTAATGATCTAAGTTTAAGTCTGTGTTTGTGTTGCAGTACCAATGACGGGATTCACTCAGCGTGCCACCATCGACCCAGAGCTCAATGAGATCCACGTTCTATCAGGGCTCAGCAAAGACAAAGACAAACGCGAGGAGAATGTACGCAACTCCTTCTGGATCTATGACATTGCACGCAACAACTGGTGCGTGAGTTCTCGGACACGCTCTTCATCTGTACAGCAGTGCACGTTGAATACTAATAAGTGCACTAGACCTGTGTTTATACACTGTGGCCCTGAGGACACCCTGAATCAGTAATCCACAAAGTGCCTTTCGAAGCTTCATTCCCGAGGCTTTAGATTGCCATACACTGCTGGAAAAGAATAAAATCTTCAGTTATAATGAAAAAAAAAACATGTTCTTTGATTCCTTCAGTGTATGTTCTATTTTCAGTGTATTAAACAGCCATAGTGTTGAATGATGCATATATGATGTCTGTAAATGTATCATACAAAAAACACATAAATTACATAAATTGTTCTTTGCTTGCATGCGCATCGACACATATTGAATATAGCAAGAGCAAAATTGTATTTCAAAGGCCCGCCTAACCTTCAGAAAGGGGGTTGGAGACCATCAAACAGGAACAGAATGTTCTCTGCTTGCGTGTGGGTCTGGCTGCTCGTGTCTGCGTGTGTGTGTGTTAAATGTGCTTTGCATTTAAACTGGTGTAGAAAAAATCCCTTTGTTCTGTATGCTAATTGAAGCAGTTGACTTACAGCTTTTGAAAAAATTGTTCTGTCACCGTTTCCTTTGAATCTGGTGCACTGGTTTGTCATTTTGTTTATATGACTTGAATTGGGTTTGTGCATATGTGTATACTTTTCTAGGACAGTATGCACAGTTTGGTGTAATAGACTGCGTGTTTGTGTGCAGGTCATGTGTTTATAAGAATGACCAGGCGGTGAAAGAAAACACCACTAAGGCCCTACAAGAAGAAGAACCTTGTCCTCGTTTTGCTCATCAGTTAGTCTATGATGAGTTGCACAAGGTAATGTAGGTCACTACACTTCTATTCCCCATTTTGTCTTTCTTGTTTGGTTAAATATCCTGTTTTAATTCAGAAGTATCTGATCTGTTGGCTATCTTTACCTTTTTAAAGAAGACATTGATTGTATATATCACAAACTGAATTTAAATGACCATATGTGACAATTTCTAATTACAAGGTTGTAATGCGTGAACGTTTGTAGAGAGACATTTTAAATATTATTTATATTAAGCTCTGACACTTTGACAGCTTGAGCTGATAAAACACACATTTCCTTAATTGCTGTACTGATTAATCAAAGCAATTAGCAGGGGATTGATACGATGATATGGTACACAGGTGCATTACCTTTTCGGTGGAAACCCAGGGAAGTCAAGCTCACCCAAAATGAGATTGGATGATTTCTGGTCTCTAAAGCTGTGCCGCCCTTCCAAAGAATATCTGCTTCGACACTGCAAATACCTCATTCGCAAATACAGGTACAAATGTACTTTTATATGAATGTGAAAGCTGTTCACGGACTCAATATTCTGACCTCGCAGTTCTTGATTAGGAAATTTTGCTAAAGAATAATGTTTACTGAATTGCATAGTCTGCTCTCTCTCTGTCTGAAGCCAAAGAAAACTGTCAGGTGCTCTTCGTTTCCGAATGGCGCTAGGAAAATGTTTAGATATCTGTTCCATGTTAAATATTTTGTCCAGTGTTAATATTAAGAACATGATCTTTCTCTGATCCTGTTGTGATCTGAATGTAAACCATTAGGACCCAGCTGTATTGTTCTGTAATTGCAGTGTCTTGCAGCACTGCAGTTAGTGATTAAATTACAGCAGTAGTTTTACGTTGGTGCATGCGATTTCTGCTCACTTTGTGCCATCTGGTGGCCAATTTTGGTTACTTAATGAAATATTAGTGTTCCTAGGAAAAAAAAAATTGGTCCTCATTTGTCGTTATGACATTTACTATTGCAGAGTTTTAAAGGCACATTTAAACATGTTTAATGTTCTTATGTGTGTTTGCAGGTTTGAGGAGAAGGCTCAGACTGAGCCCTTGAATGCACTTAAATATCTACAGAATGATCTGTCTCTTACTGTGGACCACACCGACCCCGATGAGACAAAAGAGGTAAGGACCCTGATAAAAAATGGTTAAATTGTACGATTTAAGCTTGTAGATAACAAAACTTTAAACAATTAGCCTTTTCAAAAGTTTGTGAATTTAATGAGCGTTAAAAGTATTGTGTAAATGCTTGAGTCTGACTAGGCCCATTACATATTTCATAAGTAAAATGTGCTTTTTGTGTGTTTGTTTCCTGTAGTTCCAGCTCTTGCCCTCTGCTCTGTTCAAATCCAGCTCAGACTTCATTCCTCTAGGTGAGCGCTCTTTTTGATGAACACAATTTTCCTCCAATCACGTTCTTTTACTACTACTGAAAATCAGCACAGAGTCTGCTAAAATATATTCAGTAGTGCTTTGATACTTAATATAGATTTTTTTCATGCCAGGCTTTTCAGATGTGGATCAGACGTACGCCCAGCGCACACAGCTGTTTGACATGCTTGTCAATTTCTTCCCAGACAACATGACCCCACCCAAGGGTAACCTTGTTGACCTCATCACCCTGTAGCCACGCCCTACACAATAGACCACACCCCTCTTTAGACCTCTCAGACTCCTCCAACCCAAAACAGAAGTTATTTTTCTACATTCTCCACCCGAGGTGTGCCGTGCCCACCAACTGTGTTTCCTCTTACAGAAGCAATGGCACTTAAATGTCCCTAAGACTTATTTAAAATGCAGAAATGTATATATATATTTTTTTTTACTCTGGTTTGCCAGGGTTGTGATGTTTTTGATTTTTAAAAAGGTGTCAGAATTAGGTCTAAATATGCATATCTGCCAAATTGCGCACTGAATTATTATTATTATTTTTTTTTTTTAACAAACCTGCTTAGTTTCAAATCTGTTTCAGTTTTATCATTTCAGTTTTCTTTCATACAGGTTGAAATATATTTGAGTTAAAAATCCAAACAGCTTACATCATAAAGGGGTGGTTTTGATTTATGAACTGTGTGATCAACATGGGTTGCCTTTATATTTTAAATAACATTTTTATGGACAAACGTGTGCTGAGCCAGTGGAGGCTGAAGGCAAAGATCAGAGTGCCCTCTAGAGTCAGTTTTCTCACTCTAGAAGATATATTCTGATCTCTCTCAATACTGGATTTGAATACTGGCTTCCATCCTGCTGCTGCAATTGGATGCTGCCATGACATTAGTGCTTTCTTTCTCTTTAATAGTGATGAAACACCCGATTTCATAAATTCTCATCAACAAATTTTAAAAGGTTAGATTGCTATAGTGGCATGTTTGAGGTGTAATGCACACATTTAGGTACACAAGAACTGTTTTCCACTGTGTGTGTGTAGGAACGCAAATATTAGCAGCACATGATAATTCATGGCAACACTTTGTACTTTATAACATATCATTTCACTTGCATCCATTAGCGAATGGATGAGCGAACACTTTGTTGCACTTAGACAAACCGAAGATATGGATGATTTGAATATTTGAAGTGTAGATTGCTGTTTACTTCAGGTTATGGCTGCTTTTAGAACTCCGTATAGTCCAGTTCATCCTGCTTTGTTTCACAGACTGTTCAGCTTACTGGTAACTTACCGACTCAAAGGAGTCTTATTGGGACCACCGAAGACAGAAGAGACCCCTCACTATTTATTATTAATATTATTATTATTATTATTATTATTGTTTCATGGTGAACTTGAGCCCTGAATGTCATATATTATGTTCTTATTCTCTCTATGATGTCATAGAGACGTCTACATGTGCCCTTCATTCCGTATGAGCTTCCGGGTTGTTTACAGTTCTGGACAGATGAAAGTGCTGGATGATAGATAGTCTTCCATATAGTTCATCCATACATCAGGATAACTTGTGCAGTGTTAGTTTAACAGCAGTTATTTTTGTTATTTGTCTCCCTGTGAGCGAGTAGCAAGTTTTTCCCCTTCCAAAAAAAAAAAAAAAAAAGTTTCAGGAATCAGATCGCTGTTAAATTTGCTGTAGTTTTTGCTTGACCCACGCAGAAACCAAAGGCTCAAAGAACCATGGGACAGTACATTACGCTTCACCCTGTTGATTGTGTCATATCTCAATTCCCTGAACTCAGTATTATCTGAGATTTCATTCTGTGGAGAAACACTTCCGGCGCACTGGAGTGTGGAAGTTTGACTTCTTTGTGATTGGCCAGTTGGTAATTTCTAAGATTCAGTGCTCTTTATTTCTTTCCTGGCTTGAACACAATTTGGGTCTGAATGATTTGGAATCCAGGGCTTACTTTGCCTTTCGTAGCTCTAGCAGTGTTTTTATGTCAGAAAGAAAACATTGAAATCAAGGATACATGAGAGGATCAACACTTAAAACCGGAGACTTATGCCAAATACGTTTTCTTGCTTTCGGTGTACATTTCTGCAGTGTCAGAGATGAAATGACTTTTTTCTTTTCTTCTCTCTTGGAAATCCTCATCTCTGCTCTTGAGCGAGGGCACATTGAGGTGTCAGCACTACACTGTGGCTCTCATGAATGTGTAGAACCCATTAAAGAACTGCATTGTATGTAATGTACATAAAAAATAAAGATTGTATTTTGTTCAAGTTTTCTTAAATATTGTCTTGGTCTTCCTTTAACATAGACCTGTAAAAACTTTCAGCATTTTTAGCCCATTAGTATTTTCCCCGACCAAAAAAACAATGCTTTTAAACCAATTATTTTATTGATTTATTGTTGCTGTAGTGTGTCAGTAGGAAATATCAGTTTACATTTCCAAACATTCTTTTTCGTATTGAAATAATCCAGTGAGATTTTTGTTTGCACAAGGAGCCTGACAACAGCCCAGTGCTCCACTCGGAGATCAACATCTATTCTGTTTGGAGTGACATGAAGAATCAGAAGAAACTGAGGCTGATTAAATCTAGAAGAACTGTAGGACGCTTCCTCGTGAGCTACCTGAAATCTATGTGCAAGTGTACCTAGAACAAAAGCTGTTTTAGCGCAAAGGTTGGTCACCCCAAATGTTGATTTGATTTAGTTAATAGAAGTTAATTGATAAATACAATGTATTTATGACATTATTTTTGTAAGCATCCTGAATTAACAGCATTTGTATAGGTAGGATTCATAAATAATCTTGGAGATGTTGCCAAAGTTGTTTGTTTGCACGTTTTTAAAGCTCTAAAGTGTTGACAATTTAGGGACCCTTTAATGATCTAGATTTAAGGTTAAAATATATATTAATATATATTTGTAACTTTGATTGGAAAGTTCATGAAAAATCATGGAAATTCACTGGTCAGAAACTTTGAACTTGAATCCTGAATATATAACTTTAGAGATGTTTCATGTGAAACTTAAACTTGACTTTGCTTGATAACATTTTAAGGCACAATAAAGCACACTCCTAATGCAAATGCAGTGCAATTGATGCCTTATTTTGGCCAAATTCTAAGGCAGCTTCACATTTAGATAAAGCAGTCCCCGAAATGCATTGCAGTGGAAAATCTAAATTATTATTATTTTCATTTGGTTTTTAAATTAAAAATGGGATGTTTAAACAATTTTTTTGTTATATATATTTTATGCTCATCAAATTGTTTATTTAAAAACTATTGGTTTTGGGGGAAAAAGTTAAGGCACAAAGAACTACCATAGATTATGCATCGACGTTCAATTTACAGAATTTTCTCTTTCCCATATGCAGTGACATACAAAACTTGAAACTTTTATTTCTAGCACAAACTTAGTATTTATCTAATTTCTTACAGCATGTACATCCAGGCACCAAATGAAACCATTGATTGTTTGATAGTCTTTATGTCAGTCTGCGCTTTCTCTAGATTCTGGCCTGTCACAATCCACCGTTAGAGTAGCAGGTTTCTCTCTGCTGACAGCTCATCCGGTTCCATTACAAGTGTGTGTCTTCTTCATTAGGTATGTCCTCATTCAGCAGGTTGTCTATAGGGACGATTCAGCTGTCATTGAACTCTTTCTCTTTTGCATCTCTGGCTGTACCTCCATCACCTCCAGCTGGGACCGTCATGATAGCTGTTCTCCACTGTCTGCAGCTCTTCCATCAGGTGTTGCTGCTGAGGTAAAAGTCTCTCTATCACGATTGGTTGGAAGTCTTGTTTGGAATAATTTGGAATAATTCAGATTTTTTAATGTTTTTAAAAGAAATCTATTGTATTCACCAATGCTAAATGTATTTAATCAGAACAAACTAATATTGTGTGTTAAATAACTTTTCTATTTTAATATATTAAAAAATGTTATTTATTCATATGATGGTAAAGCTAAATTATTAATAATAGTTATTATTATTATTATTGATGATGAAAAGTTACTGCTGCGTAATCTTTTTTACGGAAACCGTGAAACACTTTTTGGCTGATGAAAGTTCAGCTTTGTCATGACAGCATTAAATGTAATAATTATAATTTGAAAAAAATATTATTAGAATGTAACAACTAGAATTTAGAATTTTAATAAATAGAAACTGTTATTTTGTAAATTGTAATAATATTTCACAATAATACAGTTTTTGCTGTATTTTTGATCAATTAAATGCAGCCTTGGTGGACATACAACTAAATTATTTCATACTTTTGACTTAGTTAAACGTTTGTGAAAATGACATTTGTCAATCCAATTAGTTTGAGTTTATCCAGCTTTGTATAAAAAGTACAAATCTTTAATTTAAAGGGGAATTTTTTTGGCCAGGAGTGTTGTGTAATAAATGGAAAACAAAGTTATGTTTGTATTGCTATTATATTGCTATTATTATGGCATTCATAAAGTTGTAATTTGTTCCTTAATTGCCTCTTGGGGATTAATAAAGCTGTATTATATTGGAATTGTATGAATTACTTACTAATAAGATATGCACATACTCCATTTACCCCCTCCCTAGGATTGTGGGGGACAAAAAAAGCTCTGTATTTTTGCAGCCTTGGTGACATAAGAGACTGAATGCAATTTCAAACAATTATTTAGACCTTTTAGAAAAGGCTGACTGAGACCGAGGAGACTCAAACGTGCTTATGATGCTTTTTTCAAGGTTGGCTAAACAAAACAGGAGCACTTTTCTAATGAGCATCAGTCTGATGTCTGGATAATTAAAGAATAACAGTCCTCCCTCACATCCCTCTTGAGCCTGAGACGCACACTTCATCTGTAATTGTGGCACTGTTTGTAATTTCAGAAAAGCAGCTGACAGAAATGTTGAGAGGCACAGATGCTGTACTAAGAGCTCTACCAGGATTTTCTGCCACTGTCTATTTGCAGAACAGATAAACTCTACAAACTGAATTAAGGAGTAGTAAAAATTATTTAACATATAAATTAAAGAAATTGTTAAAAGCAAGTCATATTTGTAATAGTGTAAAAAAATAATTCCCCTTTATGATGCCATTATTATCATTTGTGGTTACTTGTTAATCTTATTATATGTTTATGTGTGATAATCTACTGTATTTTGGATTTTTAGGTTGCCTTTTTAAAATCTGGCAAGGGGCAACAGATGAAAATTGGCCATTTGGGCTAACTCTGGCTTATTTACAGTATTTTACTGTTGATAAATGAGCACTGTCTCTTTTAAATAAAAAATATAGGATTTCTACAACAGTATCATCTAAATGATAGAAAGGGTTAGAAATTAACAAGGGCTCAGGGCAAAAATGTTAGAGAAAGACAACCCAGCCAACAAAAATATATTAAGAACGTTTTGTTAACATTGTTATAGAAATGTTAGTTATTATAAACTATTTTTTTTCCTAGTGTGAAAGTTGAGGAAACATTCCATTTTATAATTTTGCAAACATTATTGGGCTGTTTGAATATTCTCTGAATGTTTTAGATAAAAAAAGATGAGCATACAACAAAATGTTTCAGAAATAAAACGTTCCATAAACAATGTAAATAATGCTTATGTGCTAAAGATTTGTGAACAGACATTCTATTTAAGTTTCTATTAATATTAGGATACACTAACATTGGCAAAATTTCTGAAAACGTTTTTGATATGGTTTCAAAAACAGTAAGCCCTTATAAACATTAACAAGGAAATGTTTTTTCTTAACACTAATTTTTTTTTTTTAAGTTTTAAAATAACGAAGTTTAAGAGGAGCTTGAATGCTTAACTGTAAATGAGCTAATTCAGCTTATATATATCACATTATATCAATGCGATTAATGCTAATAATAAATATGAGAAATGTTCAAGTAGAACATTTAAGCACGTCCTTAAACTAGGCTATAGCACCCCGAGGCTTTCACACTGATGGCTGGTATTTTGTAAATTATGCCCATTACAACTGTTTCTGCCAAATTGTTAAAAGATTATGAATAGAAAGACACTATATTTAATAGAAAGCGATTTAAA